>NC_091436.1:140599083-140912515 GCF_964237555.1 Oryctolagus cuniculus | reverse complement strand
AGCTCCTTTTCCTATCCAGCTCTCTGCTACAGCCTGGGAAAGCAGTAGAACCTGCACCACCTGGGAGACCCGGAAGAAGCTCCTGGCTACTGTCTTTAGATCAGCCAAGCTCCAGCCATTCACCCATCTGTAGAGTGAACCAGCGGATGGAAGACCTCTCTCTATTTCTCTCCCTCTCTCTGTAACTCTGCCTTTCAAAATAAATAAATAAAATCTTAAAAAAAAAGTCTTCCCCCCGCCAAAAAAAAAAAAAACACCACTTACAAGGAAGATGCATTATAGGAATTTGACTAACAGGAAAGCACTCCACTTAGCTCACTTTTCCCTGCTCCCTGACATTCTCCTTCTCAAAAGAGAGATACTGGGACAGTCGGGTGGCTTCTGAAGTACTATCCTGGGCCTCTCATTCTGGAGGCTTGAAACTCTCCTCTCCTGCCACAAACACCAGGACTAGACAGAGTGGGCGAGGGCAACAACAAGAAGCATTCTGCTTCAACAGTCATCCGGCAAGAAGCAGCTCTGTCCCTTAAAGGTAGGGGCAATCCTGCTACAATAAGTACTTAGCCAGGAAAGACCTTTCACACCATGATCCTGAGATTTCGCCCACCATACACAGAGAGCTGAAGGCCTGGCCAAGGGAAGCCTCTTCTGCTTCCTGAGGCTGCACCAGCAGACACCAGTGGTCGTCCCAGATGTACCAAATAAAGCCGGAACAGAAAAAGAGCACCAAACTATCTCTAAAGTTGAACCCTCAGCCTACAAAATTAGGCCAGAACCTTTGTGTGATGCTTACACAAGGAATCTCTCTATTAAATAAAATACTTAAATAGGACATAAACTCCAGTTATAGGACTATAATAGCCAAAATATCCAGGATACAATTTTTAAAATAACCTGTTATATACATTACCTAACTGAAAAATTCAGTAGCATAGATAATCTCACTGTATGGGCTCATTAGAAGATTGGAAATGACAGAGGATAGAATCAGATCAATAAAATGTACCTTGCCTGAACAACAAAGAGAAAAATAGCTAGAAAACAATGCACAGGACCTCAGGGGGCTGTGGGACAGTAACAAAAGATTTAACTTTTATACCATCAGAGTTCAAGAAGAAGAGGAGAAAGAAATTAAGGCTAATAAGAGTACAAAAACTTTTAGCTAAAAAATGCAAAAATTCGTTAAAATCATAAATCAATACAGATTAAAGAAGCTAAGCAAACCCCATACAGAACTAACCCAAAGAAAACCATGCAAAGAAACATCATAATCTGCTTAACACTTCACTTATACATTTCTATACTATAGCTTGTATGTGTGTATGTGTACAGGGTGTGTATATATGGAGTACACAATGGTATTTTCAAAAGTTTTATGAAAAATGAAATTAATAGATTAAGTTTAATAAGTAAGCATTTTGCCTAGAAGTTAAATCACCCATTTCCCACAATGGAGTACCTGGGTTCAATTCCTGGCTCTATCTCCTGCCCCTAGTTTCCTACCAATGCAGAGTCTAGGACACAATAATGATGGCTACTCATGTGGGAAATCTGAATGGCATTCCTCTCTTCAGTTTTTGGCACCAGCCCAGCCCTAGCCGTTACTGGCATTTGAGAGTGAACAAGTGGCTGGGAATGCTCGCTTGCTCTCTCTCTCCTCCCCTCCCCCTTTGCCTCTATCTCACTTTGTCCCTCTGCCTGTCAAATGAATAGTTTTTTTAAAAAAGATAAGTTTATGGCCGGTGCCACGGCTCACTAGGCTAATCCTCTGCCTGCGGCGCCAGCACCCTGGGTTCTAGTCCTGGTCGGGGTGCCGGATTCTGTCCCGGTTGCTCCTCTTCCAGTCCAGCTCTCTGCTGTGGCCCGGGAGTGCAGTGGAGGATGGCCCAAGTGCTTGGGCCCTGCACCCACATGGGAGACCAGGAGGAAGCACCTGGCTCCTGGCTTCAGATCAGCACAGCGTGCCGGCCCCAACATGCCAGCCAGCCGTAGCGGCCACTTGGTAGGTGAATCAACAGAAAAAGGAAGACCTTTCTCTTTGTCTCTCTCTCTCTCTCTCACTGTCTAACTCTGCCTGTCCAAAAAAAAAGATAAGTTTATCTCTGTGCAAGCCATTATAATCCAAAAGTTATACTTTGGAAATTTTTATTTATTAAATAAATGTTTTAAAAAAGACTGATTAAACATTTAAAAATCAATGTAATTCATCAGATTAAGAGAATAAAGAAGAAAAGTTATATGATCATATCATTTGAGGAGCAAAAAAGTATTTAGCAAAATCCAGACATATATTCATGATGAAAGCTGTCAGCGAACCAGGACTAAAGGGGAATTGTCTCAACATGATAAAGATCTCACCTAACAGATCTTATTTTTTTAACTTTTATTTAATAAATATAAATTTCCAAAGTATAGTTTTGGATTACAGTGGCTTTTCCCCCCATAACCTCCCTGCCATCCACAAACATCCCATCTCCCGCTCCTTCTCCCATCCCATCCGCATCAAGATTCATTTTCTGAATCTTGATGTGAATGGAAGGGGAGAGGGAGTGGGAAAGGGGAGGGTTGTGGGTGGGAGGGACGGTATGGGGGGGAAGCCATTGTAATCCATAAGTCGTACTTTGGAAAATTATATGCATTAAATAAAAGTTTAAAAAAAAAAGATTCATTTTCAATTATCTTTATATACAGAAGATCAATTTAGTATATACTAAGCAAAGATTTCAACAGTTTGCACCCACACAGAAACACAAAATATAAAGTACAGTTTGAGTACTAATTATACTGTTAATTCACATAGTACAACACATTAAGGACAGAGATCCTACATGGAGAATAAGTGCACAGTGACTCCTGTTGTTGATTTAACAGTTGACACTTATTTATGGCATCAGTAATCACCCCAGGCTCTTGTCATGAGCTGCCACGGCCACCTAAGAGATCATCTAATTGAATATTTTCCTCCTATGATCAGCAATAATGTCTGCTCTTCTACTAGTAATCAACATAATCCCTGGAAGTTCTGGAAATAAAATGTACACATTTGGAGAAGAAAAATAATAAAATACATTTTTAGGTGATACATTGTATAAATAGTAAACCTCAAGAATTTCACACTTTAAAAATCCTATAACTGATGAGTGAGTTCAGCAAGGTGACAGGATACAAGATCAACACATACTAATCAACATTCTCATTTTTATACTATCCATAAGTGTGAAAAATAATTTAACTGTAATCACTTAAAACATTGAAATAGTGAGCTGTAAATCTAAGAACATATGTAGAGGACTTGTTTGCTAAGAACTTCCAACACTGATGAAAGAAATAAAAGAAATTTATATAAAGTAAGAGACATAATAAGTGCACATATTGGAAGATTCAACATAGTAAAGATGTCAGTGATCCTCAAATTAATATAAAAGTTTAACACAATTCCTATCAAAATCCCAGAACTGTTTTTCAGAGCTGTATGATATCACTCTAAAGTACATATTGACAGGCAAAAATGCTGGATAATTAAGAAAACTTTAAAATGGAAAAATAAAGTGGAAGGAATTATTGCTAAAGCTTTTTCGTGGTATTGACAGCCATATACTCCATTGATATGGAGCAGAATGGAATGTGTATTATTATATTTATAATTATATGTGATATAAATTACATATGCTTGATTCTGCTTAAATGTGAATTTCTGGTGATGGGCATTTGTATTATCTACACGGAGGGGTTCATTTTATTCATTTTCATTTGGAAGGTGGAGAGACACAAAGAGATCTCCCCTCTGCTGCTTTATTCTGGAAATGTTTCCAACAATCATAAAAGGATTGTAATTCTGTAACTCTGTCTTTCAAATGAATAAATAAATCTTTAAAAAATTACAAGTAAACCACAGACTGAAAAATATTAAATGGAAAATTTCAAAACTCAATGATTCATAAATTTTCAGTAAGTCCTATTCCAGTTCATTAATTATTAGATTTCATTATTAGTTATCATTAGTATCCTATTGTGCTTGTAAATTAAACTTTATCATTGGTATGTGTGTATAGGAAAATCATAAGTTTGGTACTATCTAAATTTTCAGGGATCTGCTAGGGGTCTTGAAAGATGTCTCTCATGAAGGGGAGAGCTTCTGCATATACACAGATATACACAGGAAGAAAAGCACACAAGTCATAGCTCATAGATGCAGAAATTGGCACAAGTTACATATTGCAAAAGTTGTATATATGTATATATAGAGATACATATGCACATATAGACATGCATGAATGTATATCATGAGTTCCAAGATGACTTGTTAAGTGATAAAAAGCAAGATGCAGAAGAAGGTGAGTGTAACAGAACAGTTCTGTGTAAACTTTTATTCTGTGTGTGTATGTTACCTTTGAATACATACATGTAGAGATAGTTTCTGAGAAGGAGACTGAAATACTTCCTTTCATGAAGTTTATACCTTCCTTTCCTTTGTTTCAATCCATACCTGTAATTTTTCTCTCATATTCTCCCTCTCCGTGGATCCCAATTGTTCTTACATCTTAAAAGAGTAAAAGTTGTCAGAAGAGAACGTCTACATGCTACCTTCTATGTCTATTCACGATCTTGTAACTGCACCCATATACTCTGCATCCACAGTGGTTATAATCAAGTAATGATTGATTCTCTTTGTGAAGACCCCTCCTCCACTTGTGTCTTGGATGTTTTGTTCCACCTGAGGCTCTAAGAACATTGCTCAAGGGGCCAGTACTGTGATGTGATAGACTAAGCCTTCTCCAGTGGCACCAGAATCCCATGTGAGCACCAGGTCATGTCCAGCTGCTCCACTTCCAATCCAGTTCCCTGATAATGCACCTGGGAAAGCAGCAGAAGATGGCCCAAGTCCTTGGGCCCCTGCACCTGGGTGAGAGACCTGGTTGAAGCTCCTGGCTCCTGGCTTCAGATCCACCCAGCTCCAGCCATTGAAGCCATCTGAAGAGTGAACTGACAGATGAACTCTCTGTCTCTCCCTCTCTGTGTCTGTAACTCTGCCTCTCAAATAAATAAATAAGAGTGAAAAAGGAGGAGGAGGAGGAGGAGTGGAGGCTGGACTCAATCCCCCCCCAAAATAAGAACATTATTTGCTCCTCATCTTAAATCCTGAAGTTTCCCTCCTTTCTATGGTCTTCTACACTCATTCCATTTCTATGATACCCTTCATAGCTAAACTCTGTAAATAATTCTGGATATTGCTGTTTAAAATTCTTCACTCTATTCTCTCTTATATATATGCCAAGTAGTATGTTTCCTTTTCTCTTCCATTAAATTTCTTTTATACATGTCATCAATGCAATTACATTTTCAATTCAAAAGATGAAGTCTCAGTTCTAATTTTACCTGATGTTTCAATACCATGTGACAGTGTCAGCTCCTCCCCCAACCTTGAGATGCTTTTACCACTTGATTTCTCCTGCTTTTCCTCCTGTCTCCCTAGTCTGTCGCAAGCTTACCATTCTATTTTCTTTATATTTTCATTACTTAATATTGGAACATTCTGGGGCCGGCGCTGTGGAGCAGTGTGTTAACGCCCTGGTCTGAAGCGCCAGCATCCCATATGGGTGCCAGATTGAGACCCGCTGCTCCATTTCTGATCCAGCTCTCTGCTATGTCCTGGTAAAGCAGTGAAAGATGGCCCAAGTCCATGGGCCCCTACATCCACATTGGAGACCCAGAGGGAGCTCCTGGCTCCTGGCTTCGGATAGGCACAGCTCCGGCCGTTGCGGCCAATTGGGGAGTGAACCATTGAATGGAAGACTTCTCTCTCTCTCTTTCTCTCTGCCTCTCCTCTCTCTGTGTAACTCTGACTTTCAAATAATAAATAAATCTTTAAAAAATATATTGGAACATGCCGGGACTCGGTAATATCTCTTTCTTCTTCCCTTTACTCCCTTTTTGATAATATCAGCTTAAAGTCGTTTTATAGAATCTATTCTTTGGTGGCTCCCAAATTTTATCAATTATTAGAATCTCTTCCTAGAATTCATGAATTTCTAATTGCCTATTCAATATTTCCCTGGAATGTAAACTAAACATAGAAAACTAAACTCTGATTTTTGCACAAAACTCATAACTTCCCCTGTAGTAAATAATAATTCCAAACTCTCTGTAGCTCAAGCCAAAAATAATGAATCATGCCTAACTCTACCTTTTCTCTCACATTCCATACTAATAAAAAATTTTATTGATACAGTATAAAATTTAATGCAGATTTTAATAACTTTTACTATCTCTTATGCTACTTTGTGCAAACTAGCATCATCACTCATCTGGAATAACATAATGATCTTATTTTACTCTTGTCCATCAAACATTATTTGACAGATAGAGTTAGACAGTGAGAGAGAGAGAGACAGAGAGAAAGGTCTTCCTTCCATTGGTTCACCCCCCCAAATGGCTGCCATGGCCAGAGCTACGTGGATCAAAAGCCAAGAGCCAGGTGCTTCTTCCTGGTCTCCCATTCAGGTGCAGGGGCCCAAGCACTTGGGCTATCCTCTACTGCCTTCCCGGGCCACAGCAGAGAGTGGCGGCCATTTGAGGGGGTGAACCAACAGAAGGAAGACCTTTCTCTCTCTCTCTCTCTTTCTCTCACTGTCTAACTCTGTCAAATAAAAAATAAATAAAAGATAACACTTATGATTATTCTATCAAACATGGATCTAATTATCTAACATTTTTAGTGTTTACCATATTACCCAAAATAAAATTGAAAGTCAGTACAGCAATCTACAAGATCCTACATAATCTGCCTTCTGCTTTTACTTCTATATCCCTGGATCACTCAGTCATTCTGATCTCTGTTCTGTTCCTAGAAATCTCTAGTCACATTCCCTTCTCAAGGTCTGTGCTAATTGTCACAGCTCCTTCACATCATTGCCCTAAATTGTGGATTTATCTGAGAGCTTTATGTTAAGTTACAAAAACACATGCACTGTCATCCTTTCCTGCTTTGTTATCAATTTATTTTAATCAGATATATTGGATTTGATTATTAACCTTTGACTTAAGTGAGAAATCTGGAAACAAACAAAAATATTGCAATTTTATTCAGTACTGCACCTTCAATATTAAATAATATCTGCTACACTTTAGATGCTATTTGTCTTTTTACTTAATTAATAGATTTTAGTTACCCGTTCAATGTTTGTCAGTCATGAAAACAACCCTGAGCAGGCCATATTTAGCTTTTTGTAAGCACTCAAATATACAATACATTCACATTGTTCCCCTGAATGTGATACTAAATATGGTAAGGATTTCCCCCATGGTTATCACAGCACATAGCAACAAAGAAAACAAAAATGTATGTTTATAGTTTACATTAAATTTAACCACATAAGGATATTTATTTAACCAATTCAATTTTGGCAGGATCTGCTGTCTATGAAAATAACAATTTTAAATGATTAATTACATATATTAAAAGGATTGTAATTTTAATTATATAGGGCCAATGACAAGGCATAGTAAGTTAAGGCTCCACCTGCAGTGCTGGCATCACATACGGGTGCCAGCTTGAGTCCCAGCTGCTCTACTTCCAATCCAGCTCTCTGCGATAGCCTGGAAAAGCAATGGTAGATGGCCCAAGTGCTTGGGCCACCCATGGGTGCTCTCCCACCCATGTGGGAGACCCAGAAGAAACTCCTGGCTCCTGATTCCAGATCAGCCCAGCTCCGGCCATTTTGGGAATGAATCAGCAGTGGAAGATCACCCTCTCTGTCTCTTCCTTTCTCTGTAATTCTGCCTCTCAAATAAATAAGTAAATCTTTAAAAATAAATAAATAAATTGAATTATATGACTCATTAATCAACTAACAAAATTAAGAACTGCATTTCATGGATGCAGATATAGAAGACATCTACTAAGTGGAATTACTGATAGTGTAGGAAAGAACAATAATATTAAGAATCATAAGTATAGCTGAATGACATTGAAACTGATGCACACAATCAATATTTGGTATGTAAATGTGAAACTACATCAATATTCATCCTACAACTCATAAATCATTTTCCTTATTTTGTGGATAATACCACCATCTCTCTTCCACTAAAAATACTACTACTGCAAAGTTATATAATCATTTAATACTAAACAGAACCTAACATATTATCTAACACTAGAAACAGAATTTTCTACTCTTAAAAGCATGATTTTTAGCATACACTACAAAATTATAAATTGAATTAGTTTCTTCTTCTCACTCCTTTCCCTTATCTCCTTTCTCTTTGTAACAGAGACACACAGACACACACTACTACCACCATCTCCACTAAACAGTCACATAAGCTGAGACATTTAATTAAGATATGTATGTATACTTGATCACACATACTACCAATCTCCATACCAAAAAAAGGGGAGCAAAATATGTATAAAGACACTAGTAAATTCAAAATCTTCCTGGTATGCCTGTTTTTTCATTGTAAGTTTCACAGCCCACATTCAGAGAATCCCTGGTTATCCTCACTCACTCATTCCAGTGATTTCAATCCTCTTTCGTAAGACAGAGTTCCCTCATCTAATATATGATTTTTTTCAATTTAGTCTAGTCCAATTTGTGCTGCATCTCCCTCTATACTTACCTTAGAATGAAGAAAAATTTTTTGGCCAATAGGTTTACCAAAAACCAGAGATCAGGTGTGTTTATTGTCTCCTTGAATAAAATTAATGCAGAGTTCTGGCTGCTCAAAGGCTTTTAGCTACACCTTTATTGTAAACAGCTTATATCTGAGAAAATCTTTTGTTATTCTGGACGGAGAACACAGAGGCTAAATCCTCTAAAAACCTCCACAGTGGCATCTTAGGCATGAATGTCTTGGGATTTTCTCTCAAAGGATTGTTCTCTCCATATTTCTCTTCTTATAAGGATCATTTTATTCCCTTCTTGCACTTGTAAAACCATCATAGTGACTTGAAAATTTTGGAAGGCTGGCATTGTGGCATAGTAGGTTAAGTCTCCACCTGTGATGTGGGTTCTAGTCAGAGACCAGTGCTCCACTTCTGATCCAGCTCCTTGCTGGTGCACCTGGGAAAGCAACAGAAGATGGTCCAAGTGTTTGGGCTCTTGCATCCACATGGGAAACTCAGAGGAGGCTCCAGGCTCCTGGCTTTTGCCTACTCCTGCTCCAGCTATTGTGGCCATTTGGGGTGTAAACCAATGGATGGGAGATATCTGTGTGTGTCTCTCCTCCTTTCTCTGTAACTCTGCCATTCAAGTAAATAAAAAATAACTCTTTAAAACTCTTTTTAAAAAAAGGAAAAAATGGGGGTCATAATAATAAAGGAAAGTTGAGACTTTAAAAAAACAGAAGAAATAGCTCATACCCTAGAAAATGCTAATGTCTAGTAAATGCAAGAAGTGATATCACCTGGAGCCATATAATAGAAATTAAACGTGGTGAGTTTTAAATTGGTTTTTACACACATAGGAAATGGAAATATTTGGACAAATTATAATCAAAATGGAAGACTGAACAGTGGAGATGAATTTAGCTAGTGTGCTGACAAAGGATGTATTGAGGCTCCTTTTTCTCCTCTTTTTATCTTACAATATTTATTTTTTTAAATAACATTTTAAATTTACATTAGACTCAAAACTTACTGCCCCACTAGGTAAAGGGATCAACAAAATAACAAGTAAAATGAATATAGTCCAGCAGGAAATTAGGCAAGGTCTATAAACAATAATCAAGTGAAAAATGTTCAACTTTCCTCACATAAAGGAAACAAAATCATTAAAGCTATAGTATATAATTCCTATCAATTTGTTTAATAAATATTTAAAACAAAACCAGACAAAACACTATATTTGCTGCAAAACTGATACAATAAGGCATTTCTGTCTTTTTTTAAATTTTAGCTCTCACCTGTAAAGAAAAACATATGATATTTGTTTTTTCATGTCTGGCTTATTTCAAACAATATTATGTCCTCTAGTCCCAACCATTTTATTGGGACTTTTGACAGGAACAACTTTACGTAAGTAGTCAATTGAAATCATGCAAATGTTAGCTAAAATATTATTTGTACTGTTATGATCAATATTATTTCTGAATGTTAATAAAATAATAATACATTTCTTAGGTTCTATGTCAATTCATCACAAACCAATAACATCAATTTAGTGATTTATTAAGTTGTTGCTAGTTTTTGTTTAACATTATCATTGTTACCTTGAGGTAGAATTCAAAGACAGGTCAGAATAACCCAGAGATTAGAGACAGCACCAGATTCACTTATCAGCTCTTAGGAAACTGGTTTTCAGATCATTTAATTTTTTAAAAATTAGACTATTCCCCCTTCAAAACCCTATAAAATTAGGAGTTAGAGAGCCCAGACAGCTCCATAAGCTCCTACTACACTAAACCACCTGTAAACAGACAAAATGCAAAATCAAACCAGAGGGTCTGGTGCTGTGGCACAGCAGGTTAATGCCCTGGCCTGAAGTGCCAGCATCCCATATGGGCACCGGTTCGAGACCCAGCTGCTCCACTTCCCATCCAGCTCTGTGCTATGGCCTGGGAAAGCAGTAGAGAATGACTCAAGTCCTTGGGCCCCTGCTCCCATGTGGGAGACCTGGAAGAAGCTCAAAACCATCAAATGGAAGACCTCTCTCTGCCTCTCCTCCCCTCTCTGTGTAACTCTGACTTTCAAGTAAATAAATAAATCTTTTAAAAAAGAAGAAGGAGAAGAGAAGGAGAAGACAGGAAACCTAAAATTCTTTCTTTTTATTTATTTATTTTCGTTTTATTTGAAAGATATTTGGAGAGATATAGAGATATAAGATAGATAACAAAGAGAAGATGGAGATTTTCCATCCACCAGTTCACTCTCCAAAATGCCTACAACAGTCAGGGCTGGGCCAGGCTGAAGCCAGGAGTTCAGAACTCAATTTGGGTGGCAGACATGCAAGGTGTGAGCCATCACCTGCTGCCCACCCTCTCACAAGTGTATTAGCAGGAAGCTGGATTACAAGTGGAGTTCTAGGACTCAAACCACTCTGAAATGTGATTCACTCTGAAATGTAAAATCTCATACAGTGTTTGAACTATTGTGCCAAATGCCCACCATCCCTTAGAAAATTTATATACTCTGCCTAAATATAGGACTAATATCTGAACCACACATGGATGGGAGAAAGTATAAAACCCCCAGGTCTGGATGAAGGAATTGAAATAATCCTGTAAAGCATCTCCAGTCCCATGTAGTATTGTCTGATATCAGGCCAGCTTGCTGAAACACCTGCCAGAATTCATGACTCTGAGACCAAGAAGCAGATTGGCAGACCCTGGTGTTGATTATGGAAGCTGAAGCAGCCCTGTGAATCAGTTGTAGCCCTTATCAGTGGCAATCTGAGATCTGTAATACTCAGCCAGGCATACATTCACTGACAGAGCAGGAACACTACAAGAAATGCCAAGGAATCTACTGCCATCTATGTAGCCCTACCGTTGTCAAAGTCTGAAACAGAACCTCACCCCAGTGCCTGACCTCCTGATTAATCTCCTAGAGGTGGTCCAGTCTACCCAGGAACCAAGCAAGACCTGCACCTAATAGGTCACCTGGTAACAAGACCACCAGCTTTGGGCCCCACTGCAAACCTCAGCAGCAATCAATTGATATGGCTCCAACCTCACTCAACTTCCATTCTGGGAGCATTTTTTTTTTACTTTTATTTAATAAATATAAATTTCTAAAGTAGAACTTTTGGATTATAGCGGCATTTTCCCCAAAAACATCCCTCCTACCCGCAACCATCTCATCTCCCACTCCCTCTCCCATCCCATTCTTCATTGTAATTCATTTTCAATTATCTTTATGTACAGAAGATCAATTTAGTATATATTAAGTAAAGATTTCAATAGTTTTCACCCACACAGAAACACAAAGTAGGGCTGGCGCCACAGCTCACTAGGCTAATCCTCCACCTGCAGCGCTGGCACACCGGGTTCTAGTCCCGGTCAGGGCGCCAGATTCTGTCCCGGTGGCCCCTCTTCCAGGCCAGATCTCTGCTGTGGCCCGGGAGTGCAGTGGAGGATGGCCCAAGTGCTTGGGCCCTGCACCCCATGGGAGACCAGGAGAAGCACCTGGTTCCTGCCTTCAGATCAGCGCAGTACGCCGGCCACGGCGGCCATTGGAGGGTGAACCAATGGGAAAAAAAAGGAAGACCTTTCTCTCTGTCTCTCTCTCACTGTCCACTCTGCCTGTCAAAAATAAATAAATAAATAAATAAATAATAAAAGAAGAAACACAAAGTATAAAGTACCGTTTGAGTACTAGTTATACCATTAATTCATGTACTCCAACACATTAAGGACAGAGATCCTACATGGGGAGTAACTGCACAGTGACTCCCATTGTTGATTTAATAATTGACACTCTTATTTATGACGTCAGTAATCACCCCAGGCTCTTGTCATGAGCTGCCAAGGCTATGGAAGCCCCTTGACTTCACCAACTCTGATCTTATTTAGTCATGGCCATAGTCAAAGTGGAAGTTCTCTCCTCCCTTCAGAGAAAGGTATCTCCTTCCTTAAAGGCCCATTCTTTCTGCTGGGATCTCACTCACAGAGATCTTGAATGAAGGTTTTTAAAATTAAAAAAAAGCGAAAGGACTTACAAGGTGCCATCAAATGCATGAATATATCAATTGTTGGAGTCTAGGAAGGGAAAAGAGAAAAGATATTAGGAACTTTATTTAAGGAAAACATTGAGAGGCCAGCGCTGTGACGTAGCAGGTAAAGCTGCCACCTACAGTGTTGGCATCCCATATGGACTCCAGTTCAAGTCCCAGCTGCTCCAGTTCCTATCCAGCTCTCTGCTTGGCCTAGGAAAGCAGCAGAAGATGGCCCAAGTGCTTTGGCCCCTGCACCCACATGGGAGACTCAGAAGAGGCTCCTGGATCCTGGCTTCAGATCGGCACAGCTCTAGCTGTTGTGGCTAACTGGGGAGTGAACCAGCAGATGGAAGACTCTCTCTCTCTTTCTCTCTCTCTCTCTGCCTCTCCTTCTCTCTGTGTGTAACTCTGACTTTCAAATAAATAAATAAGCCAAAAAAATTGACTGAAATTTTCCCAAATATTAGAGATTATGGATATCCAGATCCATAAATCTGAAAGGATGACAAGCAATGGCCAGCCTGCTGCTCCTCCGCACGTGGAGGAGCCGCACCGGACCGGGCGCTTGTTGTTCCCTTTTTTTACAAGTCCTTTCTATAGTAAAGTAAGAATAAGTAAACAGCAAAACTCCCAAAGCAAGAATGAGTAGAGAGAAATGAGAAAGAACGAAGTAACGAACTTCCCCGCGAACTCTCCAACGCACTCTCCAACCAACCCACACCACTATGCCGTCTCTCTCCTCCTATATAGTCCTCCTCCGCCAATCCCAACTCGGCTGCCCACACGTCGAGCACGCCGCTCTCCTCCAATCAGGAGCAGCTCCTGCAGCTTGTCAAGTTGGTGAGAGGCAGCTGGGTAGAAGCTGGTTACTCCTCTCCCAGCGCCATATTGTGGGAGAGCAGATGCATAGAATAAGTCTTAATTCCAGTAACAGTCTAGTCCGAGTTGCTCCCCACAGATCCCCCTTTCTTTTTATTTTTTGGCATTGATACGCGCCTGTGTAAAGTTCAGTGTGATCTTCATGCTATTGACTGTCTTGTTTGTCGTACTACTTCAGAGTTCGTTGAAAAATGTCCCATATTCCAAAGATCCCAGGGATTGGTTATTCATTGTTTTCTTCCTCAAATGGAGTTTTCTTCTTCTAGATCTTCTGCTGGCAGGTTTATCAATCGAATTCTTCTCTCAGGGGTCCATATTGGTTGTGCCGCACCCTGTGGAAAAAAACAAACGGCGCCTCGTACTCTTCTGAGTAAGGGGAACGGGCCTTTCCATTGGTTGTCCTGTAAATCCTTCCACATTACCCACTGTATTGATTCCTTATCAACTGATTGAGCATGCATTTCTGCAGGTGTTTTACCGTTCTTTTTCTTGTTCAAAAAATTAATTGTATAAAGAGCTAGGGCCAAGACATCCTTGTTGGATGTGGCCATTTCCCCTATTCCCCCTTTTTGTTTAATTATTAAATTTTTTAAATATAAGTGAGCGCGTTCTACCACAGCTTGCCCCTGTGGATTGTATGGAATACCGGTAATATGGGAGATTCCGAATTCTTTCAAAAATGCAGTAAAACGCTTTGATGTATACGCTGGGCCGTTATCCGTTTTGATCACATGAGGAACTCCCCAGGCTGCAAAAGCCTGCAAGCAGTGTTGGATTACTTGTTGTACTCCTTCTTTATTCATGGCTGTGGCCATAATTACACCTGAGTATGTATCTACAGTGACGTGAACACAGCTTTGTCGCCCAAAAGAGGGGATATGTGTAACGTCCATCTGCCAGATATGTCCTGGTTTAAGGCCACGGGGATTGGCTCCCGCAGGAATCTTTGGAACTATGGTAACAACGCACTTTTCACAGGATCTAATGATATCTTCTGCTTGCTTGCGGGGAATATTAAATTTAAAACTTAAAGTGTGGGTGTTAACATGCCATTTAGAGTGATATTCTTTAGCTTGTTCCAAAGCGGTGCATGCAAGCAAGAATCTTGTCCACTCTACAGTCCTCCGCTCTACCAACTGAGCTATCGAAGGGTGCATGCAAGCAAGAATCTTGAATAGTGATCTGCCATCATGTTTCCTCGAGTAAGTGGGCCAGGTAAATTAGAATGAGCTCTTATGTGGCCTATGTAAATAGCATGCTCTCTTTGATTTAATAACCCCTGAATTTCACTTAGATAAGAATAGACTGAGGAGGATTTAAGAATAAGGCACTGTGTAGCGAGCATCTGAACTGCATTCACCACATATGCACTATCAGACAAAATATTCATGGGTGCACTCTCTCTGCGTAATACTGTTGCGATAATAGCTAATTCTGCATGTTGTGGAGAAGGGGATGCTGTTAAAACGAAATATCGTTGATTGTTAAATATAGCTGCTCCTGTTCCGCCTTTAGCTCCATCCGTAAATACGGTAACTGCCCCTTGAATTGGATCCCTTCGCACCTTCTGCACCCGTTTTATTGAAACCTGTGTGCAGAAGTTAACAAATGGATGGCGAGGGTAGTGATTGTCAATCTCTATTTGTAGAATGAGAACTATGTATGCCCATTGCCAGCATTCCCTTGTAAAGGCTTCTACTGCCTCTTGAGCAAAGGGAACTACACATCGCTTTGGAGTCTTCCCCGCCATTTCTGTCGCCTTTTTTATTGCTGTTAATATTAAATCAGCCACCGCAATGCCTTGGGTGTATAGTACACGCGGTGCATGTGAATGTGGGTATACAAACAACAAGGGTCCTCCTTGCCAAATGACTGTGAAGGGATACAGCTGTTCCATAAAAATTAATATTTCTAGGGCTTGTTGTGGATCACATCTTTCCATCTGCATTGCTTTAATTTGTTTTTCAATTTTCTGTAACGCCAAGCGGGCTTCTATTGTCAATCTACGAGGGGAATCAAGCTGGGCATCTCCTTCTAAAATATTGAATAATGGCATCATATCTTCGGTAGTTAATTTACAATAGGGCCTCAACCAATTTAAATTGCCACATAATTTTTGGAAGTCATTAAGGGTCTGTAACCCATCTATTGCAATTTCAAATTCTAATGGGGTTACCTTTTCAGAAGTTACTTTAAGTCCTAAGTACTGTACTACTTCCCCTTTTTGTATCTTCTCTGGCGCTACTTGTAACCCAACTTTTTCCAAATATAATAGCAGCAGCTTATATGCTTCCATTAGGTGACTTTCACTTTCGGCCGTTATTAACAAGTCATCCATGTAGTGTAAAATTTGTACCTTTGGGCACTGTTGTCGAACCAGCTCTACTGCTTGGTCAACATATAGCTGGCATATGGCAGGACTGTTGGTCATTCCTTGGGGAAGTACCCTCCATTCATATCTTTTGTCGGGACCTTGATGATTAATGGAAGGTACGGTGAAAGCAAACCTCTGAGTGTCTTGTTCATGTAGAGGTATGCTAAAAAAGCAGTCCTTCAGATCGAGTACTATTAGTGGCCAATGCTTTGGGATCATAGTAGGAACCGGGAGTCCGGGTTGCAATGCCCCCATGGGTTGCATCTGCTGATTAACAGCCCGTAAATCATGCAACAACCGGTATTTCCCTGATTTTTTCTTTATCACGAATATTGGCGTATTCCATGGGGAGGTTGATGGTTGCAAATGGCCTGCCTCTAATTGTTGTGATACTATATCATTTACCGCAGCCAACTTTTCCTGGGTAAGGGGCCACTGTGGTATCCACTTTGGCTTGTTGTCCAGCCATGACAATGGCAGCGGCTGCATCTCAGTGGCCCCCACGAAAAACCCGTGTCCTGTCTTTTAAAATCGCCTTTGGGCTGGGCTAGGTCCCTTCTGCCTTCTCTGGAGCCTAATCCTCTCTCCTGATATCCCTTTTTATACATAATACGCCGTCCTGTAGAACTCTCCAATTGATCCTCATTTGTTAACGTCAGTCCCAATTGTTCTAAAATGTCTCTTCCCCATAATGTGATGGGGAGTGCACTAACATAAGGTTGCACATTTCCCTTGTTCCCTTCTTGATCCTGCCACTGAAGCACCTGAGCACTCCTTGATGGTGTCATGGCCGCACCTAGGCCTACTAAAGTATTATCTCCTGGCTGAAGGGGCCATGACTTCGGCCAATCATTTTCCGAAATTATACTTACATCCGCACCTGTGTCTAGCAGGCCCTGAATTGACTTTCCTCTAATGGTTAAGGTCCACAGAGGTCGATCTGCTAGAGATAGGGACAAGGCTGCAAATTTCTCCCCTTGGGGTCCATTAACATCCTGCGCTCCAATCATGATCAGTATTTGAGCCACAGGTTCTTCTGGTTTGATTTGAATAATACCCTTTGTAGATTGTATTAGCACTTTTAACTTATCAAAAGGTAATTGAATGACTCCGGTGATGACCATTAGGCCTCTCAAAGCATTTGTTTCTTTTCCTACGATTATTCCAAGTCCGTTATGCTCCGCTGAAATTGTTTCTGCCCTCACCTCTATGGCTTGTGGCCCCATTTGAGGTGTCAGTACCGAATATTCGGTGGCTCGTAACTCTGCGCGGTAAATATTTGGTTTTGGGACCGTGGCACCCACCGATTGTTTTGGCCCCGGGGTGCAGGGGCCCACATTCCGTTTTTTTGCTGTTGACCATATACACCTGATCTTCTTATGGGGCCCGGCTCATTTGGCATCCTCTGGGGATTGCCTGCGCTGTTTATTTTAAAGTAACATTCACTGACCCAATGATTTCCTCTTCTACAGCGTGGGCAAAGGCCTGGTCTTCTCGAGTTCTCTATGCCCTGCCGATCTCGGGCTGGAAATCTGGCCCTACATTCCCTCATTAGATGCCCTTCTCGACCACATCTAAAGCATATACGTCCCCTCATGTTCTGTCTAAATTGTCGGGTTACTGCTACTGCAGCATGTGATCCAGAAACTACATCATCCATGACATCCCTACAGATTTTCAAAAAGGTAGGGATGTCCTTATGCTGCCATGGTCTAAGAGCTTCCCGACATGTTTTATTGGCCTGCTCATACGCCAATCTTTTGACTAAGGGCATTGCTTCTTCCACGGTTTCGAAAATGTTTCCTGCTGCTTCCATTAATCTGTTCACGAAATCAGCGTAAGGTTCAGTAGGGCCCTGTACTATCTTAGTTAGGCTGTGTCTTACTTCTCCTTTTCTGGGTATCACCTTCCAGGCTCTTCTTGCTATCTCTCTCACCTGTAAGAGGACAGCTGTTGGTAATCGGGCCTGCTCATCGGGACTAGCAAATCGCCCTTCTCCATTTAACATTTCCTCATCCCATGCTTGATTCCCTGTTTGATAGTTCTGCTTTGAATATTCTCGAGCAAATTCTTTATAAGCGGCTAACCACAAGAGGAAGTCACCCCCGCCTAACACCGCCTTTACTAAGTTTCTCCAATCCTCAGGTATTAGGCCTTGCTGCCCAATGTTATCAAGGATTGCCTGAGTGTAACTTGCATGGGGCCCATACAATTGTACTGATTGCTGCAACTCTTTAAGTAATTTATGGTCAAGAGGCGTCCATCCCCTGTTTCCCTGTGGATCCTGAATTACAGGAAACACCTGGCCTGGTTCCTGGTACTGCTCCCAAGCAGGTTTTCTATAAACAGCTCCCCTTTGCTTGTTTTCGGTTCTTGGCCTTTCTAGCTCCTCCTGCATACCTACTCCCTCCATCACTCCTTCTTCTTCCTCCCACTCTTCTTCAATCTCATATGGAAAAAAGGGGCTTTTCTTTACAGGAGGAAACTTTGGTAGTACCAATGGGCAATACCGGGGTGGTGATTCATCCTTTATGGTTGAATTTGCCAGCCTTGTATGGCCAGGATATATTCTTGGCATCTCTCTCGGGGGCGAGGTTCCCTCCTCAGCTTCCTTCTCCCCCCCCCCATAAGCTTCCTGGCTCTCTAAATCCTTCTTTGATTTTCTTCTCACTTGTTCGTTACAATAGTTGCTCGCCTGGCTGCCCTGCCATAATTCTTCCTGCATTTCACTCCCCTCATTAAGCAACAACTCGATCCCTTCCGTGGGGTTCTGAAGCACCTGATCAACGAGTTGCCACAGCTTCAGCACTTCTATCGGTTCCCCAGCCTCGCGCATTTTCCGTCCCACCTGCCTCCACTGCTGTGGAAACCAGGGGGACGTCTCTATGATTGCTCTTACGAATGCATGAATTTTCCTCCCCCCTCGTTTCCCTTGCTTAGAGGAAAAGCTGCGAGGAGGTGGGGAGTAGGAAGAGAGAGAGAGAGAAACCATATTTAGCCCATGGATGATCTTTAGGGAGAAACAGAGGATGGTGCCCAGCAGGAGGAAGAGGTAGCCAGTGGGCAAAGAGTAGCCAAAGAACTCCATTGTCTGTACCGTCTGTGACATGTTGGAGCAGTGGGCGCAATGGAAGACTGAGTCTCCCAGACGTTCCCAGTTAATACCTCCTTCCTAGCTTCTAATTTTCTTCCCCCACGGCTTTTTTCCTAGGTTTTAACTAGCTTTTCACCGGCACTCTTTCCGTCCGGCCTTCCCCTAGGCTCTTTGCTAGTCTCCCTCTCCAGTAATTTCCCACTTCTTCCCGGTCTTTCCCTCCTAGGTTTCCTATCCGAGTCACGGCACCACTTGCTGCTCCTCCGCACGCGGAGGAGCCGCACCGGACCGGGCGCTTGTTGTTCCCTTTTTTTACAAGTCCTTTCTATAGTAAAGTAAGAATAAGTAAACAGCAAAACTCCCAAAGCAAGAATGAGTAGAGAGAAATGAGAAAGAACGAAGTAACGAACTTCCCCGCGAACTCTCCAACGCACTCTCCAACCAACCCACACCACTATGCCGTCTCTCTCCTCCTATATAGTCCTCCTCCGCCAATCCCAACTCGGCTGCCCACACGTCGAGCACGCCGCTCTCCTCCAATCAGGAGCAGCTCCTGCAGCTTGTCAAGTTGGTGAGAGGCAGCTGGGTAGAAGCTGGTTACTCCTCTCCCAGCGCCATATTGTGGGAGAGCAGATGCATAGAATAAGTCTTAATTCCAGTAACAGTCTAGTCCGAGTTGCTCCCCACACAGCCAACCACAGAAAGGCTCTGAATAGCTAAAGCAATCCTGATCTAAAACAACCAAACTGGAGGCATTATAATACTACAGAGTTATAGAAACCAAAAAGCATAGCACTGGCATAACAACGGACAAATAGACCAATGGTACATAGTAGAAAAATCAGAAATAAATACAAAAGTCTGCAGCCAAATGATTTTTGAAATGACACCAAGAACATACACTGAATAAGACACAACCTCTTTAATAAATAATACTAGGAAAACTACATCTGCATGCCAAAGAAAAAGCTAGACCTTTGCCTTTCATCATATACAAAAATCAACCTGAAAAAGTAAAAGACTCAAATGCAAGACCCAAAAGTATCAAATTATGAGAGTAAGTGCTTCAGGACATTGGTCAGGCAAATTTTGTTCAGATATGACCCTAGAGCACAGAAACCAAAAACAGAAGTCAGCATATAGGATACTATTCATATAAATGAAGACTCAACTGAGTTTGATCAAGGAAGATGTTTGAAAATCCAAACTTTGAAAATTCATGGGAAAATATGCAATAAATATTTGGTTATGAGACTGGAGTATGACTGAGAAGTAAAGGCTGGTGACTCTCAGTGTATAGGATATTGGCATGTAAACTTTGAGGGATCTGATACTCCCTGAGGGGTTAAAATTAGAGAACTAAGCAAACTTAACCAAAAAACTAAGACATACTTGTACCAAAACACTCACAGGAAGGGAGACAGAAGAGTTTTACTTTGTCTGACTATCCAGCACCAATCAACCAACCTTCTCCTACTACATATGGTTTGTTGAAAACCATATTTTAAGATCCTTAAATAAATTTAACATGCAATCATGATATGCAAAATGCAAAGATACATAAATTCTCTTTAATATATAGTTTAAAATTTTAGTTGTGAAGACAGCATAGGTACACAGAAATGTCTGTTACAAGAAGAATATCGCTGGGCTAGGCATTTAAGTGATAGTGAAGACGCCACTTGGAATGCCCACATCCCATGTTGAAGAGCCTGGGTTTAACTCCATGCTCTACTCCTGATTCCAGCTCCCTACTGGGAAGCAGTAGGTGATGGCTCAAGGTAGTTGCATCCCTGCTTCCTATGCGTGAGACCAAAGTTGAGTCATATGACCCTGGCTTCAGTCTGGCCCAGCTCCAACTATTGTGGTCATTTGGGTAATGAACCAGCAGGTAGGATATCTTGCTCAGCATCTCTCTGTCTCTGACTATTTCTTTCTCTGATCTCTGCCTTTAAAATAAATAAAAGATTTTTAAATAAAGCAAAATAATATATTATTATAAACATATATTCATTACTTGATTAATTAAAGCTTATTTTAAAAGAACTTATTACATGCTAAACATTATTATAAGCACTAGGAATACAGCAATGGTCAGTACAGCTAACATCCATACCTTAAAGAAGCTTATATTTTAGTGAGGAAAGGCAGAATAAAACTAAATGAGTGAATAAATATTATTCTTAATTCTGTTAGTGCCATGAAGGAAAACATAGGATGATGTTAAAGAAGGCAATCAGGTAGAAGAGAGTGCTACTTCAGATAGAAGTATAAAGAAAGTTTTTTTAGAAGTTGATGATAGTCTATGGCCACACCACTCGGAACATGCATGATCTCGTCTGATCTCAGAAGCTTAGGATCAGGCGTGGTTAGTACTTGGATGGGAGAAGCTGGTGATACATCAACTTACAGAAAACCGTTTTTCTACTAAGAAAGATGGAAGATACTTCATTGAGGAGGTTGAAATTTAGGTTGGTTATTTCAGATGCTGGATCAATTATAATGCAACAGGTCATAGTAGAAAAAGAAAAAGCCATTTAGACACTAGAAAAATAAACTTAAATAGACATAGGAGTCCAAGCTAAGAAGACGGTAAGGAAAAGTAAGAGTAATGAGATAATTATTCTAAGAAAAATGTACAGGAAACTGTATGTTAACATTAATCATGTGTTTTTCCATTAGTCATTGATATTTTTATATATTTTTTGTCTTTCTCTGTCTCTTACTTTTAAATGAACATAGAGGTCTCTTTCTTCTGGGTCATTTTCCCTATCCTTCATTTATCTCAATGTCTTTTTTCCTGATTGTTATTTCTCTTGGCCTTTTTCTTCTGTTTTACTCTTTGTACTTTTCTTGCCTATTTTTTTAACCTGGAAATACAATAAAATTTAAAACACATGTGTTTGTATTTCTTTGTAAATGTGTGCTGTCATCTCTGTTCTAAATTTGAATAGCATGTAATAACTTGTATCTCTAAAAAACAAACATGTTTTCATTCATCTGAGTTTTACTGTATATATCAGCTGGCATTTGGAATTAGTTAAAAAGCCCATGAGAGCATTTCAGGTATAGAAAGCCAAGACACTGTGGCAAAAAAAAAAAAAAATGTCGTACGTGAGAGATCTCTGTGAAAGAGACCCCAGTGGAAAAAAGTGGCCATCAAAGAAGGATGTACTTTTCTGTAAAGGGAGTAAAGAACTTCGACTTTGCTTATGGCCTTGTCTAAATACTGACAGAGATTATGGATTCAAAAGGCTTCCATAGCCTTGGCAGCTCATGTTAAGCAGCTCAGATGATCGATGACATCATACACAGCAGTGGTAATTGTTAAATTAACAGCAGGAGTCACTGTGCACTTACTTCCCGTGCAGGACTTCTGTCCTCAATGAATTGTTTTATGCAAATTAAGTATAAAACTTGTTCTCAAACGTTTTTTGTGCATGTGTGTGCAAATTGTAGAAATCTTTACTTAGTATAGAGTTGGTCTTCTGTTTATAAAGTTAATTGAAATTGAATCTTAATGGAGAATGGGACTGGGAATGGGAGAGGGAGAACGGTGGGAGAGTGGGTGGGAGGGCGGGTATGGTGTGAAAAATCAATACATTCTAAAAGTTGTACTAATGAAATTTGAACTCATTAAATAGAAGATTTCTTTGATAAAAAATAGAAGTTAAAATGTGGAAGTATTAAGTCTCAAAAAATGTATTACATCATAACATGTGAAATAGTTATTTATAGTAGATTCCTCAAAAAACATGTGATATGTGCAACATATTTAAATATATGAATAATAGACACAGGGCTTAAACACTATGATATGGGCTTTTCCAATGGAAGCTAAATTAACTTTATTCCATGAAACTGGTTAAATAAATAAAATTTGGCTTGAGAGAACCAAAATTACTGGCATTTCCACTGGGGTTCAAATTCTTCAGGGCATTGCACAAATTTTGCTGTTTTTTACAATTCAGTCAAAAATTGAAATGAACTAAAAGAAGAGGTGGAGCCAAGATGGTGGAATAGTGAGGGAGCACACCGAGAGTCCAGGAAAAGATAGTTTAATAAAAGTGGAGTTACTGTAGCCACAGGAAAAGGCTCAGGAAAAAATTGCAGAGGAAACTCTTCCGGATCTAGTGGATGTGATATGGAGAACCTACTGGGAGAGCAAGGTCGCCCACCACATGGAAGCCAAGCCTCAGAAGCCACGCCGCTGCAGAAGCCGGGCCAAAGAGTCTGCGCGCCAGCGCTGGAAGGGGAGGTGAGATAAAAATCTCGGTAACCCAAGACATTGGCGGGGAAAGGCAGAAAGAGCCTAGAGGGAATGAAAGCCCCACTGGGGAAAGTTCACCAGGCGGACTGGAGGAGAGAAAAAATGAACAAATAAGGGGAACTGGCACGGACATTAGCCTCTCTCCACTCACCTTACAAAGCCAAGCAAGACAAAGAGCAGGCGCCATTTTACGTATGTAAAGAGGTGCTGGCCATTAGCCAAGCAGAAAAACCTGACTCTGGTAGGGAGAAATAACAGGAGGTTAAGACTTAGTTAGTGAAAGTGAGGAGCTAACGAACTGAGACTGAAAATCTGAGGGGAGGGCGAGAGAACTCACCGAGTACACAAATTCGGTAACTTGGGAAAACTGGTGAGAGAATTGAGAAATTTGAGACCACACTGAGGGCCGCATAAACTTTGTGTGGTCCCAGGGGTAACCAAATACCCACAGGGGCCAGATTTCATACATCAGCTACCCTCAATTCCACTCAGCTGTGTGGAATTACTTCCCAACTGAGTCAGAAAAAAAAAAGAGAGAGAGAGCGAGCAAGCAGGAAAACAATCTGGGTGAGTCACCTTTGGCACACCCTTAACCCTGAAGAACCAAACAGAGCTCTCTGGCCACACCCATCACAGCCTCTAAGGATCCATCAAAAGAAGACAGTCCACTTAATCTAAGTCAGAGTATAACGAGAAGAAACCAAAGAATATCTCAAATATGCCAAACAAGAAACGCAGAAACCGAGGTAATAAAAACAAGGAAGACACTATGATGCCCCCAAATGAAATAGACACCCCAATTCAAAATTATGAAGATGATGAGATAGAAGAAATGCAAGAAGCAGATCTCAAAAAATTCATAAGAACATTAAGAAGTTCTCAAAAACAAATTCTTGAACTACAGAAATCCTTAATGGACAAGATAGAAAATCTTTCTCACAAAAATGAAATATTAAGGAGGAATCAAAATGAAATGAAACAACTACTACAACAGGAAACTGTGATAGTGATGAGAAATCCTAATGAAATGAAGAATTCAATAGATCAAATGAAAAAACACAATAGAGAGCCTTACAAACAGAATGGGTGAAGCAGAAGAGAGAATATCAGACTTAGAAGAAAGAGCACAGGAAAGGATACAGTCAGACCAAAGAAAAGAAGAGGAAATTAGAAATCTAAAAAATATTGTCAGGAATGTGCAGCATACTATTAAAAACCCAACATTTGGGTTTTAGGAGTTCCTGAAGGCATGGAGAGGGAGAAAGGAATAGAAGGCCTTTTTAGTGAGATATTAGCAGAAAAATTCCCAGGTTTGGAGAAGGACAGAGAAATCCTAGTACAGGAAGCTCACAGAACCCCTAGTAAACATGACCAAAAGAGATCCACACCATGATACGTTGTAATTAAACTCACCACAGTGAAACAGAAAGAAAAGATCCTAAAATGTGCAAGAGAGAAACGTCAGATTACTCTCAGAAGATCTCCAATCAGACTCACAGCAGACTTCTCATCAGAAACCCTACAAGCTAGGAGGGAATGGCGAGATATAGTCCAGGTACTAAGAAAGAAAAACTGCCAGCCCAGAATATTATATCCTGCAAAGCTATCATTTGTGAATGAAGGTGAAATAAAGACCTTTCGCAGCAAACAGAATTTGAAGAATTAGTTGCCACTGCAAAAGATGCTTAAAGATGTGTTACACAATTTATGTTCATTAAATAAAAGTTAAAAAAAAAACAAAGTTATAAAAAAAGATGTGTTACACACAGAAACACGGTCATCAATATGAATGAAGGTAAACGAAGGAAACCTCACAGCAAAAGATCACAGGAAGTTCAAAACATATATTAGAAAATATCTTTGGCAAACGGCAGGACAAAGTTACCACTTATCATTAATCACATTGAATGTTAATGGCCTGAACTGTCCAGTTAAAAGACACTGGTTGGCTGATTGGGTTAAGGAACAAAACCCATCTATTTGCTGCTTACAAGTAACACATCTTTCCAGCAAAGATGCATACAGACTGAAAGTGAAAGGCTGGAAAAACATACGCCATGCCAACAGAAATGAAAAAAGAGCGAGTGTAGCCATTTTAATATCGGACAACATAAACTTTACTACAAAAGCTGTTAAGAGAGACAAAGAGGGGCACTATATAATGATTAAGGGATCAATACAACAGGAAGATATAATAATTATCAATGTATATGCACCTAATTACAGGGCACAGGTTTATTTAAAAGATTTGTTAAGGGACTTAAAGGGAGGCTTAGACTCCAACACAATATACTGGGGGACTTCAATACTCCACTCTCAGAAATAGACAGATCAACAGGACAGAAGACCAACAAGGAAACAGTAGATTTAAACGACACTATAGCCCAAATGGATCTAACAGATATATACAGAACTTTTCATCCTACACAGAAAGCATTTACATTTTTCTCAGCAGTACATGGAAGCTTCTCTAGAATTCACCACATACTAGGCCATAAAGCAAGTCTCAGCAAATTCAAAAGAATTAGAATCATACCATGCAGCTTCTCAGGCCATAAAGGAATGAAGTTGGAAATTAGCAACTCAGGAATCCCTAGAGCATGCGCAAAAACATGGAGATTGAACAACATGCTCCTGAATGAACAATGGGTCATAGAAGAAATTAAACGAGAACTCAAAAATTTTCTGGAAGTAAATGAGGATAACAGCACAACATACCAAAACTTATGCGATACAGCAAAAGCAGTGTTAAGAGGAAAGCTTATATCAATAGGTGCCTACATCAAGAAATTGGAAAGGCACCAAATAGATGAGCTTTCAATGCATCTCATGGATCTAGAAAACCTGCAGCAAACCAGACCCACATCTAGTAGAAGAGAAATATTTAAAATCAGAGAAGAAATCAACAGCATTGAATCCAAAAAATCATTACAAGGCAAGAAAAAGAAATGAAAAGGATACAAATTGAGAAGGAAGAAGTCAAACTATCCCTCTTTGCAGATGATATGATTCTTTATTTAGGGGACCCAAGGAACTCTACTAAGAGATTATTGTAACTCAGAAGATTTTGGCAAAGTAGCAGGGTATAAAATCAATGCACAAAAATCAACAGCCTTTGTATACACAAGCAATGCCATGGCTGAGGAAGAACTTTTAAGATCCATCCCATTTACAATAGCTACAAAAACAATCAAATACCTTGGAATAAACTTAACCAAGGAAGTTAAAGATCTCTATGATGAAAATTACAAAACCGTAAAGAAAGAAATAGAAGAGGATACCAAGAAATGGAAAAATCTTCCATGCTCAAGGATTGGAAGAATCAATATCATCAAAATGTCCATTCTCCCAAAAGCAATTTATAGATTCAATGCAATCCCAATCAAGATACCAAAGACATTCTTCTCAGATCTGGAAAAAATTATGCTGAAATTTATATGGAGACACAGGAGACCTAGAATAGCTAAAGCAATCTTGTACAACAAAAACAAAGCTGGAGGCATCACAATACCAGATTTCAGGACATACTACAGGGCAGTTGTAATCAAAACAGCATGGTACTGGTACAGAAACAGATGGATAGACCAATGGAACAGAATTGAAACACCAGAAATCAATCCAAACATCTACAGCCAACTTATATTTGATCAAAGATCCAAAACCAATCCCTGGAGTAAGGACAGTCTATTCAATAAATGGTGCTGGGATAATTGGATTTCCACATGCAGAATCATGAAGCAAGACCCCTACCTGTCTCCCTACACAAAAATCCACTCAACATGGATTAAAGACTTCAATCTATGACCTGACACGATCAAATTATTAGAGAGCATTGGAAAAACCCTGAGAGATATGGGTACCGGCAATGACTTCTTGGAAAACACCCCAGAAGCACAGGCAGTCAAAGCCAAAATTAACATTTGGGATTGCATCAAATTGAGAAGTTTCTGTACTGCATTAGCAACAGTCGGCAAAGTGAAGAGACAACCAACAGAATGGGAAGATATATTTGCAAACTATGCAACTGATAAAGGGTTGATAACCAGAATCTACAAAGAAATCAAGAAACTCCACAACATCAAAACAAACAACCCACTTAAGAGATGGGCCAAGGACCTCAATAGATATTTTTCAAAAGAGGAAATCCAAATGGCCAACAGACACATGAAAAAATGTTCAAGATCACTAGCAATCAGGGAAATGCAAATCAAAACCACAATGAGGTTTCACCTCACCCCAGTTAGAATGGCTCACATTCAGAAATCTACCAACAACAGATGCTGGCAAGGATGTGGAAATAAGGGACACTAACCCACTGTTGGTGGGAATGCAAACTGGTCAAGCCACTATGGAAGTCAGTCTGGAGATTCCTCAGAAACCTGAAGATAACCCTACCATTCAACCCAGCCATCCCACTCCTTGGAATTTACCCAAAGGAAATTAAATTGGCAAACAAACAAGCTTTCTGCCCCTTAATGTTTATTGCAGCTCAATTCACAATAGCTAAGACCTGGAACCAACCCAAATGCCCATCAACAGTAGACTGGATAAAGAAATGATGGGACATGTACTCTATCGAATACTATACAGCAGTCAAAAACAATGAAACCCAGTCATTTGCAACAAGATGGAGGAGTCTGGAAATCATCATGCTGAGTGAACTAAGACAGTCCCAAAGGGACAAATATCATATGATCTCCCTGATCGGCGACAACTAACTGAGCACCAAAGGGGAAACTTGTTGAAGTGAAATGGACACTATGAGAAACAGTGACTTGATCAGCTCTTGTCCTGACAGTTGATGTACAATGTAATACTTTATCCATGTTAGTACTTTTTGTTCTAGTACTATTGGTTGGACTCTGTAATTAACACACAATTATTCTTAGGTGTTTAAATTTTAACTGAAAAGTGATCCCTGTTAGGAATTTGGAAAACATTATGCTGAGTGAAATAAGCCAGTCCCAAGGGACAAATATCATATGTTCTCCCTGATCAGTGACAACTAACCGAGCACCAAAAAGGAAACCTGTTAAAGTGAAATGAACAGCCCTTGCCCTGACTGTTGATGAACAACTTAATACGTTATCCCTCTTAGTATTTTTTATTAATGTTCTACTTAATACTTTTGGTTGAATACTGTAATCAATACACAATTATTCTTAAGTATTAAAAGTTAACTGAAAAGTGATTGTTGGTAAATATAAGAGTGGGAATAAGAGAGTGAAGAAATCTGCAATTTCGGACATGCCCAACCTGACTCGCACCAAACGATAGAGTTAGAAACTTACCAGGGGATTCCAATTCAATCCCATCAAGGTGGCATGTACCAATGCCATCTCACTAGTCCCTGTGATCAGTTTCAGTTCACAATTGCTCATAATGATAGGACTAAGAACCAAAGGGATCACATAAACAAGACTAGTGTCTGCAAATATTAACTGATAGAATAAAAAAGGGAAAGAACGATCCAACATGGGAAGCAAGATACACAGCAGACTCATAGAATGGCAGATTTCCTAAACAGCACTCTGGCCTCAGAATCAGCCCTTAAGGCATGTGAATCTGGCTGAAAAGCCCATGAGAGTATTTCAGGCATGGAAAGCCAAGACACTGTTGTAATAAAAAATGACGTAAATGAAAGATCTCCGTGAGTGAGATCCCAGTGGAAAGAACAGGTCATCAAAGAAGGAGGTACCTTTCTCTGAAGGGAGGAGAGAACTTTCATCCTAAGACCTTGCCTAAATATGATCAGAGTCGGTGAACTCAAAAGGCTTCCATAGCCTTGGCAACTCATGACAAGAGCCTAGGGAGATTACTGATGCCATAAACAAGAGTGTCAATTTGTTAAGTCAACAACAGGAGTCACTGTGCACTTACTCCTCATGTAGGATCTCTGTCCTTAATGTGCTGTACATTGTGATTTAAAGCTATAACTAGTACTCAAATAATATTTTTCACTTTGTGTTTCTATGTGGGTGCAAACTATTGAAATCTTTACTTAATATATGCTAAACTGATCTTCTGTATATAAAGAGAATTGAAAATGAATCTTGATGTCAATGGAAGGGCAGAGGAAGCAGGAAAGGAGAGGGTTGCGGGTGGGAGGGAAGTTATGGGGGGGAGGGGTGGAGAAGCCATTGTACTCCATAAGCTGTACTTTGGAAATTTATATTCATTAAATAAAAGTTAAAAAAGAAGGAATAAAGAGTTCAGAAGTAAAACAAAGTGAGAGGTTTGCACTACCAATAAAACGTGTTGCAGTAAAGCTGATTAAAAAAAAATTGAAATGAACTGTTTATTTTATTAAAATTAAATAGAGGCAAATAAAATAAGCATTATATGAGCATTCCCAATACAAAATTGTGATGGCAAAGTATGGAAACAATTACAAGGATTTCTGAATCCCCTGAATTAAAGATTTTTAAGATTTTAAAGGACAATAAATGCAGAAAGGAAGAGGACAAAAGAAGGTAACTTTTACTTTTTTATTTGTATGTATCTCAAAAATACATTAGGAACATAGTAATTCTTCCCACTATACCTGCCCTCCCGCCTCCTCCCCCTCCTGTTTAGTCCAAGAAAGAAAAAGAAATAGAAGGAAAGGAACAAAAAGAAATAATTGAATAAAAACTAAGAGAAATGTTCCTCAACAGTCTAAACAAGGGCTGTTCTATGTTGCTGTTTCTCAAAGGTGATTTCATTCCCCCCCTTTCTTTTTCCCCTTCCTTCCTCCCCCTTTTTTCCTTTTAGAAACTTATTGTCTTTAAAGAACCCAAGGCGAGTACATCTCCTGTGAGCTCTTAGACAAAACTTTAACTTTGAGACATACTATTATCCGCAATTTAGTACACTAATTGAAAGTGATTTTTGAGAACAAGTTTTACTATTAAGTCTCATGATATGACTCTTTGGGGACAGAGTTCCTGCATGGGAAATTAGTGCACAGTGACTCTTGATGTTTATTTATTTATTTATTATTTAACAAATAACACTCATGAATGACATCAGTGATCACCCAAGGCTCTTGACATAAGCTGCCTCGGCTAGAGAAGCCTTTTGGATCCATTAGCTCAACAAGGCCATAAGCAAAGTGGAAGTTCCCTCCTCCCTTCACAGAAAAGTGCATCCTTTGGTGGCCACTTCTTTCCACTGGGGTCTCACCTACAGAGGTGTGATGTAGCACATTTTTTTCAGGGTGTTTTGGCTTTCCATATCTAAAATGCTCCCCCCCTGGACTTTCCAGTAAGACTACAATGCCTTTAGGGCTGTTTTAAAGTTGGAGTGCTCCTTAAAGCAGTTGTCATTCTATGAGTCTGCTGTATGGACTGCTTCCCATGTTGGAGTCGTCACTCCTTTTTAATTGTCTACTATTTCCAAACACTTAGTCCTATTTATACAATCACTTTAACACTCGATATTATCAAATGGAACAACGTTACCACTTATTCCTATCCATTTGTTCTTTGTAACACTTAAGCTGCTTTTATTATCAGCCAAATTAAAGGATTTGGTGCTTTATGGCTAGTTGTTAAGCTTTACCCTTAGAAGTTAAGTCCATATGAATGTATGTAGGACTATACTGCTTTGCAGTCGCAAATTTTATACATTTCATAATTAAAATTTTAGGATCTTGATAATTTTTCCCACTGTGTCCACCCTCCCATCCCTTTCCTCTTCCCTTTCTTGTTCTCACACTTATTCTTTACTAAGATCTGTTTACATTTATTTTTATACATACATGGCTAACTCTATGTTAAGTATAGATTCAATGCATCATATGAAAGAGAAAAAGACAAGGAAAATACTATAAAGGAACAGATAAACAAAAATATAGGATAAAAAGCTATTCCTCAACAGTCAAGAGAAGGAATGTTCCAAATATTTGCTTCACAAAGTGTTCATTTCATTTCTATATGTTGTCTTTAAGGTGCTCTGTTCATTATCACAGATCAGGAAGAACATATAGAATTTGTCCCTTTGGGACTGGCTTGTTTTGCTAAGTGTGATGTTTTCCAGTTTTATCCATTTTCTTGCAAAGACTTTGGCTTTCTTTACTGCTGGATAGTATTCCATGGTGTATATATCCCATATTTTCTTATCCAGTCTTCAGATGTAGGGCATTTGGGTTGATTCCTTATCTTTTCTATTGTGAATACAGCTGTAATAGACATGGAGATACGGATAGTTCTTTCATATGCATATGTAGACATGTCAGGTCTACATCCAGACCTTCGACGTATTTCCATACTGTCCTCCACAGTGTATGTTTCCTGCACTTGGTTGTCCTTTCTTTCTCCAAATCAGGAAACTTTTCTGTTATTATTTCAATAAAAAGTCCTTCTAATCCTTTGTCTCTTTCCACACCTTCAGGAACTCCGAGGACCCTGTATGTTGGGTCATTTGATAGTGTCTTGTAGATCTCCAACAGTGTTTTTTGGTTTTCTAATTTCTTCCCCTTCCCCTTCCCCTTCCCCTTCCCCTTCCCCTTCTCCTTCTCCTTCTTCTTCTTTTTCTTCTTTTTTTGTTCGGACTTAAAATTTCCAGAAATTTGTCTTCAAGTTCTGATATTATTTCTTCTATCTCCCCTACTTCGTCGTTAAAACTTTCCACTGCATTTTTTACTTGATATGTTGAGATCTTCATTTCTAGTATTTCATTCTGATTTCTCAATTTCATGGGAAATTTTTCATTTAGTTCTTGGATTTGCTTCTGATTGCTTCTGATTAATCTGATGATTAATTTTCTGAATTCTGTTTCTGGCGTGTACTCAATCTCTTCATCTTCACCTTCTACTATTGAAGTGTTGTAGAGTCCCTTTGGGGCCTATAGTGTCTTCCTTATTATTCCTTTGTTAACTTTCTTCCTTTGATTTTTGGCATTTGTGTAGGGCTTTTTTTGTCTGCTTGCTTTTATCTTTGTTTTGTGTTTTTGTGGCTTAGTGGGATGTCTATACTTTCAGTGAGTACCAAGAGGTGTGTGCTGGATGTGGCCTGGTTGCACTGTTCAGTATTCTATGGTGGAGCAAGTATCCAAGGTAAGGCCCCTATGGGGCTATTTTATAGCTTTCTTCTTGGTTATCTGAATGGATGAGGGTGTTGACTTCAGTTGCTGTGACTCCCAACCCTTCTCCTCACAGCTGTGGTTTACCCTGGTGTTAGTCTCTGGTGTGTTCAGCACTAGTTTGCACTGCTTAATGAACTACACATTTGATCAGTGGTGACTTTCCTGTGAGCATGGTTCCCTCTCTTGTGAGCTGCTACAAGTCTATGGGTCACAGGCATATGTGTGGAGCCCCTGCCTACTGGAGCCCAGCTCACTTTTCAATGGTGGTGGGTGTGCACAAGCTTCGATACACGGGGCTTCCCTTTGTTGTATGCCACCTGTCTGCATCCACCTGGCTGCTGGTTCCGGCATGCAGAGGGTGAGGGAGAGGGAGGTACCACCTCTATTCATTCATTTTTTTCCCTGCATAGAACTTCAAAAGCAGTTCACCAAGCACTCTCTCCTGCTGCTATCTGCAGCTCCATGGGCTTGTGGATCTCACCTGGTCTGCCAGGGCCAGCACTCTCCTCTCTGGGTCCAAACTTTTGCTGTTTATTTTTTTCTCACTTGTTCTTTTGGTGCACACCCAGATCATCTCTGTTGTTCTCACTGGGTTTCCCACTGCAAATTCCCCATAGTTTTATCTCAGGCCTGTAGTTTCTATTCTAACCTTTTTTAATTATTAATTTTGCCCTGCATGATTCAGACCTTCCGGCTGCTACCCCACCATCTTGAGAATAGAAGGCAACTTTTAGACAAAGGATGCACAGACCAATGGATAGTTCATTATAGGACAAGAGCATCATAATGTTAATTAAAATAATCATAATGATGATTATGCTCGTGTCAAATTAACTTTTTTAATGTTTTATTTAGACACAATTTAAAACATACAAAGGTGTTGCAATAAGAGTACCCAAAAAACTCCACATTTACCCTTTATTGAATTCATCTACTGAACATTTTGTCCCATGGTTTTATCACTGAAAGTAAGTTTTTTTTCTTTTCAACTTTTATTTAATAAATATAAATTTCCAAAGTACAACTTTTTAATTATAGTATCTTTTTCCCCCATAACCTCCCTCCCACCCACAACATCCCATCTCCCACTCCCTCTCCTATCCCATTCTTCATCATGATTCATTTCAATTACCTTTATATACAGAAGATCAACTTAGTATATACTAAGCAAAGATTTCAACAGACTGAACTCACCTCAAATAGCTAAAGCAATCTTGTACAAAAAAAAAGCTGGAGGTATCACAATACCAGATTTCAGGACATACTACAGGCAGTGATAATCAAAACAGCATTGTACTGGTACAGAAATAGATGGATAGACCAATGGAACAGAATGAAAATAAGTTTTAATTCTTAGAGTTTTACTATTAATGTTGGCAATAAGCAATCAGATCATATCAGTAAGATAAATAATTTTCTAATATAGTATCCAAACATAGAAAAATACATACATTGTGTTTCAAGGAAAAGGAAATTTGAAAGTCAGGTCTTTTCCTCCCACAGCTTTCAGGGCCATTCTTATGTCCTTATTCCTCAAAGTATAAATTACAGGGTTTAGCATGGGAGTAACAACACTATACAATACCGAGATGAGCCTATCTTTTGCCAATGAGTAAGATGAGATGGGCCGTACATATGTGAAAATGGAACTTCCATAGTAGAGAAGGACGATGACCAGGTGGGAGGCACAGGTGGAAAAAGCCTTTTGCCTTCCCTCTGAAGAGTGAATTCTCAGGATGGCAGAAATTATAAAGAGATAGGAAACGATGATACCCAGAAAAGGAGCCCAGCCAATAAAGACCCCAATGAAGAGCAAAACAAATTCATTGACAGAAGTGTCCCCACAAGACAAGATCAGCAAAGGGGGAATGTCACAAAAGAAATAATTAATCTGATTGTTGCCACAGAAGGGCAAGCGAAATGTCAAAGCTGTGTGCACCACTGAGTTGAGGGAGCCACTCACCCAGCATGAGGCTGCCAACTTGCTGTACAGGGCCTTGTTCATGATAACTGAATACCTTAAGGGTTTGCAGATTGCAATGTAACGATCATATGCCATTGCTGCCAGCAAAAGACATTCCACACCCACAAAGAAAAGAAATGCAAAAAGTTGGGTTACACAGCCCCCATAGGAGATGCTTTTCTTCTCTGATAGGAGATGCACCATCATCTGGGGGACATTGGTAGTAGTGTAGCAGATGTCAAGAAAGGCCAAATTCCTCAGAAAAAAATACATGGGAGTGTGCAGTCAGGCATCAGCCACTGTTATCAAAATAATGAAGATATTTCCTCCCAGGGTACAGAGATAGATCATAAGGAATATGGTAAAGAGTAAAAATTGCAAATCATTTAAGTTGGAGAATCCTAAAATGATGAAATCTGACAGAGCTGTTTGGTTTTCTCCTTCCATAATGTTCTTTCTTGGATATTAAGGGAATAGCAAGACAAACTACAGTATTCATGGGCTATAACAGCAATAATCTGCAAAACAAGAAGATATAACTGTTATGAATAAAATAATCATTGTCTATATCTTGATAACCACTAGATTCTTTATAACCCATGACAAATCATAGTGGTGCCCAACAGTCATCACTTTTCTTTTACAAACCCACATTTTCAACATTTTTATGAGACATAAAACTCTTACAGAATAATAACTCCTTGATGTGGAAAAATAAATGAGAAGAAGTCCACATGCAGTATAAGGGCTATTACTAGAGATGTGGGGTGGCAGGCCCCTCCCTTCAAACCACACTGTGGCTTGTGGATGGCTAGTGAGGATCACAATCAGGTAGTTAAGAATCATGGAGAGGCCGGCGCTGCGGCTCAATAGGCTAATCCTCCGCCTAGTGGCACCAGCACACCGGGTTCTAGTCCTGGTCGGGGATCCGGATTCTGTCCCGGTTGCCCCTCTTCCAGGCCAGCTCTCTGCTATGGCCAGGGAGTGCAGTGGAGGATGGCCCAAGTGCTTGGGCCCTGCACCCGCATGGGAGACCAGGAGGAGCACCTGGCTCCTGCCTTCGGATCAGCGCAGTGCGCCGGCCATGGCGGCCATTGGAGGGTGAACCAACGACAAAGGAAAGACTTTTCTCTCTGTCTCTCTCTCACTGTCCACTCTGCCTGTAAAAAAAAAAAAAAGAATCATGGAGATATTTGAGTCTCTGCTTGTCGATGCTTCCATGTCCTCCTTGTATTTTGGAGGCTCTTAGAGGTTTTTTTTTTTTATATCATTTTGCTTTCAAACATCAAATTGTCTACTTTCTTTGTTAAAGCTCTAAAATATTTTAATATGAGTGACAAATTTAATTTAGCATACATATATAGAACACTGTATTCAACAACTGCATAATATAGATTCTTTTCAGAAAAACATGCATAAAAGACAAAAAATACAAGAATATGCACTTAACTACTCATAAACTTCAATTATTTCAAATAATTATAATTGAAATCATACAGATTGTTTTCTGGTCATGTTGCGAATAAACTAGATATGAGCAACATATGTGGGAAATATTTACCATATTTGGAAATTAAGCAATACATCTCTAAATATTCTAAAGGCTGAAGAATAAAATCACAATGGAAGTTTAGAAAATATTCTAGTTTTATGATAAGGAAATAGCACATATCAAAATTTATGAGATACAACTAATGAAATTATCTACAGAGAAGTTTGAAAGAGCTAGGTATTTGGTGCCACAATTAAGCCACCGCTTAGCATATTTGCATCCCACATCAGAGGCCTGGGTTTGAGTTCTGGCTCCATTCTCTATGCCAGCTTCCTGCTAAAGTGCACCGTGAGAGGGAGCAGGTTCTGGCTCAAGTATTTATATCCCTGACAACCACAAAGGAGACTCGCATTGAGTTTCCAACTCTTGGTTTGGCCTGGCCCAACCATGGCTGTGGTAGACATTTGGGGAGTGAACCAGCAAATAGGAAATCAATCTGTCTTTCCCTATCTCTCTGTCTCTCTATCCCTTTCCCTCCTTCCATTGAAAGAAGGAAGGAGGGGCCAGTGCTGTCATGCAGTGTGTTAAAGCCCTGGCCTGAAGCACAGGCATCCCATATGGGTGCCGGTTCTAGTCCCAGCTGCTCCTCTTCCCATCCAGCTGTCTGCTATTGCCTGGGAAAGCAGTAGAAGATGGTCCAAGTCTTTGGGCACCTGCACCCATGTGAGAGACCCAGAAAAAGCTCCTGGCTCCTGGCTTCAGATTGGCACAGCTCTGGCCATTGCTGCCATCTGTGGAGTAAACCAGAGGATGGAAGATCTCTCTGTGTGTCTCCACCTCTCTCTGTAACTCTGTCTTTTAAATAAATAAAATAAATCTTTTAAAAAAATTTTTAAAAAGGAGGGAGGGAGGGAGAGGGAGGGAGACAAGGAAAGAATGAGAAAGGAAAAGAAAATTTAGAAAACAGCAAAGCTTAAAACCAATGAACTAAACATTTATCGCAAGAAGTTTTTAAAAATTTTTTAAAAAATTAATGCAGAATTTGTTGTTTATCCTACTGGTGAAAGCAACTGTGTACCACATGGAAGCACCTGGGTTTGATCCCCAGTACCAGCCCCTGTCTCCAGCTTCCGGCTAATGGAGATCCTGGGTTACTGACACCCATGTGACTGGGACTAGAACAAGGCTGATGCTGGGATTAGGAATGCAGTCAAATTGTCTATTGTTGGTGGCTCTCCTCTGTCTCCTAAATCACCAGGATTCTTTTGATCTTTGCAGACTAATTTTTGGGTTGTAGAATGTTGGGAAATGAGGATTTTTTTTTAATTAAATCTATAGGAAGTTTTCCACTTTTCTTTTATAAAAACTGGTCAAATTTTATACTTATTTTCCATTCTCATTTTTAGTTTGTATACATTTTTTGAACAAAACAGTAACCCAAACATATGTACTGAAAGTCAGATGTTGGAAAAACAAATGAAAATAAACATACTGACCAAAGTTTTGGCTTAGAGAATATTTTTTTACTGTCAGTATGATTCTTAAAAGATTGTAAATATTGGATATATTTCTGTTCTATTCAGTCTTGACTAACACAATGATGACCTAAACTAATTTAAAGTAAGAATGAAGAAAGAATACAAACTGAGGTAGTATTTCAAATGGTTCAGAATTCATTACCCCAGTAACTAGGACTTACATAATGAGTGATAAAAACAAAATACCTTGGAATTATTGAAAGCTTAGCAAAGTATAACCAGATAAAAGTTCTTTGGTTATATTTTAAGATTTTAAAGTAATAGTAACATGATATTTTTCTGCTCATAAAATATATTATTTGTAGAATAGTTGAGAAATAAGACAATTATAAATAGGGTAAATATCATCTTTAATCCCACTGAGTGCTAATTTTGTAGATACTGCTAATGAATTTTCCTATGTATATGTAGTCAAACTAGACATTAGATTGTACATATTTTATATCCTTCACCATACTATATTTCTTTGTTATTAAAATTTTTCTGGCCAGAGCTGTGGTTCAATAGGCTAATCCTCTGCCTGGCACACCGGGTTCTAGTCCCTGTTGGGGTGCCGGATTCTGTCCCGGTTTCCCCTCTTCCAGTCCAGCTCTCTGCTATGGCCCAGAAAGGCAGTGGAGGATGGCCCAAGTCCTTGGGCCCTGCACCCGCATGGGAGACCAGGAGAAGCACCTGGCTCCTGCCTTCGGATCGGCATGCAGCATGCTGGCCACAGCGGCCATTGAGGGGTGAACCAATGGCAAAGGAAGACCTTTCTCTCTGTCTCTCTCTCTCTCTCACTGTCCATTCTGCCTGTCAAAAAATTTTTTCTTCAATATAATTTTAATGGCTATAAGTAAGTTCATCATTTGAATGTGCCAAATTTTATAAAACTTAAACCTTGACAATTAACATTTTACTGTTCTAAATTAAATTAACATTTAATTAAGTAAATATTCCTGAATACCTTTTATTGTGTGCTAAAATGCTTTCCTACAAAGTGTTGATGGGTAGAAATATGCTTACATCTTTGATGTGAATACCCAACTTGACTTTTTTGGCATTATTTTGAATGGATAAAGTTACCATAGAGCAAATAGCCCTAGATGATCAGGGACACTGACATATAGGAAAGTATACCCCTCATGACAAGAGAGTTGGGAGACATTTGTTTCAATTTGAGGTCACTTACATTGCCTAATTCTTAGTTGATTCATATGTGATATCATAAGGATCCACTATTTACAAAATTCCAGAAAAATATTTAGATTTAACATACAAGTAGTAGTTTAAATGGACCAACTCTCTACAGTGATTGCTTAGTGTCATGAAGAAATGATCAAAACAAAAAAAAACTTTAAAATATAATCAATTTCTCATAAATTGTTTTAGCAGTATGGCATCATAATCAATGACTCTAATAAATTAAATACTCTATTAATGATCACAGTATTTTAAACTTAGAGGGTAATGTGAAATAAAACACTGAATAAAGCAAATAACACTTGGGACAGCACTGGTTCAGATGAAACCAAAGCCCAGTGGACTTTCTCATCTCTAAACTTCTCCAGATGTATGAAGATTTTAAGCTACTCTGAGTTAGATGTCTGTGAATGAAGTAACAATTTATAAACATTGGGGTCGGTACAGTTGCATGGAGGGTAAAGACACTGCCTGCAATGTCAGCATCCCACATGGGTGCCAGTTCTAGTCTCAGCTGTTCCACTTCTGATCTAGCTCTCTGCTGTGACCTGGGAAAGCAGTAGAAGATGGTCTAAGTCCTTGGGACCCTGCATCCACGTGGGAGACCCAGAAGAAGCTTCTGGCTCCTGGCTCCAGATCAGCCTAGCTGCATCAGTTATGGCCATTTGGGGACTTAATCAGAGGATGGAAGACCTCTCTCTTTCTCTTTCTGCCTCTGCCTCTCTGTAACTCTTACAAATAAATAAATAAATTATTAAAAAAAGAAATATAGGTAAGACATTAAAAAAGAATTTATAAACATTCACATACAAACTAAAGGAGAATCTTAAAACTTATATCTGTTGGATATAAGCTAAAATTTTGTCTACATTACATACTCACAATTGTTAAATTTTTTAAAATATTTGTATGTATTTATTTGGAAGGTAGAGACAGAGAGAGAGAGAGGTCTTCCATCCACTTGTCATTCCCCAGATGGCCACAGCTGGATCTCCATCACTCTGAAGCCAGGAGCCAGGAGCTTCATCCAGGTCTTCCATGCAGGTACAAGGGACCAAGCACTTGGGCCATCTTCTACTGCTTCCCAGGCCATAGCAGAGAGCTGGATTGGAAGTGGAGCAGCCAGGACTCAAACCTGTACCCATATGAGATGCCAGCACTTCTGGTGGTGGCTTTACCTGCTACACCACAGCGCTGGCCCCACAATTGTTAAATTTTAAAATTATAAAAAAAAAAAAAAAACAGGGGCTGTAATGTGGTGTAGCGGGTAAAGCCATCACCTGCAGTGCCAGCATCCCTTATGGGTGCCGGTTCAAGTCCTGGCTGCTGCATTTCCAATCCAGCTCTCTGCTATGGCTTGGGAAAGCAGTAGAAGATAGCCAAGTCCTTGGGCCCTTGCACCCGTATGGGAGACTGGGAAGAAGCTCTTGGCTCCTGGCTTTGGATTGGCACAGCTCTGGCCATTGCAGCCAATTGGGGAGTGAACCAGTGGATGGAAGACTTTCTTTCTCTCTCCCCCTCTGTCTCTCTATGCCTCTGATTCTCCTTCTCTCTCTGTGTAACTCTGACTTTCAGATAAATAAATAAATCTTAAAAAAAAAAAACAGGTAAAATATCTACCTGTCTTCAAGAAAAATAACAGATTTAAGATGAACAATGGTTATACAAAGTCAAATAATAACTACATTTGGCTTTTTTATTTATAATTAATTAGGGTTTTTCTTTTCTAAAACAGCCAAATTATTTGTTAGTTTCCATAACATTTATACAGAGCCAGGGATCTAAAAATGGTTAAAGATAGAAAGAACTAACATTTCAGGAAATATTACTAAAATTTAGATTTAAACAGAGAATCCTATTTTTAAACATTATGGAAAACCTAAATATTTAATCAACAAAATAATTGCTCTATTTCTACCTAATTTCGTGGAAACCAGCCACAAGTTTTTATAATTTACTTTTTACTTTTGAGGCAATGTATTTTCAATTTACATTATGGTCAAAGGCTTCACTAAAAAAAGTTCAAAAAACAAAGAACAAACCATTGTTGAGAAGGAACACAAGCAAGGGCGGAAGCCTTTGATTAAGGAGATCCCTCATGACTTAGTCTACAAGGGGGAGTATTTGGCTGAATTCCAATCAGTAAAGAACTGAACAAAAGACAGAAATAGGAAGGCTAAAGATTAGGTCTGGAGCCAAGAAAAGATGTAAACTGTAAATTAATCTGAATGTATTTATATAACAAACTTTCTTATACATCACCTAAATAGTCTGTCCCATGTACAAATAGTGGGGTCTCACTTTGGGAAATATTTTGACTCCTGTTGTATGATCCCCTGGATGGTTTCAGAAATATTCAAATAGACAAAAAAGGGGAAAAGTCATAATAGAATATTTCCCATTAATCAGTGAATTCTGTAAAATTGATGACTTGGCTTGCATCAATTGAAAAATCACAAATGAGACAGGAACTCTGAAAGATTCTGTCCTCTAAGCCCTCATTTGCTTCTCCATTAGTCTCCCTCTGCTTTCCCACGTTGAAGTGGAACCATGACAAGGACAACAATAGCTCTGTAGGTAATCAGTGAGCACACAATATGCTTGGTGTTGAGAATTCAACAGTATTTATTGGACTACCTATTACAAGAACCTACAAAATGGAGAATCTGTGATTTCAATTTGGAAGAAGCAATAAAAGTTGTCTAGTTGGTCACTAAAATGCCCCATATAATTGTTTTGCTAATTGATAATTCAGCCTAAGATTGAACAGTGCTTTGATGTGAGATGAAAAACTTGGAAAGGATCCTATTCCCTCTTTAGATAAATTCAAGAGTTAGAATTTTTTCACTGTACTCTAATCTTTATGACTGGCAGATGGTTAAGCTCAGACTCCATATCTCCAAAAATAAAAATATAAATAAAAATAACAATATCTTCCTCTTGGAACAAGTTTTAATATTAAATGAGGTCACACATTAAGTACCTAACTGTGTTTAATTTATGATAATAATAAAACCTGGTGATATTATTTCACATATTTAGTTTTTGCCATCTGAAACTATAGGCAAAGTTTACTCCCATTTCTACAAAAGAAACTTCCTTGGTGAAATTTTTACTCTCCATACTAATTGAATCCATTTAGTCATATAATAACATTTCTCATATAACATGTATTTGGTAATTCATTTATGCCAAAACTTGTCAATATGTTCTATTAGTGAGACTTTTGATTTCCATTATTATAGGCTGAAAGATTTGTCCCTAGTTAAAAGAATGCAAAGCACCAACAGAACACATGAAGCAAATATTTTAAGGGAAGAATATTTTCCCTTTAACTAAAAAGCAGCACAGTAAAGGAAGCCACACATTTCACATAACTTGAGCTGTCTCACACAACCAATGCCAGTAGAGACACCTTGAACGCCTTCCTTATATAGAGCTCCATACCCAAGTTCCTTTTTTCCTAACCATTCCCTGCTGTTTTCCAAAAAATATGATTGAGTAAAATTATAAATCCCAAAGACAAACCAGAGAATTATGTAAAAAAGAGAAGGAGTAAGAGGAGAAAGAAAATGACAACTACTTGCCTGTTACAGAAAAGAGAGGTTGGAGATTAGATGTTAAATTAAAAATACGCAGAGCCTAATATGAGGCTGCTTTTATGGACTCTAAAAGAGAAAGCATCATTGTCCCTGGAGTTTCTGTACTATTAGAAACACGTAATGAGATCTAGGCATCCCTAGCTCTTGTGTTAATTGTAGTGCTCTAAGATTTAGAGGAGGAGGACATGCCGCTTTACAAAGTTGAAATAGGAAGTCTCAAGTGACTCCTATAATCCTTCAAAGTTAATTAATCAAAATCTCTTACTTGAAACATTTTTAATCCTTTTGACATTCCTATTCCAATTATATTGATTTGAAATGATCATCCAAATACAAAGGGAAACAAAATGAGGCCTACATAAATTTCAGTGTTTCCAAGGAAATCAGGAAAAAAGTCTCAGACTCATCATTTTCAGTCAAGTATATTTCCTAATATATTTCCTAATATCATTAGAAATCTCTTATTCCTTAGCAAACCAAATCCAACAGCACAAGTATACATGTCAAATATTATATATATAATTCTAAGAGAGGGAATAAGAGAGGGAAGACATGTACAATTTGGGACCTGCTCAAGCTGACTTGCCCCAAATGGTAGAGTTAGAAACATACCAGGGGACTCCAATTCAATCCCATCAAGGTGGCATGTGCCAATGCCATCTCACTAGTCCAAGTGATCAATTTCAGTTCACAATTGATCATAATGAAAGGACTAAAAGTCAAAGGGAGCACATAAACAAGTCTAGTACCTGCTAATACTAACCGATAGAATCAATAAAGGGGAGAGTGATCCAACATGGGAAGCAAGATACACAGCAGACTCATAGAATGGCAGATGTCCTAAACAGCACTCTGGCCTCAGAATCAGCCCTAAAGGCATTCGGATCTGGCTGAAAAGCCCATGAGAGTATTTCAGGCATGGAAAGCCAAGACACTCTGGCAAAAAAAAAAAAAAAAAAAAAAACCTAAATGAAAGATCTCTGTGAGTGAGATCCCAGTGGAAAGAACAGGCCATCAAAGAAGGAGGTACCTTTCTCTGAAGGGAGGAGAGAACTTCCACTTTGACCATGGCCTTGTCTAAATATGATCAGAGTCAGTGAACTCAGGGGGCTTCCATAGCCTTGGCAGCTCATGACAAGAGCCTAGGGTGATTACTGAGGCCACAAACAAGAGTGTCAATTTGTAAAGTCAACAACAGGAGTCACTGTGCACTTACTCCTCATGTAGGATCTCTGTCCTTAATGTCCTGTACATTGAGATTTAATGCTATAACGAGTACTCAAGCAGTATGTTTCACTTTATGTTTCTATGGGGGTGCAAACTGGTGAAATCTTTACTTAATGTATACAAAACTGATCTTCTGTAAAAAAAAATGATCAATTCCCAACTTGACTCTCACTGGGATTAAATATGACAATAGGTTTGATCTGATTTCATCATCATTTAAAAAATCATCTATTATTTTTCACTTTATGTTTCTGTGTGGGAGCAAACTGTTGAAATCTGTACTTAATGTATGCTAAACTGATCTTCTGTATATAAAGAGAATCGAAAATGAATCTTGATGTGAATGGAAGGGGAGAGGGAGTGGGAAAGGGGAGGGTTGCAGGTGGGAGGGGCGTTATGGGGGGGAAGCCATTGTAATCCATAAGCTGTACTTTGGAAATTTATATTCATGAAATAAAAGTTTAAAAAATTATAGATATAATTCTTATCATATATATTTGTACATAAATATTATATTTGCATCATATACATGTATCAAATATTATATATATAAGGTTATCAAATGAGATTTGTCCCAAGGACATAAGGATGATTCAACATATGCAAATCAATAAATGTGATACATTGCATAAGCAGAATGATTTTGTATAATACTCCAAAATCACAGACAACAAAAGAAAAAATACAAAAATTGCAATATGGACATTTGATCTAGTAACTAAAACATCACCTGGAACAAGCATTTCCCATATTGGAGTGCCTGGGTTTGAGTCCTAGCTCCAGCTGTTTGCTGATGAACACCATTTGAGAGATGAGTTGATTGCTCAGAGAGCTGGGTCTCTTCTAACCACATGGAAGACTGAGCTCCCAGCTCCTCACTTTGGCCCAGTCCAACCCTGCATTTTGTGGGCATTTGGGGAGTCAGCCAGTGGGTGGGAGCACTCTCTTTCACTCTCTCTCAATATTTTTTTTATCTTAAAGAGAAAAATAGACAAATGGGACTATGCTAAACTATGGAACTTCTGTGTAGCAAAGGTAACAATCAATACAATGAAAAGAGTACCAACAAAATGGAGGAAAAAAATATCAAAGGGATGAATATCAAGAATACATAAGGAACTCCTAAGGCAAAGTATATACAACACTAGTGCTACAACACCAAAGAGAGGCATAAATGGGCTCCAGGCTGGCAAATCAAGTCTGCATTCAGTGATGTCCTCCAGGTGTTAATCATTAAAAATCTAAACTGTAAACACTAAGAATGGAAAGTGATCACCTACTTTTTCAGATAAGATATTTCTTTTTTTTTTAACTGAGAGCTTAGGTTATACCAGGAGGACTCTGTTACTTCTGTATGTAGATTTTTGTCTATTATTTTTCTTTCATGTAATATCACCCTTCAAGAATGCCTTCATTTCCCAAGTGGTTTCAAGTTAACACCTTGCTTTTTTCTGGATTTAGGTCTTTTCTACTTTTTAAATTGCAATTTCTAGAGAAAAGAGCTGGCAAACTCCAGGAAGAATTTCTTTTTAACTTTTATTTAATAGATACAAATTTCCAAAGTACAGCTTATGGATTACAATGGCTTCCCCCCCCCATAACTTCCCTCCCACGCGCACCTCTCCCATCTCCTGCTCCCTCTCCCATTCCATTCACATCAAGATTCATTTTCAATTATCTTTATATACATAAGATCGATTTAGTGTGTATTAATTAAAGATTTCAACAGTTTGCACCCACATAGAAACACAAAGTGAAAAATACTGTTTGAGTACTAGTTATACCATTAATTCACATTGAACAACACATTAAGGACAGAAATCCTACATGAGTAATAAGTGCACCATGAAACTGTTGTTGATTTAACAAATTGACACTCTTGTTTATGGTGTCAATAATCTCCCTAGGCTCTTGTCATGAGTTACCAAGGCTATGGAAGGCTTTTGAGTTCATCAACTCTGATTTTATTTCAACAAGGTCATTTTCAAAGTGGAAGTTCTCTCCTCCCTTCAGAGAAAGGTACCTCCTTCGTTGATGGCCCATTCTTTCCACTGGGATCTCACCGCAGAGATCTTTCATTTAGATCTCTTTTTTTGCCAGAGTGTCTTGGCTATCCATGCCTAAAATACCCTCATGGGCTCTTCAGCCAGATCCAAATGCCTTAAGGGCTGATTCTGAGGCCAGAGTGCTGTTTAGGACATCTGCCATTCTATGAGTCTGCTGTGTATCCCACAGAAAGCATATTTTCAAAGATATTTTTATTTATTTATTTGGCAGGTGCAGTTAGAGACAGTGAGAGAGAGAGAGAGAGAAAGGTCTTCCCTCCCTTGGTCCACTCCCCTAATGGCTGTCACAGCCAGCGCTGCGCTGATCCGAAGCCAGGAGCCAGGTGCTTCCTCCTGGTCTCCCATGTGGGCGCAGGGGCCCAAGCACCTGAGCCATCCTCCACTGCCCTCCCGAGCCACAGAAGAGAGCTGGACTGGTAAGAGAGGAAACCAGGACTAGAACCCAGTGCCCATATGGGATATTGACGCTACAGGCAGAGGATTAGCCAAGTGAGCCATGACACCAGGCCCATCCAGGAAGCATTTTTACAAAAGATGAGTAAAGGTTAGGCCTAACCTGCAAGAAATTCAAAACTACCTCATAAAGTCTTATTATTTAAAATATGGCTTGCCCAATAAAAACAAATTAAGAAATGGAGGAACACATCATGCATTTGTTGAGAGGACTTAAAGACTATGACAAAGATGACATCACACATCCATACAGAAGGACTAGCCAGTCTGTCCATTGTGTCTAGAGGCAAAGTAGAGCCAATGCTTAGTGACTGTTTGACAGCATATGTAAAAGTCATCTCTAAAAGACTAGAGCCCTGAAGCAAATTGGAAACTCTAAATCTAATAAAAACAGGACCAGTTACATAAATTGGTGGCTCAATGCAAGATAAAAATGGTAACCATAAAATTTAGAGGGGTGACATTTTGAAAGAGTAGAGATCACCAGCAATAGTCTATAGAAATAAGGAACTTTCCTCAATACAAGCAAAGCAATCTATGAAAAACCCACAGCCAACATCCTATTGAATGGGGAAAAGTTGGAAGCATTTCCACTGAGATCTGGTACCAGACAGGGATGCCCACTCTCACCACTGCTATTCAATATAGTTCTGGAAGCTCTAGCCAGAGCTATTAGGCAAGAAAAAGAAATTAAAGGGATACAAGTTGGGAAGGAAGAACTCAAACTATCCCTCTTTGCAGATGATATGATTCTTTATTTAGGGGATCCAAAGAACTCTACTAAGAGACTATGGAACTCATAGAAGAGTTTGGCAAAGTAGGAGGATATAAAATCAATGCACAAAAATCAATAGCCTTTGTATACACAGGCAATGCCATGGCTGAGAAAGAACTTCTAAATCAATCCCATTCACAATAGCTACAAAAACAATCAAATACCTTGGAATAAACTTAACCAAGGAAGTCAAATACCTCTACGATGAGAATCACAAAATCTTAAAGGAAGAAATAGGATACAAAATATGGAAAAATCTTCTATGCTCATGGATTGGAAGAATCACTATTTCCCAAAAGCAATTTATACATTCAATGTGATACCAATCAAAATACCAAAGATATTCTTCTCAGATCTGGAAAAAAAATGATGCTGAAATTCATATGGAGGCACAAGAGACCTCGAATAGCTAAAGCAATCTTGTACAATAAAAACAAAGCCGGAGACATCACAATACCAGATTTCAAGACATACTACAGGGCAGTTGTAATCAAAACAGTATGGTACTGGTACAGAAACAGATGGATAGACCAATGGAACAGAATTGAAACACCAGAAATCAATCCATACATCCACAGCCAATTTATATTTGATCAAGGATGTAAAACCTTAGAGCAAGAACAGTCTATTCATGAAATGGTGCTGGGAAAATTGGATTTCCACATGCAGAAGCATGAAGCAAGATCCCTACCTTACACCTTACACAAAAATCCACTCAACATGGATTAAAGACCTAAATCTATGACCCGACACCATCAAATTACTAGAGAACATTGGAGAAAGCCTGCAAGATATAGGCACAGGCAAAGACTTCTTAGAAAAGACCCCAGAGGCACAGGTAGTCAAAGCCAAAAGTAACAATTGGTATTACATCAAATTGAAAAGTTTCTGTGTGGCAAAAGAAACAGGAAAGTGAAGAGGCAACCAACAGAATGGGAAAAAATATTTGCAAACTATGCCACAGATAAAGCGTTAATAACTAGAATCTACAAAGAGATCAAGAAACTTCAAAACCACAAAACAAACAACCCACTTAAGGGATGGGCCGTGGACATTTTTCAAAAGAGGAAATACAAACGGCCAACAGATACATGAAAAAATGTTCAAGATCACTAGCAATCAGGGAAATGCAAATCAAAACCACAATGAGGTTTCACCTCACCCCGGTGAGAATGGCTTACATACAGAAATCAAATAACAACAAATGCTAGAAAATGGCGAGGATTGGGAAAAAATGACATTAACCCACTGTTGGTGGTAACGCAAACTGGTTAAGCAACTATGGAAATCAGTCTGGAGATTCCACAGAAACCTGACTATAACCTTACCTACAACCCAGCCATCCCACTCCTTGGAATTTACCCAAAGGAAATTAAATTGGCAAAAAAAAAAAAGAGCTGTCTGCACCTTAATGCTTGTTGCAACTCAATTCACAATAGCTAAGACATGGAACCAACCTAAATGCCCATCAACAGTAGACTGGATAAAGAAATTATGGGATATGTACTATATAGAATACTATACAGCAGTCAATAAATGAAATCCAGTCATTTGCAACAAAATGGAGGAATCTGGAAAACATCATGCTGAGTGAAATAAGACAGTCCCGAAGCAACAAATATCATATGTTCTCCCTGATCATTTACAACTAACTGAGCACCTAAAAGGAAACCTGTTGAAGTGAAATGGATACCATGAGAAACAATGACTTGATAGCCCTTTTCCTGACTATTGAGGAACAACTTAATACTTTATCTCTTTTAATATTTTTTGTTCTACTTAATATCATTGGTTGAACTCTGTAATTAACACACAATTGTTCTTAGTGTTGAAATTTAACTGAAAAGTGATCCCTGTTAAATATAAGAGTGGGAATAACAGAGGAAGAAGATGTACAGTTTGGCACATCCTCAATCAGACTTACTGCTTTTTTTTATTATAAACACTTTTATTTAGTAAATATAATTTTCCAAAGTACAGTTTATGGATTACAATGGCTTTTCCCCCTCTGTGGATGGGAGACTTACTCCTAATGATAGAGCTAGAAATGTGCCAGGGGATTCCAATTCAATCCCATCAAGGTGGCATGTACCAATGCCATCTCACTAGTCAAAGTGATCAGTTTCAGTTCATAATTGATCATAATGATAGGTTTAAGAGTCAAATGGGTCAAGTAAACAAGATTATTGTCTGCTAATAATAACTGATAGAATTTAAAAGGAGGGAACAATCCAACATGGGAAGTGGGATACACAGCTGACTCATAGAATGGCAGATGTCCCAAATAGCACTCTGGCCTCAGAATCAGCCCTTAAGGTATTCAGATCTGGCTAAAAAGCCCATGAGAGTATTTCAGGCATGGAAAGCCAAGACACTCTGGTGAAAAAAAAAAAACTTAAATGAAAGATCTCTGTGAGTGAGATCCCAGTGGAAAGAATGGGCCATCAAAGAAGGAGGTACCTTTCTCTGAAGGGAGGAGAAAACTTCCACTTGGACTATGACCTTTTCTAAATAAGATCGGAGTTGATGAACTCAAGAGGCTTCCACAGCCTTTGCAACTCATGACAAGAGCCTCAGGCGATTACTGACGCCATAAATAAGAGTGTCAATTTGTTAAATCAAGAACAGGAGTCACTATGCACTTACTCCCCATGTAGGATCTCTGTCCTTAATGTGTTGTACAATGTGAATTAATTCTATAACTAGTACTCAAACAGTATTTTACACTTAGTGTTTCTGTGTGGGTGCAAACTGTTGAAATATTTACTTAGTATATACTAAATTGAGCTTCTGTATATAAATATAATTGAAAATGAATCATAATGAAGAATGGGATGGGAGAGGGAGTGGGAGATGGAATGGATGCAGGTGAGAGGGTAGTTAATGGGGGAAAAGCTGCTATAATCCAAAAGTTGGACTTTGGAAATTTATATTTATTAAATAAAAGTTTTTTAAAAAGAAAGAAATAGCCTAGGTTGAATCCTAGATTAACAATTTATCACATGAAAAGAGAAAATTTACATAAATCCTTTGAACTTCAATTTCCTTATGGTAAAATGAGATTATTTTAATACTTCCTGAATTGGGATTTTTGAAGATTAAATGAGTTAATGCATATTAAGAACTCAAAAAATAATTTACACATGATAAACATGCAATAAAATTTATTTGTACTAAATTTGTAGCACATAAAATATCATGGAATTCCTGTAGTGAATATGTAATTAATTCCTATAAAAAAGAAGAACAGATACCCAATGGAAAGATTAACAAAGTACATTAGATGTATAACCGTATATTGGAATCTTTGGATAAATGACAAATCACATATAAATAACCCTTGTATTAGTTAGACAAAACTTTTTTATCTAAAAAATAAAGCAAGAAGTGAGGATACACATTGCAAAGAGAAAATCCATTCCTCTAAATAGAAAGAAATTGTGAGTCTGCCATTGTAGTTTATCAGGTAAAACTGCCACTTGCGACAATAGCATCCTATATGGATACTGGCTCAAGTCCCTGCTGCACCACTTCTGATCCAGCTCCCTGCTAATGTGCCTAGGAAAGCAGTGAAGGATGGCTCAAGTGCTTGGGACCCTGCACCAATGTGGGAGACCCAGAAGAAACTCCTGGCTCTTGGCTTCATTCTTGCCTACCCCTGGCCTTTGTGCCCATTTGAGGAGTGAATCAACAGATGGAAGATTCTCTCTTTCTCTCTCTCTCTCTCTCTCTGTGTGTCTGTCTGTCTGTCTGTCTGTCTTTTGCTCTTATCTATAACTCTGCCTTTCAAATTAATAAAATAAATTTCATTTTTCATTTTAATTTTAATTATTTTTTTATTTTTTTTAATTTATTTAATGAATATAAGTTTCCAAAGTACGAATAATGGATTACAATGGCTTCCCCCCCATACCGTCCCTCCCACCCACAACCCTCCCCTTTCCCACTCCCTCTCCCCTTCCATTCACATCAAGATTCATTTTCGATTATCTTAATATACAGAAGATCAGCTTAGTATACATTAAGTAAGGATTTCAACAGTTTGCTCCCACACAGAAACATAAAGTGAAAAATAATAGATGATTTTTTTTTAATGATGATGAAATCAGATCAGACCTATTGTCATGTTTAATCCCAGTGAGAGTCAAGTTGGGAGTTGATAGTTTCTTTTCTTTTTTTTTTTTTTTTTTTTTTACAGAGGATCAGTTTAGTATGCATTAAGTAAAGATTTCAACAGTTTGCACCCCCATAGAAATACAAAGTGAAATATACTGCTTGAGTACTTGTTATAGCATTAAATCACAATGTACAGCACATTAAGGACAGAGATCCTACAGGAGGAGTAAGTGCACAGTGACTCCTGTTGTTGACTTTACCAATTGACACTCCTGTCTATGGCATCAGTAATCTCCCTATGCTCCAGTCAAGAGTTTCCAAGGCTATGGAAGCCCTCTGAGTTCTCCGATTCTTATCTTGTTTAGACAAGGTCATAGTCAAAGTGGAGGTTCTCTCCTCCATTCAGAGAAAGGTACCTCCTTCTTTGAAGACCTGTTCTTTCCACTGAGATCTCACTCACAGAGATCTTTTGCCAGAGTGTCTTGGCTTTCCATGCCTGAAATACTCTCATGGGCTTTTCAGCCAGATCCGAGTGCCTTTAGGGCTGATTCTGAGGCCAGAGTGCTATTTAGGACATCTGCCATTCTATGAGTCTGCTGAGTATCTCACTTCCCATGTTGGATCACTCTCCCCTTTATTTATTCTATCGGTTAGTGTTAGCAGGTACTAGACTTGCTTATGTGCTCCCTTTGACTCTTAGTCCTTTCATTATGATCAATTGTGAACTGAAATTGATCACTTGGACTAGTGAGATGGCATTGGCACATGCCACCTTGATGGGATTGAATTGGAGTCCCCTGGTATGTTTCTAACTCTACCATTTGGGGCAAGTCAGCTTGAGCATGTCCCAAATTATACATCTCTTCCCTCTCTTATTCCTACTCTTATGTTTAACAGGGATCACATTTCAGTTAAATTTCAACACTTAAGAATAACTGTGTATTAATTACAGAATTAAACCAGTCATATTAAGTAGAACAGACAAAAAAACTACTAAGAGGGATAATGTATTAAGTTGTTCATTAACAGTCAGGGCTATGCTGATCAAGTCACCGTTTCCCATAGTGTCCATTCCACTTCAACAGGTTTCCTTTTTGGTGTTCAGTCAGTTGTCACCGATCAGGGAGAACATATGGTATTTGTCCCTTTGGGACTGGCTTATTTCACTCAGCATGATGTGTTCCAGATTCCTCCATTTTGTTGCAAATGACTGGATTTCGTTGTTTCTTACTGCGGTATAGTATTCTAAAGAGTACATATCCAATAATTTCTTTATCCAGTCTACCATGATGGGCATTTAGGTTGGTTCCAGGTCTTAGCTATTGTGAATTGAGCTGCAATAAACATTAGGGTGCAGACCGCTTTTTTGTTTGCCAATTTAAACTCCTTTGGGTAAATTCCAAGGAGTGGGATGGCTGGGTCGAACGGTAGGGTTATCTTCAGGTTTCTGAGGGATCTCCAGACTGACTTCCATAGTGGCTTGACCAGTTTGCATTCCCACCAACAGTGGGTTAGTGTCCCTTTTCCCCCACATCCTCGCCAGCATCTGTTGTTGGTAGATTTCTGCATGTGAGCCATTCTAACCGGGGTGAGGTGGAACCTCAATGTGGTTTTTTTTTTTTTTTTTATCTTTTATTTAATGAATATAAATTTCCAAAGTACGACTCATGGGTTACAATGGCTTCCCCCCCCATACCGTCCCTCCCACCAACAACCCTCCCCTTTCCCACTCCCTCTCCCCTTCCATTCACATCAAGATTCATTTTCGATTATCTTAATATACAGAAGATCAGCTTAGTATACCATAAGTAAGTATTTCAACAGTTTGCTCCCACACAGAAACATAAAGTGAAAAATAATAGATGATTTTTTTAAAATGATGATGAAATCAGATCAGACCTATTGTCATGTTTAATCCCAGTGAGAGTCAAGTTGGGAATTGAAAATTTCTTTCTTTTTTTTTTTTTTTTTTTTTTTTTACAGAAGATCAGTTTAGTGTACATTAAGTAAAGATTTCAGTCGTTTGCACCCCCATAGAAACACAAAGTGAAATATACTGTTTGAGTACTCGTTATAGCATTAAGCCTCAGTGTACAGCACGTTAAGGACCGAGATCCTACATGAGGAGTAAGTGCACAGTGACTCCTGTTGTTGACTTTACCAATTGACACTCCTGTTTATGGCATCAGTAATCTCCCTATGCACCAGTTATGAGTTTCCAAGGCTATGGAAGCCCCTTGAGTTCTCCGACTCTTATCTTGTTTAGACACGGTCATAGTCAAAGTGGAGGTTCTCTCCTCCCTTCAGAGAAAGGCACCTCCCTCTTTGAAGACCTGTTCTTTCCACTGGGATCTCACTCACAGAGGTCTTTTTGCCAGAGTGTCTTGGCTTTCCATGCCTGAAATACTCTCATGGGCTTTTCAGCCAGATCCGAGTGCCTTTAGGGCTGATTCTGAGGCCAGAGTGCTATTTAGGACATCCGCCATTCTATGAGTCTGCTGAGTATCTCACTTCCCATGTTGGATCACTCTCCCCTTTATTCTATCGGTTGGTGTTAGCAGATACTAGACTTGTTTATGTGCTCCCTTTGACTCTTAGTCCTTTCATTATGATCAATTGTGAACTGAAATTGATCACTTGGAGTAGTGAGATGGCATTGGCACATGCCACCTTGATGGGATTGAATTGGAATCCCCTGGTATGTTTCCAACTCTACCAATTGGGGCAAGTCAGCCCGAGCATGCCCCAAATTATACATCTCTTCCCTCTCTTATTCCCACTCTTATGTTTAACAGGGATCACATTTCGGTTAATTTTCAACACTTAAGAATAACTGTGTGATAATTACAGAATTAAACCAGTCATATTAAGTAGAACAGACAAAAAAAAATACTATGAGGGATAATGTATTAAGTTGTCCATTAGCAGTCAGAGCTATGCTGATCAAGTCACCATTTCTCATAGTGTCCATTTCACTTCAGGAGGTTTCCTTTTTGGTGTTGAGTCAGTTGTCACCGATCAGGGAGAACATATGGTATTTGTCCCTTTGGGACTGGCTTACTTCACTCAGCATGATGTGTTCCAGATTCCTCCATTTTGTTGCAAATGACTGGATTTCGTTGTTTCTTACTGCGGTATAGTACTCTAAAGAATACATATCCCATAATTTCTTTATCCAGTCTACCGTTGATGGGCATTTAGGTTGGTTCCAGGTCTTGGCTATTGTGAATTGTGCTGCAATAAACATTAGGGTGCAGACCGCTTTTTTGTTTATCAATTTAAACTCCTTTGGGTAAATTCCAAGGAGTGGGATGGCTGGGTCGAATGGTAGGGTTATATTCAGGTTTCTGAGGAATCTCCAGACTGATTTCCATAGTGGCTTGACCAGTTTGCATTCCCACCAACAGTGGGTTAGTGTCCCTTTTTCCCCACATCCTCGCCAGCATCTGTTGTTGGTAGATTTCTGTATGTGAGCCATTCTAACCGGGGTGAGGTGAAACCTCATTGTGGTTTTGATTTGCATTTCCCTGATTGCTAGTGACCTTGAACATTTTTTCATGTGCCTGTTGGCCATTTGGATTTCCTCTTTTGAAAAATGTCTATTGAGGTCCTTGGCCCATCTACTAATTGGGTTGTTGGTTTTGTTTTTGTGGAGTTTCTTGATCTCCTTGTAGATTCTGGTTATTAACCCTTTATCTGTTGCATAGTTTGCAAATATTTTTTCCCATTCTGACGGTTGTTTCTTCACTCTCCTGACTGTTTCTTTTGCAGTACAGAAACTTCTCAATTTGATGCAATCCCAATAGTTAATTTTGGCTTTGACTGCCTGTGCCTCCCGGGTCTTTTCCAGAAACTCTTTGCCTGTGCCAATATCTTGAAGGGTTTCTCCAATGTTCTCTAGTAACTTGATGGTGTCAGGTCGTAGATTTAGGTCTTTAATCCATGTTGAGTGGATTTTTGTGTAAGGTGTAAGGTAGGGGGTCTTGCTTCATGATTCTGCACATGGAAATCCAATTTTCCCAGCACCATTTATTGAATAGACTGTCCTTGCTCCAGGAATTAGTTTTAGATCCTTGATCAAATATAAGTTGGCTGTAGATGTTTGGGTTGATTTCTGGTGTTTCAATTCTGTTCCATTGGTCTAGCCATCTGTTTCTGTACCAGTACCATGCTGTTTTGATTACAACTGCCCTGTAGTATGTCCTGAAATCTGGTATTGTGATGCCTCCGGCTTTGTTTTTGTTGTACAAGATTGCTTTAGCTATTCGAGGTCTCTTGTGCCTCCATATAAATTTCAGCACCAATTTTTCCAGATCTGAGAAGAAGGTCTTCGGTATCTTGATTGGTATTGCATTGAATGTATAAATTGCTTTTGGGAGAATGGACATTTTGATGATATTGATTCTTCCAATCCATGAGCATGGAAGATTTTTCCATTTCTTGGTATCCTCTTCTATTTCTTTCTTTAAGGTTTTGTAATTTTCATCGTAGAGATCTTTAACGTCCTTGGTTAAGTTTATTCCAAGGTATTTGATTGTTTTTGTACCTATTGTGAATGGGATTGATCTTAGAAGTTCTTCCTCAGCCATGGCATTGTCTGTGTATACAAAGGCTGTTGATTTTTGTGCATTGATTTTATATCCTCCTACTTTGCCAAAATCTTCTATGAGTTCCAATAGTCTCTTAGTAGAGTTCTTTGGGTCCCCTAAATAAAGAATCATGTCATCTGCAAAGAGGGATAGTTTGAGTTCTTCCTTCCCAATTTGTATCCCTTTAATTTCTTTTTCTTGCCTAATAGCTCTGGCTAGAACCTCCAGAACTATATTGAATAGCAGTGGTGAGAGTGGACATCCCTGTCTGGTACCAGATCTCAGTGGAAATGCTTCCAACTTTTCCCCATTCAATAGGATGTTGGCTGTGGGTTTCTCAGAGATTGCTTTGATTGTATTGAGGAATGTTCCTTCCAAACCCAGTTTGCTTAGAGTTTTTATCATGAACGGGTGTTGTATTTTATCAAATGCTTTCTCGGCATCTATTGAGATAATCATATGTTTTTTCTTCTGCAGTCTGTTAATGTGGTGTATCACATTGATTGTCTTGCGCACATTAAACCATCCCTGCATACCAGGGATAAATCCCACTTGGTCTGGGTGGATGATCTTTCTGATGTGTTGTTGCATTCTATTGGCCAGAATTTTATTGAGGATTTTTGCATCTATGTTCATCAGGGATATTGGTCTGTAATTCTCTTTCAGTGCTGCATCTTTTTCTGGCTTAGGAATTAAGGTGATGCTGGCTTCATAGAAAGAATTTCGGAGGATTCCCTCTTCTTCGATTGTTCTGAATAGTTTGAGAAGAATTGGAGTTAGTTCTTCTTTAAATGTCTGGTAGAATTCAGCAGTGAATCCATCTGGTCCTGGGCTTTTCTTTGTTGGGAGGGCCTTTATTACTGTTTCAATTTCTGTCTCAGTTATGGGTCTCTTTAGGTTTTTGATGTCTTCCTGGTTCAATTTAGGCAGGTTGCATGTGTCCAGGAATCTATCCATTTCTGATAGGTTTCCCTGTTTGCTGGCATACAAGTCCTTGTAATAATTTCTGATGATTCTTTTTATTTCTGTGGTGTCTGTTGTTACATTTCCTTTTTCATCTCTGATTTTATTGATTTGGGTCTTTTCTCTTCTTTTTTTAGTTAGTTGGGCCAATGGGGTGTCAATTTTGTTTATTTTTTCAAAAAACCAGCTCCTCGTTTGGCTGATTTTTTGTAATGTTTTTCTTGATTCAATCCTGTTGATTTCTTCTCTGATTTTAATTATTTCTCTTCTCCTACTAGATTTGGGTCTGGTTTGCTGTAGGTTTTCTAGATCCTTGAGGTGAATAGAAAGCTCATCTATTTGGTGTCTTTCCAATTTCTTGATGTAGGCACCTATTGATATAAACTTTCCTCTTAACACTGCTTTTGCTGCATCCCATAAGTTTTGGTATGTTGTGCTGTTATCCTCATTTACTTCCAGAAAGTTTTTGATTTCTCTTTTGATTTCTTCTATGACCCATTGTTCATTCAGGAGCATGTTGTTCAATCTCCATGTGTTTGCGTATGCTCTAGGGATTCCTGAGTTGCTAATTTCCAACTTCATTCCTTTATGGTCTGAGAAGCTGCATGGTATGATTCTAATTCTTTTGAATTTGCTGAGACTTGCTTTATGGCCTAGTATGTGGTCAATCCTAGAGAAGGTTCCATGTACTGCTGAGAAGAATGTAAAATCTTTAGCTGTAGGATTGAAAGTTCTGTAGATATCGGTTAGATCCATTTGGGCTATAGTGTCATTTAAATCTACTGTATCCTTGTTGATCTTCTGTCCTATTGATCTGTCTATTTCTGAGAGTGGAGTATTGAAGTCCCCCAGTACTATTGTATTGGGGTCTAAGTCTCCCTTTAAGTCCGTTAACAAATCTTTTAGATAAACCGGTGCCCTGTAGTTAGGTGCATATACATTGATAATTGTTATATCTTCCTGTTGAATTGATCCCTTAATCATTATGTAGTGTCCCTCTTTGTCTCTCTTAACGGTTTTTGTAGTAAAGTTTATGGTGTCTGATATTAAGATGGCTACGGCTGCTCTTTTTTCATTTCTGTTGGCATGGTATATCTTTTTCCAGCCTTTCACTTTCAGTCTGTATGGATCTTTGTTGGAAAGATGTGTTTCTTGTAAGCAGCAAATAGATGGGTTTTGTTCCTTAACCCAATCAGCCAAATGGTGTCTTTTAATTGGACAGTTCAGGCCATTCACGTTCAATGTGACTAATGATAAGTGGTAACTTTGCCCTGCCATTTGCCAAAGATAAGTTCTAATATATGCTTTGAATTCCCTTTGATCTTTTGCTGTGAGGTTTCCTTCCTTTACCTTCTTTCATATTGATGACCGTGTTTCTTTGTTTCTGTGTGTAACACATCTTTAAGCATCTTTTGCAGGGCTGGACAAGTGGCAACAAATTCTTTCAATTTCTGTTTGTTATGAAAAGTCTTTATTTCACCTTCATTCACAAATGATAGCTTTGCAGGATATAATATTCTGGGCTGGCAGTTGTTCTCTCTTAGTACCTGGGCTATATCTCGCCATTCCCTCCTAGCTTGTAGAGTTTCTGATGAGAAGTCAGCTGTGAGTCTGATTGGAGATCCTCTGAGAGTAATCTGACGTTTCTCTCTTGCACATTTTAGGATCTTTTCTTTCTGTTTCACTGTGGTGAGTTTAATTACAACGTGTTGTGGTGAGGATCTCTTTTGGTCGTGTTTATTAGGGGTTCTGTGAGCTTCCTGTACTAGGATTTCTCTGTCCTTCTCCAAACCTGGGAAATTTTCTGCTAATATCTCACTAAAAAGGCCTTCTAATCCTTTCTCCCTCTCCATGCCTTCAGGAACTCCTAGAACCCGAATGTTGGGTTTTTTAATAGTATCCTGAAGATTCCCGACAATATGTTTTAGATTTCTAATTTCCTCTTCTTTTCTTTGGTCTGACTGTATCCTTTCCTGTTCTCTGTCTTCTAAGTCCGATATTCTCTCTTCTGCTTCTCCCATTCTGTTTGTAAGGCTCTCTATTGTGTTTTTCATTTGATCTATTGAATTCTTCACTTCAGTCACTATCCCAGTTTCCGTTGTACTAGTTGTTTCGTTTCATTTTGATTCCTCCTTAATATTTCATTTTCACGAGAGAGATTTTCTATCTTGTCCATTAAGGATTTCTGTAGTTCAAGAATTTGTTTTTGAGAACTTCTTAATGTTCTTATCAATTTTTTGAGATCTGCTTCTTGCATTTCTTCTATGTCATCATCCTCATAATTAATTTTAATTATTTTTAACAGATCAATATGATTTATACATACAAGTCTAGGAACATAATGATATTGCCTTCCTCCCTTCATTCCTCCCTCCCTTTTACCTTCCTTCCTTCTACCTTTCTTTTTCTTTTGTTTTCAAGATAAAATATTTTAAATTTATATTACAATAATAAGGCTTAATATTTCACCATATAAAAAGTTTAACAAGTAAAAAGCAAAAAGACTATAGTTTAGTGGGAATGTATACAATGGCTGTAAACAATAATTGAGTGGAAAAATGACCATTTCACCCATACACAGTTTTTTTCATTCATAATTTATTCCTTTCTCTTTTTTGATGATTTTTTAATTTTATTTGAAAGAAAGAGTTACAGAGAGAGGGAGAGACATAGATAGAGAGATCTTCCATCCACTGGTTCACTTCCCAAATGGCTGAAATGGCTGGAGCTGGGCTGATCTGAAGGTAAGAGCCACAAATTTTTTCAGGGTATCTCATAAGGCAGCTTTACCCATTATACCACAGAACTGGCCCCTCATAATTTCTTTCAATTAAATAGAATATGTGATAATGTAACATCTAAACATTTCCTAAACATTTCCTTTGGGGTTACAAGATAATAATTAAGTTAATTTATACTTTAAGTCATTTCTTCTCAGCAGTTTATGCTCATGAATAATTTTATGCACATTGCAATGCAAATAATTATACATTACATTATTTGTACTTTGTTATTTACTACAGATCAGGGAAAACATGTGGTATTTGTCTTTTTGGGATGGGCTTATTTTACTAAGTTTAATGGCTTCCAGTTGCATGCATTTTATTACAAAATGCAGTATTTCATTCTTTGTTATGGCTAAGCAATATTCTAATATATATATATATACACACACACATCACATTTTCTCTTTTTTTGAGAGGAGAGAGAGAGAGAGAGAGGAAGAGAGAGAGAGAAGCACGATTTTTTTAAGTCAGAAACCTCCAGCCTGAGTGGCCTGAGGAGGGCTCCAAGAGAGGCAAAACCCAAATATATCACATTTTCTTTATCCAGTCATCAGTTGGTGGACATCTGGCTTGATTCTGTATCTTAGCTATTGTGATTTGAGCTGCAATAAACATGAGGGTACAGATAACTCTTCAATATGTGGATTTCATTTCTTTTGAATAAATTCCCATGAGTGGGGTGGCTAAGTCATATGGTAGATCTATTCTCAGCTTCCTGTCTTCCACAATGGCTGTACTAGTTTGCATTCCAACAGTAGATCAGAAAGTGAAAAGGCAATTTACAGGATGGTAGAAAATATTTGCAAACTATGCAACTGACAAAGGATTAAAAACCAGAATCTACAGAGTTCAAGAACCTCAACAATAACAATACAAACAATCTAGTTAAGAAATGGACGAAGTGACTGCTGCCTCCAAAACTGTGACAATCCCTTTCTGCTATGAGCCACCCCAGGTGTGTTACTTTGTTACAGAAGCTCTGGGCAAGGGATGCACCAACATGGAAGAGGTGCAGAGCAACTGGATTCACAGTCAGTGCCGGGAAAAATGCACAATGTACATGCACCTGCAAAAACAGCAAGACTGGGACCCAGCAATTCCACTCCAAGAGAGCAAATAGCCACACAAGGACTTGCACATGAACTCTTGTGATGGCTGGATTCAAAATAGCTAAAAACAGGAAACAGTTGAAAGTCTATCATAGTCTAACACAATGTGGCATATTCAATGGAACACTCCTTAGATACAAAAAAGAACAAACTAAGGCTCCATCCAACATAACAGGGATATCTGAAAGACAAGTTGGGCCGGCGCTGCGGCTCACTAGGCTAATCCTCCGCCTAGCGGCGCCGGCACACCGGGTTCTAGTCCCGGTCGGGGCGCCGGATTCTGTCCCAGTTGCCCCTCTTCCAGGCCAGCCCTCTGCTGTGGCCAGGGAGTGCAGTGGAGGATGGCCCAGGTGCTTGGGCCCTGCACCCCATGGGGAGACCAGGAAAAGCACCTGGCTCCTGGCTCCTGCCATCGGATCAGCGCGGTGCGCCGGCCGCAGCACGCTGGCCGCGGCGGCCATTGGAGGGTGAACCAACGGCAAAAGGAAGACCTTTCTCTCTGTCTCTCTCTCTCTCACTATCCACTCTGCCTGTCAAAAAAAAAAATGAAAGACAGGTTGAACAGAAGCAGCCAGGCCACAGCATACACTGCACAATCTCACTGATGGGAAGGCCTAGAAAGGGAGGAAGCACTCACAATGATAGAAATCAAACCAGTGGGGGCTGCCACTATGGTGTAGTAGGTTAACCCTCTGCCTAACAGCACTGGCATCCCATATGGGCATCAGTTTGTGTCACAGCTACTCCACTTCTGATCAGCTCCCTGCTAATGTGCCTGGGAAAGCAACGGTGGGTGGTGCAAGTGCTTGGGTCCGTGCACCCATGTGGGAGACCCAGAAGAAGCTCCTGGCTTTGGACTGGACCAGCTCTGGTCATTGCGGCCTTTTGGGAAGTGAACTAGTGGATGGAAAACCTCTGTCTATGCCTACCCCCTCTCTCTAACTCTGCTTCTTAAATAAATAAATCTTTTTAAAAATGGGCAAAGAACTTGAACAGGCATTTTTCAAAATATGATATCCAAAAAATGGCCAACAGACATATGAAAAAATGCTCAGGATCACTAACCATCAGGGAAATGTAAATCAAAACCACAATGAGGTTTCACCTCACCTGAATTAAATGGCTCTCATACAGATATCAAAAAAATAATAAATTCTGGCAATTAGGTTGGGGAAAAGATTCCCTGATAAAATAAATCAGAAAGAGAAGGAAGGAAAGAAGGAAAGAAGGAAAGAAGGAAAGAAGGAAAGAAGGAAGGAAGGAAGGAAGGAAGGAAGGAAGGAAGGAAGGAAGGAAGGAAGGAAATCTGTGAATTTTAGAGTGCCAAAAAACAAAGAATTCACTTGATATGACTACTAACAGTGAAGAATCAGATATAGAATAACAGAAGCAATACAACTGCTGAAATAGTGTTCTTTTTCCCTTCTTTTTCATAGACCCATAATAAAAAGGTGTATAATGTTAAGGATGATCATCTTAATGAGTGAATCCATGGGATGTGACTGATCTCATGCCATAATTTTCATTACCAATTAATTTTGAGTTTTTAATTTTAATTGACATGCAAAAACTGCACTTATTTGTGAATTAGAGTGTGACAATTCAATATATGTATACATTATGTGATGATCTTATCAGGGTAATTAATATTTCTATCTCCTTAAGAATTTAACATTTCTTTGTGTTGAGAATGTTCAAACTTCTCTTTTCTAGTGTCTTATAAGATACATAATAAAACATTATAAACTGTAGTCCCCTAGTCATTGCCAACTTTCTTTCCACTTTCTACTCCAAACCATTTTTCAAGAGAGCTTCTTGAGAAAGAAAAAGTAAGCCCATATCCCTATTTCAGGAAATAAGGGGAATTTTTTGCAATCCAAATAATAAATGAGGTCTAATCATCACTGTAAATTTCTAACTTTCAACAGATGTTAACCTTAGATGAAACGGAGTTAAGGCTATTCTATTAAGAATACATAATGGATTATTGTGAACCCTCTTGCCCATTGTTCTGAAACTAAGGAAGAAAAATAGTAAAAGGGGAAAAATAGGAATAACCATAAAATGGAAATTCATGGAAGAATTTCACAAAGCTACTCCCTCATTACTGATAAACCAGGAGGCTATACTGTTTATTCATACAAAAATTACTCTCAGCACCAGGGGATAGTCTCTCTCAGGATTTTTATGTCTAGAGATTCATAAATCATTAAAAGTCCAAGTAGATTTTGAGGAAGAGACATTTGAAGATGAAGAGTTATGTTCCAACTCTAACATGAATTGTCACTTCAAATGTATTTATTATTCATAATCACTGAAAACCTAAAAAGTTTTCTTAGCTTTGATTCTTCTCTCTCAGTCAGGTAAGAGCTAGGCTGGGAAGTTACCCATATTTTCTACCTGTGAGTGCATTATTTGCCTGCATGCTAGTATTAAAGTGTTCAGGACTTGGAGCTGATGTGTGTGGTTTTTTATATTTGCCTTCTCATTGTATTTATGGTTTCTGATGAATATTTACTTCTTACTCTTCTACTTCTACATCACATTCAATTAGGTTGTTTCCTGAGACATTTTCTAAAGCAAATCTGTAATCTCTAGATAGTAAAGTGGCAGCAAAAGAATCATGCCCTTCAGAAGAGTATGATATTTAATTTTTTTTACTCAATGGATTTTATGAAATTCTATTTTGTGGGCCATAAGGTGATAAAAATTTTTGGTGTACAAAGACTATACACAGATATCAAAGGAGGTTACTCTGAATTGTTTGAAGGCAGCCCTTTATGGAGGTGTATTAAAGCTTAATTTTGCAAAATTTCCTCCAGTTAGAAAAGCAAAAGTTCCATGGGCTTTCTAGAAGAGTTTTCCAGTTCACCCACTTTTTCTCTAGTCACATCAGATCAGTTTCTCCTCCCCTCAGTGATTGCACAGGCTTTAATGATACCCCTTCTATGGGAAACACTCCAATGGTCTTCAGAAGGCCTTAAAATTCTTATTCTTTTCTCAGTGTCTCCCATTTCTATATTTTGCACATACACTTGCTTCTTCCTTCCAAATGTGTAAAAGCTAATTCACAAAGAGGAAGCTATTTCACAAAATTATGTCTACTTTTGTCAGTGTATTGAAAGGAGATAATATCAGATTCTTTACAAATAATGCACAGGAAAAGAGTCCTCCCTTTCAGTACATAGTGCAAATTTGGTCAGATATTAAACCTTATTACAACTAACTTATCTTTCAAGTGTTTATTCATTTATTTATTTTGAAATAACATTTTTAATTTACATTATACTCAAAGGCTTAATGCCCCACTAAATAGAGAACTTAGCAAGTAAAAAGATTATAATCCAGCAGAGATATAGGCAAGGGCTACAGACAATTAACAAATAAAAAGATTTAATGTTCACCATATCAAAAATTTCAATTCTGCAAAAGAAATAGAAACAATATTTTCATTAGTAAAAAACAGGAAATTAATTTAATAGAAAGAAAATACAAATAGAAAAAAAACACATTTTCAAATAGGATGAGAATTTGTGGCAAGCTTGAATAAATCTATTACAAAGCAGCAAAATTCTGGGGCCATGAAAGGTAGCTACCAGTGTCTCATTAAAGGAATTCTAGAACCTCACTTGAGGTAGTATATTCTTTGATATCTTATTTATCTTGGGCAGAATAAAAATAGGACTTAAGGAAACATCTTCAAAAAAAGAGGGAGAAGATTTTCAAGAGGGCTGAAATCACAGATACTAAGGGAAATGACAGTGTTAGGTGAAGTGAAGGAGGAGCTATTGATATCACTGGAAGAATTTTTTTAATTTATTTATTTGAAAGGCAAAGGTACAGAAAGAGAGGAAGAGACAAGGAGAGAAGAAGAGATCTTCACCTACTATCAAAATGGCCACAACAGTTGGAATTCTGGGAAAGAATTCAGTCAGGCATTTGGGAAAGGAAAAAGACTCCTAGAGCAACTAAACCTTAGAATAACAATGACATTTGACTCAAATAAGCAATATGTGAGCCTATATTTAATACTCAAAAGTATTTTTGGTCATTTATTACATTGAAAAGGGGAGCAAGAGTGACAGAGAGTGGGGAAGGGACAGAGAGAGAGAGAGATCTTAATCTGTTAGTACACTCCCCAAACGGCTGCAAAATTCAGGTCTGGCAAAACCAAACCCAGAACCCAGGAACTACATCCTGGTCTCCCAATTGGGTGTCAGGGAATAAATACTTGCAGTATAATCTGCTGCCATGCCAGGTACATTAACAGGGAGCTTCATTGGAAGTAAAACAACCAGGACTCAAACCAGCAATCTGACATGGAATGTCATTCTCACAGTCACTGTGACATAAGCACAACCTGCTCTGTCACAATGCCAGCCACTAAGGGAGCCTATACTGGCAAATGTTAAAGCTGAGATTGTTGGAAGAGACTAAGCTCAGCATTATATGGCAGGGATAAAACTTCAAGTACATTCAGGTAAATTCTGATTAGTGTGATCTGGTTTCCTAAACTGACAGGGCTCCAGGTTTTTCAGGGATATAGAACAGGAATAGATAAATAAATAACATCACTAACTCTGCTCACATTCTGAGTTAAAGAAATTATTGTTATTTTATTTTTAATCTTTATTTATTTATTTCAGAGATAGACAAAAACGAAAACAGAATAAGATCTCCCATCCAGTGCTATTAAGAGATAGCAGTATGTAGATTACTTGAAAAACTGCTCCCTTATATAACTTAGAAAGATGAGAATGAAGTTGTATCAGAACACAGTTGTTCAGAACCAAAGATGGTTAACTTACATCTAACTCTGAATCCAGGGAGAAAGACAAATCTAGATGATAAATATAATAAAAGAGCATTGTTGAGTTACAATCCATAGCAGACCTGCAGCCTTGATGGAGCAATCTCAAGGCCCAAATGTTACACAGACTCTGGGGTCGAGATTGTGTAAAACAATAATACATCCCCTCACAATACTTTTGATTTGGGGAGTCAGCACTAAACTGTAAAGATGGATCCACATTAAAGATGTTGTTCCATTTATTACTTTCTCTTTTCTTTTCAGTGATGCTGAATCAAACCCCAGTCAGTGAATTTCTCCTCCTGGGAGTAACAGACATCCAGGACCCAGAGCCTTTTCTGTTTGTGGTTTTCCTCACCATCTACTTTGCCAATGTGACTGGGAATGGTACCATCCTTACAGTTGTCATCTCTGATCCAAGACTCCACTCACCTATGTATTTCTTCTTGGGAAACCTGTCTTGTCTAGATATCTGTTACTCCACAGTGACTCTGCCAAAGATGCTGGAGAACTTCCTCTCCACACAGAGAACCATTTCTTTCTTGGGATGCATGAGCCAGCTGCATTTCTTCCACTTCCTAGGTAGCACAGAGGCCATGTTGCTGGCCGTGATGGCCTTTGACCGCTTTGTAGCTATCTGCAAGCCTCTCCACTACACTCTCATCATGAGTCGTCAGCTCTGCACACAGATGGCTATCACAATCTGGACCATTGGCTTTTTCCATGCCCTACTGCACTCCATTATGACCTCTCGTTTGGACTTCTGTGCTTCTAACCAGATCCACCACTTCTTCTGTGATATTAAGCCATTGCTGAAGCTGGCCTGTGGGAACACTGAGCTCAACCAGTGGCTGCTCAATACTGTCACAGGGACCATTGCCATGGGCCCCTTCTTTCTGACACTTCTCTCTTATTGCTACATTATTATCTATTTGTTCTTCAAGACTGGTTCTTGCAGGATGCTTCATAAAACTCTGTCCACTTGTGCCTCTCACTTCATGGTAGTTATTCTTTTCTTTGTGCCTGTTCTCTTCACCTACATTCTTCCTGCCTCAAGGAGCTCCATGGATCAGGACCGGATCATTGCCGTCATGTACAGTGTGGTCACTCCAGTGCTAAATCCACTCATCTACACTTTGAGAAACAAGGAAGTGAAGAGTGCCTTGGGTAGGGCTATAAGAAAGAGACTCTGACTTCAAGGGTTATAGAAAACTCTTCTAAGACACAACTAACTAAGCAATTAGAAGTTTGATATGGGAATTATAACTGCTTCTCAAATTATGTAGCATATTATAACAGAGAATTGCATAAAGTAAAAAATCTGGTAAAGTCCAATCTGTTGTATTAAATGCATTTCCTACATAATATAAGGAAATTTGAACAGTTGTGACACTAGCAATGGACTCAATGCTGAGGGTTTTTTTGTAATATCAATTGATAAAATTGATAACTATTTATAGCCTTTGTCTCTACTGTTGAGGTGCAGTATTTTTTGTTCTATTCATTGAATTCTTTACTTAGTTGAGGGTAAATCTTATGATTATAAAATAAACTGAAAACACATCATTGTAAAAATTAAAAGAATAAGAAAGGAAGGAGGAAGAAGAGTGGGAGTGTGTGTGGGAGGGAGGGTAGGATAGGAAGAATTACTTTGCTCCTAAATCTGTATGTATAAAATACATGAAATTTGTTCATATAATATAAATTTAAAAAATTATAGAAAATAATCAGTTTATAAAATTTCTTTGTTATATATTCAATATGTTCATCTTTACATTTGGGTCTAGAAATATGGTTAAATTATCCTTGTGTTGCAATAGTTGATTATATATAAGCCCATATAACTCTATAATCCATATAGGTTAATGCACTTTATGTGATCAATAAAATATTGAGCTTTCATATTTTGAGGATTTTAATTTTAAGGCTACACTTATTTAATTGTTAGAGTAAATGCCATGTTACACATTAGTGAAGGGAAATTTAAGAGGTGCATCATGATTGGTTTTTTTGGTTGATCTTTTTTATTATTGTTTTGATATATAGTGATTCAAAAATCACTATCCAAATTTTACCCAAATTTTATTGAATAGTATCAAGCCTTTCCCCCATATCCCTATCCCCAGCCACCATTTTATCTTTCATGGGGAACCAATATCAGCATTTTTTTGTTTGTCTGTGCAGAGATCCATTAAGTATACAAAGGCAAATACAAATATTTATTTTTTAAAGAATGGAACAAAAAATTTGTAGTGTTAGTCATAATAGTCAAGATATGGAATCAACTTATGTGTCTACTGATTGATGAATATATGAAGAAAATGTGGTATATATACACAATAAAATATTATTCAGTCAGAAAAGCAAATGAAATCCTGATATTTCCAGCAATGTGGATAGAATTAGAAGACACTGTGCTAAATTATATTAGCCAGACTCAGAGAAAGCAAAAATATGTTGTTACTTGAACAAACCAAGATGCAGAACAACTTTATCTTTCACATATTTCACTATTACTGTAAATCTTTTTATTCTGTTTCAATTTGCATATCTGCCACATTATCAACACAGGATGGTGACAGACCTTTGTCCCACATCCAGGTCCCCGACCTCCCTACTACCCCTCATAGGCAACCACTATTACTATTTGTTACCTGTCCCTTCATAGATTTCTGCAAACAGCAAGAAATATAGGTATTTCTTCCTACAGATAAATCAGTCCCCACTCACAGAATATCTATGTTAGTTCCAATTTTTGCTGCAATGCCTAAGAGCACATGCATCATTTTGCTAAAATCTGTTTATAAAATAAATTCCTAGAGTTGAAATGTTGGGTCCAGGGATGGGGGTATTATATTCCTGTTAGATATTATCAGACTGGCCTTCACTGAGATTGTAATTTTTACTCCCACTTGAGACATAAAGAAAAGTTTAGATTTCATACTGCATTGAATATGAAAACTGCCAATTTCTAACTTTCTAGATGCTTCCCTGAAAACACTCTACTTTTGCAACTTTGTGATATAACAAATAACATTCTAAAGACACCTCTGTAATATGAAAATCAGTATCATTTTGCAGTATCATAATAAAGTTTTCCAAATATTTAAGTCCTAAAAAGGGGAAAGTGAAAGGAGAAGCCTAGGTTAAAGCAATTGTAAGAGACAAGCATTCGTCTTGAAATATCATCCCCTATTTGAGCACAAGAGCCATACCACTTAGTACACAAGATGCTTTTCATGTTAAAATAATTGGTTTATTATTTTATTTTTATTATTTTAGTCAAACAAAATACCTAGAAATGCTAAATGTAAAAAAGTTCTGCATGAGAGAATTTTTATAATAGAGACCATGAGCCCAAAAGGACTGACACTATAGCTAAGAAGAATGACTACCATAGAGTTCCTGCTGAAGAGAAAATGACCTAGAAAAAGCCAAGAGAAACATGTTATCGAGGAGGAGGCAAGATGGCAGAATAGGAAGGGAGCACACTGATAGTCCGGGGAGAGACAGTTTAATAAAAGTGGAGATACTGCAGGTTCAAGGAAGAGTAGGGGAAGAAACAGCAGAAGAAACTCTTCTGGAATGCATGATTCACAGTGGACCTGCGTGGAGAGCATGGGAGCCCACAGTTCGGGACACCAGCGGCAGACTCAACACACCAGTGCTGGAAGGCGAGGTGAGCAGAACCTCAATAGCCCGAGACACCGGCAGGCAAGCGGAAAGAGGAGACTAGAGGGAACGATGCCACGGCGGGGGGGGGGGGAGTTCACCAGGCTAACTAGAAGAGAGAGAGAGAAAAAAAAGTGACTGGTACAGACACAGGTTTCTCTCTCTCTGCTCACCACTCAAAGGCAAGCAAGACAAAGAGCAGGCTCCATCTTGGACATACGTCATAAGCAGGGCGACCTCAGGTCTGCACCAGCCCTGAGCCAAGCAGAAAAACCTGACTATGGGCGGGGTGAATTAACAGGAGATTAGGACCTAGTGAATTTGTGGTGCTACTGAACTGAGACTGTGAAAAAAGAGACGGTGGGGGAGAGAACTCACGGAATTCACATGAGTACTCTAAAGAGACGCTATAATTCCATAACTTTGGCAATGCAGTGGGAGACTGAAGGAGAATTTGAGCCCACACTGAGGGCAGAACAGATTCCCTGTGTGGTCCTGGGGAAAGAGCTTCCGATCTCTGGCTCCTGTGGGTATATCATTTGCCTGATAACTACCTCCAACTTCGTTCAGCTGTGCAGAATTACGTACCTTTTGAATAAAAAATAAATAAATAAAAAAGAAAGAGAGAGAGAGAGATCTACCACGCCTAACCTGGGAGTGTCACCTTTGGCACACCAAACAGAGCTCTCAGGCCAAACCCATCTCAAGCCTCTAAGGCTCCATCAAAAACAGACAGGCCACTTAATCTAGAGTCATAGTATAACAAGAAAAAGCACCACAGTGAAGAAACCAAATATCTCCAATATGCCAAATAACAAACCCAAAAACCGAGGTAATAAAAACAAGGAAGTAACCATGACACACCCAAACAAAAAAGACACCCCAATTCAAAATTATGAAGATGATGAGATAGAAGAAATGCAAGAAGCAGATCCCAAAAAATTCATAAGAACACTAAGAAGTTCACAAAAACAAATGCTTGAACTATAGAAATCCTTAATGGACAAGATAGAAAATCTCTCTCGTGAAAATGAAATATTAACGAGGAATCAAAATGAAACAAAACAACTAGTAGAACAGGAAACTGTGATAGTGACGAGAAATCATAATGAAGTGAAGAATTCAATAGATCAAATGAAAAACACAATAGAGAGCCTTACAAACAGAATGGGTGAAGCAGAAGAGAGAATATCGGACTTAGAAGACAGAGAACAGGAAAGGAAACAGACCAAAGAAAAGAAGAGGAAATTAGAAATCTAAAACATATTGTCAGGAATCTTCAGGATACTATTAAAAAACCCAACATTCGGGTTCTAGGAGTTCCTGAAGGCATGGAGAGGGAGAAAGGATTAGAAGGCCTTTTTAGTGAGATTTTAGCAGAAAATTTCCCAGGTTTGGAGAAGGACAGAGAAATCCTAGTACAGGAAGCTCATAGAACCCCTAATAAACACTACCAAAAAAGATCCTCACCACAACACGTTGTAATTAAACTCTCCACAGTGAAACATAAAGAAAAGATCCTAAAATGTGCAAGAGAGAAACGTCAGATTACTCTCAGAGAATCTCCAATCAGACTCACAGCCTACTTCTCATCAGAAACCCTACAAGCTAGGAGGGAATGGCGAGATATAGCCCAGGTACTAAGAGAGAACAACTGCCAGCCCAGAATATTATATCCTGCAAAGCTATCATTTGTGAATGAAGGTGAAAGAAAGACCTTTCACAGCAAACAGAAATTGAAAGAATTTGTTGCCACTCATCCAGCCCTGCAACAGATGCTTAAAGATGTGTTACACACAGAAACACAGAAACATGGTCATCAATATGAAAGAAGGTAAAGGAAGTTCTAGCCAGAGCTATTAGGCAAGAAAAAGAAATTAAAGGGATACAAGTTGGGAAGGAAGAACTCAAACTATCCCTCATTGCAGATGATATGATTCTTTATTTAGGGGACCCAAAGAACTCTACTAAGAGACTATTGGAACTCATAGAAGATTTTGGCAAAGTAGCAGGGTATAAAATCAATGCACAAAAATCAACAGTCTTTGTATACACAGGCAATGTCATGGTTGAGGAAGAATTTCTAAGATCAATCCCATTCACAATAGCTACAAAAACCATCAAATACCTTGGAATAAACTTAACCAAGGACGTTAAAGATCTCTACGATGAAAATTACAAAACCTTAAAGAAAGAAATAGAAGAGGATACCAAGAAATGGAAAAATCTTCCATGCTCATGGATTGGAAGAATCAATATCATCAAAATGTCCATTCTCCCAAAAGCAATTTAAACATTCAATGCAATACCAATCAGATACCGAAGACCTTCTTCTCAGATCTGGAAAAAATGATGCTGAAATTCATATGGAGGCACAGGAGACCTCGAATAGCTAAAGAAATCTTGTACAACAAAACAAAGTTGGAGGCATCACAATATCAGATTTCAGGACATATTATAGGGCAGTTGTTATCAAAACAGCATGGTACTGGTACAGAAACAGATGGATAGACCAATGGAACAGAATTGAAACACCAGAAATCAATCCAAACATCTACAGCCAACTTATATTTGACCAAGGATCCAAAACCAATCCCTGGAGTAAGGACATTCTATTCAATAAATGGTGCTGGGAAAATTGGATTTCCACATGCAGAATCATGAAGCAAGACCCCTACCTTTCACCTTACACATAAATCCATTCAACATGGATTAAAGACTTAAATCTACGACCTGACACCATCAAATTATTAGAGAGCATTGGAAAAACCCTGCAAGATGTAGGTACCGGCAATGGCTTCTTGGAAAACACCCCAGAAGCACAGGCAGTCAAAGCCAAAATTAACATTTGGGATTGCATCAAATTGATGTTTCTGTACTTCAAAAGAAACCGCCAGGAATGTGAAGAGACAGCCGACAGAATGGGAAAATATATTTGCAAACTATGCAGCAGATAATGGGTTGATAACCAGAATCTACAAAGAAATCAAGAAACTCCACAACATCAAAACAAACAACCCACTTAAGAGATGGGCCAAGGACCTCAATAGACATTTTTCAAAAGAGGAAATCCAAATGGCCAACAGACACATGAAAAAATGTTCAAGATCACTAGCAATCAGGGAAATGCAAATCAAAACCACAATGAGGTTTTCTCACCCCGGTTAGAATGGCTCACATTCAGAAATCTACCAACAATAGATATTGGAGAGGATGTGGGGAAAAAGGGACACTAACCCACTGTTGGTGGGAATGCAAACTGGTCAAGCCACTATGGAAGTCAGTCTGGAGATTTCTCAGAAACCTGAATATAACCCTACCATTCAACCCAGCCATCCCACTCCTTGGAATTTACCCAAAGGAAATTAAATTGGCAAACAAACAAGCTGTCTGCACCTTAATGTTTATTGCAGCTCAATTCACAATAGCTAAGACCTGGAACCAACCCAAATGCCCATCAACAGTAGACTGGATAAAGAAATGATGGGACATGTACTCTATCGAATACTATACAGCAGTCAAAAACAACGAAACCCAGTCATTTGCATCAAGATGGAGGAATTTGGAAAACATCATGCTGAGTGAATTAGGCCAGTCCCAAAGGGACAAATATCATATGTTCTCCCTGATTGGTGACAACTAACTGAGCACCAAAGGGGAAACTTGTTGAAGTGAAATGGACACTGTGAGAAACAGTGACTTGATCAGCTCTTGTCCTGACAGTTGATGTACAATGTAATACTTTATCCATTTTAGTAGTTTTTTGTTCTAGTACCATTGTTTGAACTCTGTAATGAACACTCGATTGTGCTTATGTGTTTAAATTTTAACTGAAAAGTGATCCCTGTTAGGAATTTGAAAGCATTATGTTGAGTGAAATAAGCCAATCCCAAAGGGACAAATACCACTTGTTCTCCTTGAGAGGTGACAACTAACTGAGCACCAAAAAGGAAACCTGTTAAAGTGAAATGAACACTATTAGAAATGGTGACTTGATCAGCCCTCACCCTAACTGTTGATGAGCAGCTTAATATGTTATCCCTCTTAGTATTTTTTTTTGTTTGTTCTACTTAATACTTTTGGTTGAATACTGTAATCAATACACAATTCTTCTTAAGTGCTGAAACTTAACTGAAAAGTGATTGCTGTTAAATATAAGAGTGGGAATAAGAGAGGGAAGAGATGTGCAATTCGGGACATGCTCAAGCTGACTTACCTCTAACAGTGGAGTTAGAAACACCAGGGGATTCAAATTCAATCCCATCAAGGTGGCTTGTACCAATGCCATCTCACTAGTCCCAGTGATCAATTTCTGTTCATAATTTGTCATAATGATAGGACTAAGAACCAAAGGGATCACATAAACAAGACTAGTGTCTGCAAATACTAGCTGATAGAATCAAAAAGGGAGAGAATGATCCAACATGGGAAGTGAGATACACAGCAGACCCATAGAATGGCAAATGTCCTAACAGCACTCTGGCCTCATAATCAGCCTTTAAGGCATGCGGATCCAGCTGAAATGCCCATGAGAGTATTTCAGGCATGGAAAGCCTAGACACTCTGGGGGAAAAAAAAAACTAAATGAAAGATCTCCATGAGTGAGATCCCAGTTGAAAGAGTGGGTCATCCAAGAAGGAGGTACCTTTCTCTGAAGGGAGGAGAGAACTTCCACTTTGACCATAGCCTTGTCTAAATATGATCAGACTCGGTGAACTCAGGGGGCTTCCATAGCCTTGGCAGCTCATGACAAGAGCCTAGGGTGATTGCTGATGCCATAAACAAGAGTGTCCATTTGTTAGGTCAACAACAGGAGTCACTTTGCACTTACTCCTCATGTAGGATCTTTGTCCTTAGTGTGCTGTACATTGAGATTTAATGCTATAACTAGTACTCAAACAGTATTTTTCACTTTATGTTTTTGTGTGGGAGCAAATTGTTGAAATCTGTACTTAATGTATGCTAAACTGATCTTCCGTATATAAAGAGAATCGAAAATGAATCTTGATGTGAATGGGAGGGGAGAGGGATTGGATAAGGGGAGGGTTGGGGGTTGGAAGGACGTTATGGGAGGGAAGCCATTGTAATCCATATTCTCTACTTTGGGAAATTTATATTCATTAAATAAAAGTTAAAAAAAGAAACATGTTATCTCTGTTAATAATACACAAAAATATAGGAATGTGAAAAATGCAATGCATTTCTAACTAACCGAATGGACAATTTAATTTTCACATTTCACAATCCAAATGAAAATTGATTTCTTGTTCTGGAAAGCAAGCAAGTAATTAAGTTGAATGATGCTATGTATCACTAATGAAGACGTAAATTAATCAAGGGCCCAAATACAGAGTTCTACCACCTGTATCTCTACGGATATTTTAGGCATCGATGATCAAACTGCCAATGAGTTCTATGAGGTATCATTAGAGATGGAACCAGGTTTTTTAAATATCTCAAGAATCACATTTTATCTTGTAAAAATGCTATTTTCATTTCAACCTTTGCTCATGGAAAACAATGACTTTCAAAGCCCATTGTGACCTTTTGTATTTTTTTTTGATTCTATCCTTATTTTGACAGACTACCATGCAGCATAAAATGATAGGAGAAATGTGAAAAACATCAAATTCTTATTTTGTTTTCCTTACCTGGCCCCAAATGCATACTAAATGAAACCAATGAATTGTTAACTCATTACTGGAACTAAATAGTGACTGATGTATTACAGGAACTAAAGAAGTGTGAAGGATTATGTCTGCTAGCTTCCCAGCACCTAAAAGAGGTGACTGGACCTGAAAGGATATCAACTTTTAAAATAATCCAGAGCTATAAATAGACAATAGTATTAAGGTTGTTTTGAACTGATATACTGACTATACAAAATCTCTGAATCCACATTTACAAACACAAACAATTTGGTTCTGACATATGTTTTTGCTTCCTTTGTTTCCCAACTCAACTCACCTTAATCCTCCAATTCAGTTTTGATGGAGAAGTAATGCATGTATGAAGAAGGTGCCATGTACCCTAAACTGTCCAATTAGCATTTTTATTGATCAGATTTATTACATAATTCAATCTGTAAGGAGTTTCTGAACTAAAAGAAACAAATAGAGTTCTGATTGTCTAATGCTGCATAAGGTACAAGTACCAAAAAACTTGGTGACTGAAGCCAGTCAATTAAATAAAGCTAATTCTTTGGATCATAACTTGAGAAAACCACAGCAAATAAGGCTGACTATGCTCAGTAATGTCTGGAGCCTCAGCTGGGATGACCTAAACAACTCAGCTGGATGCTGAGAAAGTCTCTCTCATTCTGTATGTGGGTGTGGGTGTGTGTGATAGAGAGGGACACACACACACACACACAGGACCTGAGGAAAGTCCCTCCCACATCACCCAGTTCCAAGGCTTAACTACTGGTGCTAAAAAACCATAATCTCTCAGGCTTACATGACAGGACAAGAGGAAACCTCCTCCATGCTCCCACCACACCAGAAATATGGCTATTGCCATCACAAACTGTAGTGTGGTTGATAAACAACTTTCTGGAGACTGAAGACACACACTTATAAACCCACATCCAGTCCAAACTCATACCAATACAACCACAAACTGCTGCAGATTGAGCAGTGGTAGCACTCAGAGGCACTACCGACACAGAACAACTGAGGAAATCACTCAGAGTTTGTAACACTGAACCCACCTGGAATCTAGGCCAGAGCAACTACAAAATGGGCCCAACACTCCACCTAAAAAAGAACAATCCGTTTCAAAAAATAAAAACTATTACATGAAGAAGAAACTATTTTACTACAAATTCAAGCAACAGTGTAGGAACACCAGAAACATGAAAAAAAGAAAATATGGGGGCCTCCAATATGGCAGAATAGGGAGGGAGCTCACTGAGAGTCCAGGAGAAGATAGTTTAGTAAAAGTGAAGATACTGTTGTCTCAGGGAAGAGTTAGGGAAAAAAACTTCAGAGTAAACTCTTCCAGAATTAGAGGGACATGGTGGACCTACGTGGAGGGCACGGGCACCCACGGCTCAGGAGCCCAGCTGCAGAGAGAGTCTCTGCTCCAGCACAGGAAAGGGAAGTGAGATGAAAGAAACTGAAGTATCCCAAGACACTGGCAGAAATGTGGCAGGAAGAGCCTAGAGGGAACAAGGGTTGAGCCCCGTGGGGGAAAGTACACCAGCCTAACTAGAGAAGACAAAAATAAATAAATAAAAGGGACCAGTATGGACAGGATTCTCTCTCCCTACTCACCTTACAAAGGCGAGTGAGACAACAGAGCAGGCACCTTTTGGGGCATATGTAACAGCTGTAAGAGCAGCACCAACTCGGGGATCTGCCCACCCTCAGCAAAGCAGAAAAACCTGACTCTGGTGGGGAGAAATAACAGGAAACTAAGACCTAAAGAATGTGTGGAGCTTATGAACCAGGACTGTGAAAAAAAATGAGGATGTGTGGGAAAACTCATGGTGTGGCTGAGACATGAGTAGTCTCCATGTGAGACGCCACCAATTTGCGCAACTTGGCTACCAAGTGAGAGACTTTGCAAGGGAATCTGAGCCTACACTGAGGACTGAACAGATCCTTTGTGTGGTCCATGGGAAAGAGCAGACAAATATTATACCCACTGGGGCTAGCGCTCAGGCACTGATTGCCATAGAGTAGAAGAACTCAGTTGAGCAGAATTGCTTCCCTTCTGAATAAAAGAGAGACACAGAGAGAGATTTACCACGCCAAACCCGGGTGTGTCAAATTTGACACACCCTTAACATTTAAGAATTGAAGAGAGCTCTCCGGCAACACCCATCAGAAGCCTGTAGAGATTCACCAAAAGCAGACAGTCCATGTAATCTAGGGTCATAGTATAATGAGAAAAGCCAGCACAGTGAAAAAAAAAGAAGAAGAAGTAACCAAAGAATATCTCCACAATGCCAAACAACAAATGCAGAAACTGAGGAAACAAGAACAAGGAAGACATCATGAAAATCCCAAATGATCATGACACACCAATACAAGATTATGAAGATGATGACATAGAAGAAATGCAAGGCTGGCGCCGCAGCTCAATAGGCTAATCCTCCACCTGTGGCACTGGCACACCAGGTTCTAGTCCCAGTCAAGGTACCAGATTCTGTCCCGGTTGCCCCTCTTCCAGTCCAGCTCTCTGCTGTGGCCCGGGAGTGCAGTGGAGGATGGCCCAAGTCCTTGGGCCCTGCACCTGCATGGGAGACCATTTCTGGCTCCTGGGTTCGGATCAGCATGCCACACTGGCCACAGAACACCAGCCACAGCATCCATTGGAGGGTGAACCAACAGCAAAGGAAGACCTTTCTCTCTGTCTCTCTCTCTCACTGTCCACTCTGCCTGTCAAAACAAAAGAAGAAGAAGAAGAAATGCAAGACACGGATTTCAAAAAATATGATAAGAACATCTAGAAGTTATCAAAAACAAATGCATGAACTACAGAAATCCTTACTGGACAGAATAGAAAATCTCTCTCACAAAAATGAAATATTAAGGAGGAATCAAAATGAAATGAAGAAACTAGTAGAACATGATTTTGTGGTAGTGAAGAGAAATCAAAATGAAGTGAAGAATTCAATGGATCAAATGACAAACGCATTAGAGAGCCTTAAAAACAGAGTCAGTGAAGCAGAAGAGAGAATATTGGACCTAGAAGAGAGAGAACAGGAAAGTATACAGTCAAACCAAAGAAAAGAAGAGAAATTAGAAATCTAAAAAATATTGTCAGGAATCTGCAGGATATTATTAATAAAAAAAAAACCAATATTTGGGTTCTAGGAGTTCCTGAAGGCATGGAGAGGGAGAAAGGATTAGAAGGCCTTTTTAGTGAGATACTAGCAGAGAACTTTCTGGGTTAGGAGAAGGACAGAGACTTCCTAGTACAGGAAGCTCATAGAATCCCTAGTAAACATCACCAAAAGAGATCCTCACCACGACACATTGCAATCAAACTCACCACAGTGAAACAGAAAGAAAAGATCCTAAAATGTGCAAGAGAGAAACGTCAGATTACTCTCAGAGGATCTCCAATTAGACTCACAGCTGACTTCTCATCAGAAACCCTACAAGCTAGAAGGGAATGGCGAGACATAGCCGAGGTACTAAGAGAGAACAACTGCCAGCCCAGAATATTATATCCTGCAAAGCTCTCATTTGTGAATGAAGGTGAAAGAAAGACCTTTCATAGCAAACAGAAAGTGAAAGAATTTGTCGCCACTCGTCCAGCCCTGCAAAAGATGCTTAAAGATGTGTTACACACAGAAACACAGAAACATGGTCATCAATATGAAAGAAGGTAAAGAAAGGAAACCTCACAGCAAAAGATCAAAGGGAATTCAAAGCATATATTGAAAATATCTTTGGCAAATGACAGGGCAAAATACTACTTATCAATAGTCACATTCAATGTTAATGGCCTCAACTCTCCAGTTAAAAGAAACAGACTGGCTAAATGGATTAAAAAATAAAACCCATCTATTTGCTGTTTACAAGAAACACATCTTTCCAACAAACATGCATGCAGACTGAAAGTGAAAGGTTGGAAAAGATATTCCATGCCAACAGAAACCAAAAAAGAGCTGGCATAGACATCTCAATTTCAGAAAAAATAAACTTTGACACTAAAATTGTTAAGAGAGACAAAGAGGGGCACTATATAATGATTAAGGGGTCAGCTCAACAGGAAGATGTAACACAGGGAATTCAATACTCCAATTTCAGTAATAGACAGATCAACCAGATAGAAGATCAACAGAGAAACAGCAGATTTAATTGGCACTATAGCCCAAATGCATCTAACAGATATCTACAGAACTTTCAATGTTACATCTAAAGAATTTACATTCTTCTCAGCGGTATATGAAACCTACTTGAGGATTGACCTCATACTAGGCCATAAAGCAAGTCTCAGAAAATTCAAAAGAATTAGAATCATACCATGCAGCTTCTCAGAACACAGTGGAATGAAGCTGGAAGTTAACAACTCAGGAGTCCCTAGAGCATACGCAAACACATGGAGATTGAACAACATGCTCTTGAATGAATACTGGGACACAGAAGAAATCAATGGAGGACTCAAAAAATTTCTGGGAGTAAATGAGGATAACAGCACAACATACCAAAACTTATGGGATACAGCAAAAGCAGTGTTAAGAGGAAAGTTTATATCAATATGTGCTTACATCAAGAAATTGGAAAGGCACCAAATAAATGAGCTTTCAATGCATCCCAAGGATCTAGAAAATCTGCAGCAAACCAGACCCAAAACTAGTAGGAGAAGAGAAATAATCAAAATCAGAGAAGAAATCAATAGGATTGAATCCAAAAAAATTACAAAAAAATCAGCCAAACGAGGAGCTGGTTTTTTGAAAAAATAAACAAAATTGACACCCCATTGGCTCAACTAACTAAAAAAAGAAGAGAAAAGACCCAAATCAACAAAATGAGAGATGAAAAAGGAAACGTAACAACAGACACCACAGCAATAAAAAGAATCATCAGAAATTACTACAAGGATTTGTATGCCAGCAAACAGGGAAATCTATCAGAAATGGATAGATTCCTGGACACATGCAACCTACCGAAATTGAACCAGGAAGACATCAAAAACCTAAACAGACCCATAACTGAGACAGAAATTGAAACAGTAATAAAGACCCTCCCAACAAAGAAAAGCCCAGGACCAGATGGATTCACTGCTGAATTCTACCAGACATTTAAAGAAGAACTAACTCCAATTCTTCTCAAACTATTCAGAACAATCGAAGAAGAGGGAATCTTCCCAAATTCTTTCTATGAAGCCAGCATCACCTTAATTCCTAAGCCAGAAAAAGATGCAGCAGAGAAAGAAATTTACAGACCAATCTCTGTAATTGGTCTGTAAATCCTCAATAAAATTCTGGCCAATAGAATGCAACAACACATCAGAAAGATCATCCACCCAGACCAAGTGGGATTTATCCCTGTATGCAGGGATGGTTCAAAATTTGCAAATCAATCAGTATGACATACACGTTAACTAACTGCAGAAGAAATAGCATATATTACCTAATAGACACAGAGAAAGTATTTGATAAAATACAACACCCTTTCCTGATGAAAACTCTAAGCGAATCGGGTATAGAAGGAACATTCCTCAATACAATCAAAGCAATTTATGAAAAACCCACAGCCAGTACTTACCTCCCTGTAGGATTTCTGTCCTTAATATGTTGTACTATGTGAATTAATGGTATAACTAGTACTCAAACAGTACTTTATACTTTGTGTTTCTGTGTGGGTACAAACTGTTGAAATCTTTACTTAGTATATACTAATTAATATTCTGTATATAAACATAATTGAAAATGAATCTTGATGCAGAATGGAATGGGAGAGGGGGTGAGAGGTGGAATGTTTGTGGGTGGGAGGGAGGTTTGAAGGGAAAAAGCTATAACCCAAAAGGTGTGCTTTGGAAATTTATATTTATTAAATAATAGTTAAAAAAAAAGAAACACCTAGCAGAATGCGTGAAAATACTTATAAGCCACTTATCTGACAAATGATTAATATCCAGAATGTATCAAGAACTCAAAAAACTCGACATCAGAAAAAAGAATTTTTATACATCAACAGTTATATATATATACATGTCTATATGTGTATATATATATATGTAAAATAATCAACCAGGTTAAGCAACAGGCAAAGGAATTGAACAGTTCTCAAAACTAGAAACAGAAAAAGGCAAACAGATACATGAAAAATGCTTGATATCATTAGTCATCAGGAAAATGTAAATCAAAACCATAATGAGATTTAATGTCATCCCTGTCAGAATGGCTATTATCTAAAAGGCAGAGAGTAGAAAACACTGATAAGGATGTGAAGAAGAAATTCTATATATTGTTGAGTGGGATGTAAATTAGTATAGCCACTATAGAATATGGTATGGAGATTTCTTTTTTTATATTATTGCATTTTTAAATTAGTAAATATAAATTTTCAAAGTACAGTTAATGGATTACAATGGCTACCCCCCCATAATTTTCCTCCCATTAACACCCCTCCAATTTCCCTCTTCCATTCCATTCACATCAAGATTCATTTTCAATTATCTTTATATACCGAAGATCAATTCAGTATATATTAAGTAAAGATTTCATCAGTTTGCACCCACACAGAAACACAAAGTGTAAAATACTGTTTCAGAACTAGTTACAGCATTACTTTACCTTGAACAACACACTAAGGACAGATCACACATGAGAAGTAAGTAAACAGTGACTACTGTAGTTGACTTAACAATTTGACACTCTTGTTTATGGCGTCAGTAATCTCCCTAGGCTCTTGTCATGAGTTGCCAAGGCTATGGAAGCCTTTTGAGTTCACCAACTTCAATCATATTCTGACAGGGTCATAGTGAAAGTGGAAATTCTCTCCTCCCTTCAGAGAAAGGTACCTCCTTCTTTGAAAGCCCCATTCTTTCCACTGGGATCTCACTTGCAGAGATCTTTCATTTAGGTCTTACTTTTTTTCCCCAGGGTGTCTTGGCCTTCCATGCCTAAAATACATGGGCTCTTCAGCCATATCCGAATGCCTTAAGGGCTGATTATGAGGCCAGAGTGCTATTTAGGACATCTGCCATTCTATGAGTTCGCTGTGTATCCGCTTCCCATGATGGATTCTTCTCTCCCTTTTTGATTCTATCAGCTAGTATTAGCAGACACTACTCTTGCTTGTGTGATCCCGTTGACTCTTACACCTATCAGTGTGATCAATTGTGACCTGAAATTGATCACTTGTACTAGTGATATGGCATTGGTACATGCCACCTTGATGGGATTGTATTGGGATCCCCTGGCATGATTCTAACTCCACCATTTGGGGCAAGTCCAATTGAGCATGTTTCAAATTGTACATCTCCTCCCTCTCTTATTCCCACTCTTATATTTAACTGGGATCATTTTTCAGTTAAAATTTAAACACCTAAGAATAATTGTGTGTTAATCACAGAGTTCAACCAATAGTACTAGAACAAAACAAAGAGCAAATACTAAAATGGATAAAGTATTACATTGTACATCAACAGTCAGGACAAGAGCTGATCAAGTCACTGTTTCTCATAGTGTCCATTTCACTTCAACAGTTTTCCCCTTTGAGGCTAAGTTAGTTGTCACTGATCAGGGAGAACATAGGATATTTGTCCCTTTGGGACTGGCTTAATTCACTCAGCATGATGTTTTACAAATTCCTCCATCTTGGTGCAAATGACTGGGTTTCGTTGTTTTTGACTGCTGAAGAGTATTCGATAGAGTACATGTTCCATCATTTCTTTATCCAGTCTACTGTTGATGGGCATTTGGGTTGGTTCCAGGTCTTAGCTATTGTGAATTGAGCTGCAATAAACATTAAGGTGCAGACAGCTTGTTTGTTTGCCAATTTAATTTCCTTTGGGTAAATTCCAAGGAGTGGGATGGCTAGGTCGAATGGTAGGGTTATATTCAGGTTTCTGAGAAATCTCCAGACTGACTTCCATAGTGGCTTGACCAGTTTGCATTCCCACCAACAGTGGGTTAGTGTCCCTTATTTCCACATCCTTGCCAGCATCTATTGTTGGTAGATTTCTGAATGTGAGCCATTCTAACCGGGGTGAGAAAACCTCATTGTGGTTTTGATTTGCATTTCCCTGATTGCTAGTGATCTTGAACATTTTTTCATGTGTCTGTTGGCCATTTGGATTTCCTCTTTTGAAAAATCTCTATTGAGGTCCTTGGCCCATCCCTTAAGTGGGTTGTTTGCTTTGATGTTGTAGAGTTTCTTGATTTCTTTGTAGATTCTGGTTATCAACCCTTTATCAGTTACATAGTTTGCGAATAATTTTTCCCATTCTGTCAGCTGTCTCTTCACATTCCTGGTGGTTTCTTTTGAAGTACAGAAACATCAATTTGATGCAATCCCAAATGTTAATTTTGGCTTTGACTGCCTGTGCTTCTGGGGTATTTTCCAAAAAGTCTTTGCCAGTACCTATATCTTCCAGGGTTTTTCCAATGTTCTCTAGTAATTTGATGGTGTCAGGTCGTAGATTGAAGTCTTTAATCCATGTTGAGTGGATTTTTGTGTAAGGTGTAAAGTAGGGGTCTTGCTTCATGATTCTGCATGTGGAAATCCAATTTTCCCAGCACCATTTATTGAATAGAATGTCCTTACTCCAGGGATTGGTTTTGGATCCTTGATCAAATATGAGTTGGCTGTAGATGCTTAGATTGATTTCTGGAGTTTCTACTCTGTTCCATTGGTCTATCCATCTGTTTCTGTACCAGTACCATGCTGTTTTGATAACAACTCCTGTAGTAAGTCCTGAAATCTGGTATTGTGATGCCTCTGGCTTTGTTTTTGTTGTACAAGATTGCTTTAGCTATTCGAGGTCTCCTGTGCCTCCATATGAATTTCAGCATCATTTTTTCCAGGTCTGAGAGGAATGTCTTTGGAATCTTGATTTGTATCACATTGAATCTGTAAATTGCTTTTGGGAGAATGGACATTTTGATGATATTGATACTTCCAATCCATGAGCATGGAAGATTTTTCCATTTTATGGTATCCTCTTCTATTTCTTTCTTTAAGGTTTTCTAATTTTCGTCGTAGAGATCTTTAACGTCCTTGGTTAAGCTTATTCCATAGTATTTGATTGTTTTTGTAGCTATTGTGAATGGGATTCATCTTAGAAGTTCTTCCTCAGCCATGGCATTGCCTGTGTATACAAAGAGTGTAGATTTTTGTGCATTGATTTTATACCCTGCTACTTTGCCAAAATCTTCGATGAGTTCCAATAGTCTCTTAGTAGAGTTCTTTGGATCCCCTAACTAAATAATCATATCATCTGCAAAGAGGGATAGTTTGAGTTCTTCCTTCCCAACTTGTATCCCTTTAATTTCTTTTTCTTGCCTAATAGCTCTGGCTAGAACTTCCAGAACTATATTGAATAGCATTGGTGTGAGTGGGCATCCCTGTCTGGTACCAGATCACAGTAGAAATGCTTCCAACTTTTCCCCATTCAATAGGATGTTGGCTGTGGGTTTTTCATAGATTGCTTTGATTGTATTGAGGAATGTTCTTTCCATACCCAGTTTGCTTAGAGTTTTCATCATGAACGGGTGTTGGATTTTATCAAATGCTTTCTCGGCGTCTATTGAGATAATCATATGGTTTTTCTTCTGCAGTCTGTTAATGTGGTGTATCCCGTTGATTGTGTACATTGAACCATCCCTGCATGCCAGGGATAAATCCCACTTGGTCTGGGTGGGTGATCTTTCTGATGTGTTGTTGCATTCTATTGGCGAGAATTTTATTGAGGATTTTTGCATCTATGTTCATCAGGGATATTGGTCTGTAATTCTCTTTCAATGCTGCATCTTTTTCTGGCTTAGGAATTAAGGTGATGCTGGCTTCATAGAAAGAATTTGGGAGGACTCCCTCTTTTTTGATTGTTCTGAATAGTTTGAGAAGAAGTGGAGTCAGTTCTTCTTTAAATGTCTGGTAGAATTCAGCAGTGAATCCATCTGGTCCTGGCTTTTCTTTGTTGGGAGGGTCTTTATTACTGTTTCAATTTCTGTCTCAGTTATGGGTCTGTTTGGGTTTTCTATGTCTTCATGGTTCAATGTAGGTAGGTTGCATGTGTCCAGGAATCTATCCATTTCTGATAGATTGCCCTGTTTGCTGACATGCAAGTCCTTGTAGTAATTTCTGATGATTCTTTTTATTGCTGTGGTGTCTGTTGTTACGTTTCCTTTTTCATCTCACATTTTGTTGATTTGGATCTTCTCTCTTTTATCTTAGTTAGTTGGGCCAATGGGGTGTCAATTTTGTTTATTTTTTCAAAAAACCAGCTCCTCGTTTGGCTGATTTTTTGTAATGTTTTTGGATTCAATCCTGTTGATTTCTTCTCTGATTTTAATTATTTTTCTTCTCCTACTAGAGTTTGGTCTGGTTTGCTGCAGTGTTTCTAGATCCTTTAGATGCACTGAAAACTCATCTATTTGGTGCCTTTCCAATTTCTTGATGTAGGCACCTATTGATATAAGCTTTCCTCTTAACACTGCTTTTGCTGTATCGCATAAGTTTTGGTATGTTGTGCTGTTATCCTCATTTACTTCCAGAAAGTTTTTGACTTCTCTTTTAATTTCTTCTATGACCCATTGTTCATTCAGGAGCATGTTGTTCAATCTCCATGTGTTTGCGTATGCTCTAGGGATTCCTGAGCTGCTAATTTCCAACTTCATTCCTTTATGGTCTGAGAAGCTGCATGGTATGATTCTAATTCTTTTGAATTTGCTGAGACTAGCTTTATGGCCTAGTATGTGGTCAATCCTAGAGAAGCTTCTATGTACTGCTGAGAATGTAAATGCTTTCTGTGTAGGATGAAAAGTTCTGTAGATATCTGTTAGATCCATTTGGGCTATAGTGTCATTTAAATCTACTGTTTCCTTGTTGGTCTTCTGTCCTGTTGATCTGTCTATTTCTGAGAGTGGAGTATTGAAGTCCCCCAGTATATTGTGTTGGAGTCTAAGCCTCCCTTTAAGTCCCTTAACAAATCTTTTAAATAAACCTGTGCCCTGTAATTAGGTGCATATACATTGATAATTGTTATATCTTCCTGTTGAATTGATCCCTTAATCATTATGTAGTGTCCCTCTTTGTCTCTCTTAACGGTTTTTGTAGTAAAGTTTATGGTGTCTGATATTAAGATGGCTACACCCGCTCTTTTTTCATTTCTGTTGGCATGGTATATCATTTTCCAGCCATTCACCTTCACTTTGTATTCGTCTTTGTTGGAAAGATGTGTTTCTTGGAAGCAGAAAATAGATGGGTTTTGTTTCTTAAGCCAATCAGCCAATCTGTGTCTTTTAACTGGACAGTTCAAGCCATTAACGTTCAATGTGACTATTGATAAGTAGTAAGTAATAAGAATTCTGCTGTGTGTCTTATTGGAGATCCTCTGAGAGTAATCTGACGTTTCTCTCTTGCACATTTTAGCATCTCTTCTTTCTGTTTCACTTTGGTGAGTTTAATTACAACGTGTCGTGGTGAGGATCTCTTTTGGTAGTGTTTATTAGGGGTTCTATGAGCTTCCTGTACTAGGATTTCTCTGTCCTTCTCCAAACCTGGGAAATTTTCTGCTAAAATCTCACTAAAAAGGCCTTCTAATCCTTTCTCCCTCTCCATGCCTTCAGGAACTCCTAGAACTGAATGTTGGGGTTTTTAATAGTTTGCTGTAGATTCCCCACAATATTTTTTAGATTTCTAATTTCCTCTTCTTTTCTTTCATCTGACTGTATCCTTTCCTGTTCTCTGTCTTCTAAGTCCGATATTCTCTCTTCTGCTTCACCCATTCTGTTTTTAAGGCTCTCTAATGTGTTTGTCATGATCTATTGAATTCTTCATTTCATTATATTTTTTCATCACTATCACAGTTTCATGTTCTACTAGTTGTTTCGTTTCATTTTGATTCCTCCTTAGTATTTCATTTTTGTGAGAAAGATTTTCTATCTTGTCCATTAAGGATTTCTGTAGTTCAAGAATTTGTTTTTGAGAACTTATTAATGTTCTTATCCACTTTTTGAGATCTTCTTCTTGCATTTCTTCTATCTCATCATCTTCATAATCTTGAATTGGGGTGTCTATTTCATTTGGGGGCATCATAGTATCTTCCTTCTTATTACCTCGGTTTTTGTGTTTGTTGTTGGCATATTGGAGATATTTGGTTTCTTCACTGTGGTGCTTTTTCTTGTTATACTATGACTCTAGATTAAGTGGACTGTCTGTTTTTGATGGAGCCTTAGAGGCATGAGATGGGTGTGGCCTGAGAGCTCTGTTTGGTTCCTCAGGGTTATGGTGTGCCAAAAGTGACACTCCCAGGTTAGGCGTGGTAAATCTCTCTTTCTTTCTTTCTTTCTTTCTTTCTTTCTTTCTTTCTTTCTTTCTGATTCTAAAGGGAAGTAATTCTGCACAGCTGAACGGAATTGGAGGTAGTTAGCAGGCAAATGATATACCCACAGGAGCCAGAGATTGGAAGCTCTTTCCCAAGGACCACACAGGGAATCTGTCCTGCCCTCAGTGTGGGCTCAAATTCTCCTGCAATCTCCCACTGAGTTGCCAAGGTTACCGAATTGTAGCATCTCTGGAGAGTACTCACATGAATTCCGTGAGTTCTCTCCCCCACTGTCTCTTTTTTCACAGTCTCAGTTCAGTAGCACCATGCATTCACTAGGTCCTAATCTCCTGTTAATTCACCCGCCCACTCCCCCCCCACCAGAGTTAGGTTTTGTGGGGAGCAAACCGGACTAGACTGAGTTACTGGAATTAAGACTTATTCTATGCATCTGCTCTCCCACAATATGGCGCTGGGAGAGAAGTAAACAGCTTCCGCACAGCTGCCTCCAGTTCAGCTAATAAACTGTAGGACTTGCTCCTGATTGGAGGAGAGCAGCGTACTCGGCGTGTGGGCAGCCGAGTTGGGATTGGCGGAGGAGGACTATAAAGGAGGAGAGAGACGGCATGCACCAGGAACATCTAAGGGGAACATCTGAGGGAACACCTGTGCAGCCCCAGAGAAGAGCCGGCCGGCGGTGTGCCGCTCCCCTGCGGAAGTGGGGAATGCGGCCAGGGGGAACTGCCCTTCCACGGAGGTGGAAGGGATAGTAGCCAACCCGGGAAGAACCAGCAGCAAACCCGGGGAGGGCCGAGCAGACGAAAGAACAGCGCAGGGTCCTGTGTCGTTCCTCCATGAAGAGGGGGAGCGACATAATGGTGCCGTGACTCGGATATGGAGCCTAGGCAGGGTTTAGTGTCGTTCCTCCACGAAGAGGGGGAGCGACATAATGGTGCCGTGACTCGGATAGGAAACCTAGCTCGGATAGAAAACCTAGGACGGATAGGAAACCTAGGACGGATAGAAAACTTAGGAGGGAAGAAACGTGACTCAGATAGGAAACTTAGGACGGATATGAAACTTAGGAGGGAAGAAACGGGAAGAACTAGGGAAAATATCGGAGAGAGAAACTAGCAAACAGCCTAGGGAAAATATCGGAGAGAGAGACTAGCAAGCAGCCTAGGGAAAAGCCGGACGAAAAAGGAGCCGGAAGAAGCTATTGAAAGCCTAGGCATAGACTCGGATACGGACTACGGGGGGAAGCTGGGAGAAATCTCTAAGGTCGAAAGCGAAAGTGAACGCTAGAACAAACAGACTCGGACGCGGACTGTGGGGAGAGGCCAGGAGAAATGAGGGAGGAATATCGTTGGAGGAAAGTTTGGGGAAATATACCGGGTAGAGAAAAATGTTAGGGAAAATGAAGCCGCGAGTGCAGGCCGAGGCAGATACGAAAGCCACTTTGGGATTCTCAAGTTAGCCCGGGAATAGGGGGCGAAAAGTTGAAACCAGAAGCTGAAATGTGAGCCTGGTTGGGATCCGTCTGATTAGCTCGGGGAGCAAAGGACGGGAAGCCAAACCGTGGGGCGGAGACGTATGCTGGGTTGAATTCACCAGGCTAGCCCGGGGAACTTAGATTGAATGCTAGTGGCGGACACGTAAGCTACGCTGTGTTACTCGCGGAAGCCGCCGCGTGCAGAGAGAGCACGGGGCGTGAATAGATAGGGAACAGGGCTGGCGTAGGCCGTGGTGCAGACGCGAAGGGCGTGGAGACCGCGGAGCGCGCGAAGCCAAGCCGCGCAAAGCCGGGAAGCTGCGCAGATGAGAGAGGCGCGGGCTGAAGCGGCTCAGCCGGAAAGCTGCCGAGAAGCAGCCTCGGGGCGGGCGCAGCCGGGAAGCCGCGGGGATAAGAATGAGAGCGGGAAGCCGCAGGGATAAGAGAAACAGAAGTTTTAGAAGTAAAGTGAGAGAAATAGGAATGCTGGAAGATAGAAGTGGAATGGGAGAAATAGGAATGCCCGGAGATAGAGAAATAGAGAAATAGAAAGGCCTCCCCTCAACATGGCAATTAGAAGGCTTGGATTCGGTCTGCCCGATTAAGTGAGGCGATGAGCACCTGGGCGGCTAGCAGCTTATGCGCCGCAGGTCACCGAAGACAGGCACGAATTAACATCAGTAAGGCTTCCCCATGATACAACAATTAGGAGGCTTGGATTCGGTCTGCCTGATTTAAGGCGGTAAGCGCCAGCAAGCAGCTCAACCAAAGCATGAGCTGCAGGTCACCGAAGATAGGCACAAACCAACACTAATAAGTCTCCCCCACAATACGGCAATGAGAAGGCTTGGATTCGGTTTGCCTGATAGGTTTTGTAAGCACCTGCGGGCAGTTCTAGCAGAGTAGAGCATGCGCTGCAGGGCACCGAACACAGGCATGCATCAGTGCCTAAAAACCTCCTCACAACATGGCGAAGAGAGGACCCGGATTCGGTTTGCCTGATTGATAGGACTTGTAAGAGCCTGTGGCAACTCTAGCAAGTAGAGCAGAGTGTGTGCCGCGGGACACCGAAGACAGGCGCGTATCAACGCCAAAAATAAAAAGAAAGGGGGATCTGTGGGGAGCAAACCGGACTAGACTGAGTTACTGGAATTAAGACTTATTCTATGCATCTGCTCTCCCACAATATGGCGCTGGGAGAGAAGTAAACAGCTTCCGCACAGCTGCCTCCAGTTCAGCTAATAAACTGTAGGACTTGCTCCTGATTGGAGGAGAGCAGCGTACTCGGCGTGTGGGCAGCCGAGTTGGGATTGGCGGAGGAGGACTATAAAGGAGGAGAGAGACGGCATGCACCAGGAACATCTAAGGGGAACATCTGAGGGAACACCTGTGCAGCCCCAGAGAAGAGCCGGCCGGCGGTGTGCCGCTCCCCTGCGGAAGTGGGGAATGCGGCCAGGGGGAACTGCCCTTCCACGGAGGTGGAAGGGATAGTAGCCAACCCGGGAAGAACCAGCAGCAAACCCGGGGAGGGCCGAGCAGACGAAAGAACAGCGCAGGGTCCTGTGTCGTTCCTCCATGAAGAGGGGGAGCGACATAATGGTGCCGTGACTCGGATATGGAGCCTAGGCAGGGTTTAGTGTCGTTCCTCCACGAAGAGGGGGAGCGACAGGTTTTTCTGCTAGGCTCAGGGCCGGTGCAGACCTGAGGTCGCCCTGCTTATGACATATGTCCAAGGTGGCGCCTGCTCTTTGTCTTGCTCACCTTTGAGAGGTGAGTGGAGAGAGAGAAACTCGTGTCCATATCAGTCACTTTTTCTATCTCTCTTCTAGTTAGCCTGGTGAACTTTTCCCCCCCGGGTGCCGTTCCCTCTAGTCTCCTCTTTCCGCTTGCCTGCTGGTGTCTCAGCCTATTGAGGTTCAGCTCACCTCGCGTTCCAGTGCTAGTGTGTTGAGTCTGCCACTGGTGTCCCAAACTGTGGGCTCCCATGCCCTCCGTGCAGGTCCTCTCTGAATTACTAGTTCCGGAAAATTTTCCTCTGCTGTTTCTTCCCCTACTCTTCCTTGAATCTGCAGTATCTCCACTTTTATTAAACTGTCTCTCCCTGGACTATCAGTGTGCTCCCTTCCTATTCCACCATCTTGCCACTCACCTGGAATGCCACCTATCTTCTCTTCAAGCCAGCTCTCCTCCCAGGTCAGCTAGGTATTGGAAGTCAACAGGGTGCCTGCCTCCCTTATGATGTACCACATGTGAAGAGATATAGATGGGTCTGAGCCTCATAACTGATAAGGCCTTAAGCCCACCTGATTATTTTCAAGCCCTTTCTGTCAGTTTGTATTTGCCTCTTAATGAAAAAACTTGCTCATGGTTTAGACACTTTTCTTAGAGCCTCTAATAATGACTCTGTCCTTGGTTTTAGATCCTGTGACTTTAGATCCTGTGAGTTTAAACTGCTTGTAAGATTTCTCTGGACTTAAAAAAAGTAAAATTCTAGGTGGCCATGCACATGAAGCCTCCTGGGACTTTGTCAGGCTGAATCCAGGAAATGGGCACTCAGTTTGAGTCTTACCATATGAATGTCAGAGATCTAACTTTTTGAGACATCACTTATTGCCTCCAAGGGTGCACATTATCAGGAATACAGAATCAGGAACAAAGCCAGGACTTGAGCCCAGACACTCCAATATGGGATGCAAACATCCTAAGCTTCATCTTAACTGCTGTGCTAAATGCCGATCTCCAGATGCATAAATTCTTAATGAAATACTAGCAAATTTAAGCCAAGAGAACATCAAAATATTCTACACCATAATCTGGTGAGATGCAGGGATGGTTCAACATGTACAAATTAACAAATATGATATTTAAATTACTTCTATAATCAGGAAAATGCAAGAAAATCCATTTTCACAACTCTTTTTTTAACTTTTATTTAATAAATATAAATTTTCAAAGTACAGCTTATGGATTACAATGGCTTTTTTCGCCCCCATAACTTCCCTCCCACCTGCACCCCTCCCATCTCCCACTCTCTCTCCCATTCCATTCACATCAAGATTCATTTTCAATTCTCTTTGTAGATCAATTTAGCATATATTAAGTAAAGATTTCCACAATTTGCACTCACATAGGAACATAAAGTGTAAAACACTGTTTGAGTACTAGTTATAGCATTAATTTACATTGAACAACACATTAAGGACAGAGATCCCAATGAGGAGTAAGTACACAGTGACTCCTGTTGTTGACTCAACAAATTGACATTCCTGTTTATGGCGTCAGTAATCACCCTAGGCTCTAGTCATGAGTTACCAAGGCTATGGAGGCCTTTTGAGTTTTCTGACTCTGATCTTATTTAGACAAGGTCACAGTCAAAGTGGAAGTTCTCTCCTCCCTTCAGAGAGAGGTACCTCCTTCTTTGATGGCCTGAACTATCCACTGGGATCTCACAGAGATCTTTCATTTAGGTCTTTTTTTCCCAGGGTGTCTTGTCTTTCCATGCCTAAAATTTCTCATGGGCTCTTCAGCCATATCCGAATGCCTTAAGGGCTGATTCTGAGGCCAGAGTGCTATTTGGGACATCTGCAATTCTATGACTTTGCTATGTATCCCGCTTCCCATGTTGCATCGTTCTCTCTTTTTAATTCTATCAGTTGGTATTTGCAGACACTAGTCTTGTTTATGTGATCCCTTTGACTCTTAGTCCTATCATTATGTTAAATTGTGAACTGAAACTGATCACTTGGACTAGTGAGATGGCATTGGTACATGCCACCATGATGGGATTGTATTGGAATCCCCTGGCACATTTCTAACTCTACCATTTGAGGCCAGTCCGATTGAGCATGTCCCAAACTGTAGATCTCCTTCCTCCCTTATTCCCACTCTTATATTTAACAGAGATAACTTTTCAGTTTAATTTCAACACCTAAAAATAATTGTGTGTTAATTACAGAGTTTTACCAATAGTATTAAGTAGAACAAAAAAAAATACTAAAAGGGATAATGTATTAAATTGTTCATCAAGTCAGGACAAGGGCTGATCAAGTCACTGTTTCTCATAGTGTCCATTTCACATCAACAGTTGCCTTTTTGTTGCTCAGTGAGTTGTCACTGATCAGGGAGGACATATGATATTTGTCCCTTTGGGACTGGCTTATTTCACTCAGCATGATGTTTTCCAGATTCCTCCATTTTGTTGCAAATGACCGGATTTCATTGTTTTTTACTGCTGTATAGTATTCTATAGAGTACATGTCCCATCATTTCTTTATCCAGTCTACTGTTGATGGGCATTTAGGTTGATTCCAGGTCTTAGCTATTGCATTTTCACAACTCTTAATCAGCATACTATTGGAAATCTCACCCAGAACTATAGTGCAATAGAAAGAAATATGAGGGGGGCTGGTGCTGTGGTGTAGTGGGTAAAGCTGCCACCTGCAGTGCTGGCTTCCCATATGGGTGCTGGTTTGAGTCCTGGCTGCCCCACTCCTGATTCAGCTCTCTGATATGGCCTGGAAAAGCAGTAGAAGATGGCCCCAGTCCTTGGGCCCCTGCACCTGCATGGGAAACCCAGAAGGCACTCCTGTGGCCCCAGTCACTAAGCTTTGTGGTACTAGTATGTTAAGCAGTAGTAGACAAGCAGAAAGCTATGTTTTTCTTTGTACTTCATAGACATCACACAGATTGAATTATGTAATAAATTTGACCAGCAGAAATGCTAGTCAGACTGTCCAGGGTGCATTGTGCCTTCTTCAAACATGCAATCCCTCTTCAGCAAAGCTGAAATGGTAGGATTAAGGGAGATTGGGTTGGTCAGAACCAAATAGTGGGGTTTGCAAAAGTGAGCGCAAAGATTTTGAATAGTCAAAATACCAGTTCAAAACAACTTTCATAATGTTGTCTCTTTCTAGTTCTATATTTTTATAAATGTTGATATCCTTTCAGGTCCTGTAGCCTCTTTTAGTTACTTAAAAACTAACAAACATGATCTGTCACATCTGTTTAGTTCCCGTAATACCTCAGCAATGATTTAGTTCTTTTTTTTTTTGACATGCAGAGTTAGACAGTGAGAGAGAGAGAGACAGAGAGAAAGGTTTTCCTTTGCTGTTGGTTTACCCCCCAAGTGGCCACGCTGATCTGAAGCCAGGAGCCAGGTGCTTCCTTCTGGTCTCCCATGAGGGTGCAGGGCCCAAGCACTTGGACCATCCTCCACTGCACTCCAGGGCCACAGCAGAGAGCTGGACTGGAAGAGGAGCCACTGGGACAGAATCCGGCACCCCAACTGGGACTCGAAACCAGGGTGCTGGCGCCACAGGCTGAGGATTAGCCTAGTGAGCTGCGGCGCCAGCCAAGCAATGATTTAGTTCTAACAATACCTCAGCAATTCATTGGTCACATTTAGCATGTGTTTTTTTTTTTGCCAGGTAAGAAAAACAAAATTTGATGAGTTTTTCATATTTCTTCTATATCACATCATATTGTGCTGCATTATAGTCTGTCAAAATAAGGATAGAAACAGAAAAACAAAACAAAAATTAGAATACATTGTGGAAGGTGTTGTTTTCCATGACCAAAAGCTGAAGTGAAAATGAAATTTTAAAGAAATAAGAAGGTATTCTTGAGGTTTTTTAATAACTGATTCCACATTCAATGGTCCCTCTTTTTTTAATTGACAGTTTCGTCATTGATACCTGAAAAATCTCTAGAGATACAGGTGACAGAGCTCCTCAGGTGAACCATGTTATTTGTCTTAATTAGTGTTTCTATACTGTCATTCAACTTAATTACTTATTTGCATTCCTGGACAAGAAGGCAATTTTAATTTGGATTGTGAAATGAGAAAATAAAATTACCAACTTGTTTAGTTAAAAATACATTCCTTTTTCCCCTTATTTCTGCATTTTTTGTATACTATTATAGAGATGAAACATTCCAGTTGATCTGTTCTAGGTCACTGGTTTTTCAGGAGAATCCCTATTAATTTCTTTCTCCTTGATGATAGAGCTGGTCCCTTTGGGTTCATTACCTCTACTTAAAATTCATTCCTGCATTATTTTGATAAATATAACATTTGCAGAGATTTTATTCACTAAAGTAGTAAAACTTTTTTGTGTGAGTAAGAGTAGGTGCACTAAGTGGAAGGGTGTGTCTCTTATGCTCAGATAGGGGTATTATTTCAGGTTGCAGGAAAAGTCTCTTAGAATTGCCTTGATCTTATCTCCTTCTTTCAGTTTCCCTCTTTTTTGGGCTTCAAATATTCTAAAAAAAATTTGATAGAGTAGAAAACTGATTCAGATTTCCATGATACAGAGGTGTCTTTAGGTGTTATTTGTTCAATCACAAAATTGCAAAAGTCGATTATCTTCAGTGAAGCATCTAGAAAGTGAAATTTTTCCACTGTTTATATTCAGTATAGTATAAATTCTAAACACTTTTACATGCCAAGTGAAAGTAAAAATTATGATAACCTCTGTGAAGGAAAATCCAATAATATCTGTCAGAATTATACCTATATCCTTAGAGCTAACATTTTATCTCTATAAATTTGTAAATAAATTTGCACAAATGGTATGTGTATGATTACACATTGAAGCAAAAATCAGAATAGATAACCAATAGCAATATTAGTTGTCCATGAAGAGTGAAAGAGTGACTGCAAGCAGGGATGTGGGAGAAATGATTGCCACCATTCCATGTTCACAATGTGATATTTAGCATGCAGATTAAAATGGAATAAGGAGGGCCAGTGCTGTGGCATAGAGGGTAAAGCCACCACCTGTAGTGCCAGCATCCCATATGGGTGCCAGTTCAAATCCCTGTTGCTCCTTTTCTGATCCAGCTTTCTGCTATGGCCTGGGAAAGCAGTACAAGATGGCCCAAGACCTTGGATCCCTGCACCCATGTGGGAGACCCGGAAGAAGCTCCCAGCTCTTGGTTTTGGATCAGCGCAGCTCCTGCCATTGTAGCCAACTGGGGAATGAACCAGCAGATGGAAGGCCTTTGTCTCTCTCTTTGCCTCTCCTCTCTCTGTGTAACTCTGACTTTCAAGTAAATAACTAAATCTTTAAAAAATGGAATAAAGAAGGTAAATACTTATAGTGAAAGACCTGCAAGATAATCTTAGTTCTTCATGTTGGTTTGCTGAAATAACAATATATTTTTGTCTCTCTGAGTCTGGCTTATCTCACTAAATGTAATTTCTGCTAGTTCCTTCCACTTTGTTAAAAATATCAGGATCTCATTGGTTTTCATGGCTGAACAGTATTCCAATTCTCATTTTCTGTACACATTCATCCATTAAGGAACACCAGGTTGATTGCATATTTTGGCTATTGTGAATAGTGAATTTTACTTCATTTTTTTTTTACTTCATTATTTTTAAAAGTAAACATCTATATTTGCCTCTATATTCCTAAAGGATCTTTGCAAAGGCAAACAAATGCTGCTATTGTTTGCTCATGAAGGGAAATTGGTGGTTGGGGATAGAGATGTAAGTGAAAGGCTTGTTAATTCAATGAATTTTAGATTTTGAATCATTATCTATTAAAATAATAATAAAAACAATCAAACAAAAAGAAATCATGACATGCCCTTTAAAATACCTCTAATTCAAATGTAAGTTGGCATTTATTTTTCCAAATGAGTAAGCACAGTTTTAAAATTAAAATCCTTAAAATATAGAAGCATAAAAATTATATTGATCACACTAAAATATATTAACCTAGAGGGATCATAGAGATACACAGCTTATATACAATCCATTTCTCTATACTTGGACAAATTAGCCATATTTCTAGACCCAAATGTAAGAAAAACATATTAGAACATATAACAAATACATTTAATTAACTGATATTGCAAAAAGAAATCAATATTGCAAATATCCTAACTGTTCAAATATCCTTATATTTCTTAGGAATATGCTAGATAGGATTTCCCATATATAGTTCCTTCATTGTTGTAATATTCTAACATTTGAGAAGTGGTTATAATTTCACATCTCATCTTTCCAGTTGCCTATTTATTTGTGCCTCGGAAGAGTTTTCTCTATTCCTTCAAGTCGGAGTCTCTTTCTGATTGCCCTGCTTAAGGCATTCTTCACATCCTTGTTTCTCAAAGTATAGATGATTGGATTTAGTACAGGAGTAACTACAGTGTACATGATGGCAATGATCCAGTCCTGGTCCATGGAGCTCCCTGAGGCAGGTCTCGTGTAGGTGAAGAGAACAGGAGCATAGAGAAGAATAACTACCATGAAGTGGGAGGCACAAGTGGACAGAGTTTTATGAAGCATCCTGCAAGAACCAGTCTTGAAGAACAAATAGATAATAATGTAGCAATAAGAGAGAAGTGTCAGAAAGAAGGGGCCCATGGCAATGGTCCCTGTGACAGTATTGAGCAGCCACTGGTTGAGCTCAGTGTTCCCACAGGCCAGCTTCAGCAATGGCTTAATATCACAGAAGAAGTGGTGGATCTGGTTAGAAGCACAGAAGTCCAAACGAGAGGTCATAATGGAGTGCAGTAGGGCATGGAAAAAGCCAATGGTCCAGATTGTGATAGCCATCTGTGTGCAGAGCTGACGACTCATGATGAGAGTGTAGTGGAGAGGTCTGCAGATAGCCACAAAGCGGTCAAAGGCCATCACGGCCAGCAACATGGCCTCTGTGCTACCTAGGAAGTGGAAGAAATGGAGCTGGCTCATGCATCCCAAGAAAGAAATGGTTTTCTGTGTGGAGAGGAAGTTCTCCAGCATCTTTGGCAGAGTCACTGTGGAGTAGCAGATATCTAGACAAGACAAGTTTCCCAGGAAGAAATACATAGGTGAGTGGAGTCTTGGATCAGAGATGACAACTGTAAGGATGGCGCCATTCCCAGCCACATTGGCAAAGTAGATGGCGAGGAAAACCACAAACAGAAAAGGTTGCAATTCCTGGATGTCTGTTACTCCCAGGAGGAGAAATTCACTGACTGAGGTTTGATTCAGCATCACTGAAAAGAAAACAAAAGGTGGTATTTGACCATGATTCTTATTGAGACTGTTTTCTCATTAAAAAATGTTTTTAGGAAGAACATTGTTTCACATGATTTCATCTAGGAACTGTACATTATCTTGGTGATTATACTGTTAAATACTAAAGTTACTTGTCTATTGTGGACCAAGACTCAACTAAGTGTTTAAAATTTATTAACACTGGGGGCAGGCACTGTGACACAGCAGGTTAACGTCCTGGCCTGTAGTAGTGCCAACATCCCATATGGGTGCTGGTTTATGTCCCAGCTGCTCCTCTTCCAATCCAGTTCTGCTAACGGTCTGGGAATGGAGTGTAAGATGGCACAAGTCCTTGGGCCCCTGCACCCACATGAGAGACCCAGAAATAGCTCCTAGCTCCTGGATTTGGATTGTTCCAGCTCTGACCATTGTGTCCATTTTGGGAGTGAACCAGTGGATGGAAGATCTCTCTGTGTGTCTCTACCTCTCTCTGTAAGTCTGCCTTTCAAATAAATAAAATAAATCTTTTTTTTACCTTAAAGAAAGAAATAGAAGAGGATACCGAAAAATGGAAAAATCTTCCATGCTCAAAGCAATTTATAGATTCAGTGCAATACCAATCAAAATACCAAAGACATTCTTCTCAGATTTGAAATAAATGATGCTGAAATTCATATGGAGGCACAAGAGACCTCTAATAGCTAAAGCAATCTTGTACAACAAAAACAAAGTCGGAGGCATCTCAATACCAGATTTCAGGACATACTACAGGGCAGTTGTTATCAAAACAGCATGGTACTGGTACAGAAACAGATGGCTAGACCAATGGAACAGAATTGAAACACCAGAAATCAATCCAAACAACTACAGCCAACTCATATTTGATCAAGGATCCAAAACCAATCCCTGGAGTAAGGACAATCTATTCAATAAATGGTGCTGGGAAAACTGGATTTCCACATGCAGAACCATGAAGCAAGACCCCTACCTTTCACCTTACACAAAAATTCACTCAACATGGATTAAAGACTTAAATCTATGACCTGACACCATCAAATTATTAGAGAACATTGGAGAAACCCTGCAAGATTAGGTACCGGCAAATACTTCTTGGAAAAGACCCCGGAAGCACAGGAAGTCAAAGCAAAAATTAACATTTGGGATTGCATCAGTTGAGAAGTTTCTGTACTTCAAAAGAAACAGTCAGGAAAGTGAAGAGGCAACCAACAGAATGGAAAAAAATATCTGCGAACTATGCAACAGTTAACCAGAATCTACAAAGAAATCAAGAAACTCCACAACATCAAAACAAACAACCCACTTAAGAGATGGGCCAAGGACCTCAATAGACATTTTTCAAAACAGGAAATCCAAATGGCCAACAGACACATAAAATAAATCTTAAAAATTACATTATTATTAACATTTATTTTTCTCTCTGAAGTTTATGAGTTGGCCATATTCTCTGGCTGTGAATATCTGCATCAAAACACCACTTCCCTTTCATCTTCCTAAGTCAGCACTCACAGAGGGTCATTCATTATGATCTCCACCAGGCTGATATCTCTTTACTAGTGAGATTTTAGCTTAAGGATTTTAGCTTAAGAAAAACAGGCAGAGATGTTACTGATTACAACCATAGAGTCGTTAAAGAGGACAAACATGTAAATTAATGCATAAGTAATAATAACTAATAATTGCTGCATTTAGTGATAACTAGTAGAACTGAAGTGCAATAATTGCCGTTTCTTATCTTATTTAACGCAAATAGGGCTAAAATGTTCTCTTACTGATCCACATCCCTTGAAAGTCCTAGAACCACAATGGAGTAAGGAACATGATCACATTGGAATCCAAAATAACTTTACAATAAATGTCACTCTTGTTGTGCTTCTGTTCTCCAGCTAACCTGAGACGCTTCCTCCTTTCCCAGGTCCTGAATCTGTGGGTAAGAAAAGTTCTTCCTGTAGTGGACTCAGTCATTCCTCCCTTCTTTCCACAATACTGACCTCTTCTCAAAAGATCTATGGCATCAATTACTCTAAAATGTCACCTTGGGCCGACACTGTAGTGCAGCAAGAAGTGCCTCTGCCTGTGATACCGGCATTCTGTATGGACACTGGTTTGAGTCCTGGCTGCTCCACTTCTCATCCAGTTCCCTGCTAATTGCCTGGGAAAGCAGCAGAAGATGGCCCAAGTCTTGGGCCCCTGCCTTCCTTATGTGAGACCCATAGGAAGATTCTGGCTTTGTCTTGGCCCAATCCTGGCCATTGTGACCAACCAGAGAATGAATTAGGAGACAGTAGAACTATCTCTCTAACTTTGCTTTTCAAATAAATAAGTATATAAATCTTTAAAAAAAGCAAAATACCATCTTGTCATATGATCTCTTTGCTTAAGTCTTGGTTTTATATTCTCTCAAGTAAGCTGACTCTTGAGATGTGAAACAAGAAGTCTATCTTGAGTGACATCCTTCTCCTTTTCTGATTCCTCCATTAATGTGATGAGGGCGGTTATGTTATTCTTCATAACCTCATAATTCTGTCTATTTATATTGGCTATCTCCAAAGTCACCATAAATTTTCAACTGTTCTGATTTGAAAAATGCATTTTCTCTTCTTGTCCTTTCTCCCTTCATGTAAGAGTTCTGTTTTTTTCTTAGGGAAATAAATTCTTTAAAATTCATTTGAGAACTGAGAACTGAAACAACAGTGCTTTTTTCAACAATGTTAAAAGTCTTGAGGAAGTATAAGATTCCTAAGTTATAGCTACCTTTAATATTTTTCTGATATCAGTTTAAGGAAATCTTTTTGAATTATTATTTTTTCCATTATTTACAAATTACTTGGCTTTGGGTACACTGATAAAACAGACACAATTAGGTAAAGAAGTTTTCTATTTCTCTTTCATTTATAGGGATAGTGTCTCAACTCCTGCATATTGGGAGGGAAGAAGCAAAGATATGTGAAAAATAATTTGGTGTAACTTGAGTAAAAAATTAATGAACTATGAAGAACTTCTAAAAAGCTCTTTCTATGCTTTGTAATTGAAAGAAATTTTGAAAAAGTGTCTACATTTATTACATTTTGGTGAAGAACTGCTTTATATAATTTACAGTATCTTTCTTTGATAGCCATGTATATTCTGTGTCCTTAAAAATTCACACTTCTCTTTAAAATACAAATGTTATGTAATTTCAGTTTTGGTTTTCTGACCCAGAAAACATAATTATGCCAAAAGCTTCTTGTATTTTAAGGAAAATTAGCAATAAACCTGGAGTATTGTTATTTCTTTCACTGTAGTTTCATTATTTAGAGATGACAGAATTGCTTTGTAGAATATCTAGAGAAGCAGGTACATTAAATGTAGATGTAATATGGCAAAATTAATATAGGCAGTAAAGTGTGTACATGCTGCATGGACACAGGAGGAACCCATCATATTATAGGGACACCAGCTCTAACTCCTGGAAATTCACGTAGATCACTCACTAGCTGGTAGACAATATGAGCAAATTCCCAGTCCGTCTTTTGTTTTCTAATCTTACCTGGATTGAGCGATTAGAATCACAGGCATGAAAGATTTTCAGTTTTATATTCCCAGTGATCATAAATGTTGAAAAAAATCTGAGGTGACAATTCATGTTAGGATTTTAACACATACTCTTTATCTTCAGAAGCTTCTTTCTGAAATTCTGCCCACTTTTTAATGAGCCAAAGATCTCTAGACACAAAAATCCTCAGAGTCGGTGTCCCCTGGTACTGAAAAGGACTGTCACAGAGTAAATAGGATACATTTCCAAGCTCATAATAAGAGACAGTGAGCTTGGGGAATACTTATGTGGATTTACATTTTTTTCTCATTCTCCCTATTTACTTTAATCACTATGAGTTCCTTACTTTCAGAAACATGGACAAAAAAATCTTAGTGGTCTAATAGGTTGTGTTGGTCAAATGTCTTTCATTTCCTGGGACAGAGTTATGGATTTACTTTCTCATCTTGAGAGTGGAAAATTTTCTGGTGTATAAAGTGGAAATGGCAATGAATCTAAAGAATTGGGTGAGAGCCATCTCCCACTGAGTAGTACCAAAAGATGATTGCATTTATAATGTAGTTCTGTGGATACCAAAGAAAGGAATTAGAGAAGTCGTATGAATTTGTTCCATTCTAAAGCTGACTCTTCACTGTTGGTAATAACACTAAGTGACTTTTCTCTAAGTTTGAGATTTGAAGCTCGCATTTCTCTCTGAGGGGTGGTGATGCTAGTATTTTCAATCTGTGTCCTCACGTCTCATGGTATCATTTAGGTAAAACAATTCTGACTTATCCAAGGGCTGCATGTGTGTGATATTCCATCTGTGCAAAGATTTTAATAGAAATAAATACAGCATAACTTAATATTTCTTTAAAAAAACTTTTCTTTCAGTAGTTCTAAACTTACAAAATAAATATTGTGAAGTAGTACAAAGAGTTTCCAGATACCCTACTCCAGCTTCCTCTATGCTTAACATTTTATGCTAACATATTAGTCATAATTAATGAATAGCACCCAGCTTCCCTTATTATTATTATTTTTAAAATCAAGCTCCCTCTATCATTCAGCATCTTCTGGAGTTTAGTAAGCAACATTCAGTATCACATTGAGGTTTTTTGTTTTTGTCCTCACGTATGAGGGAGAATATATACCTTTTGTCTTTCTTGTATAGCTTATTTCACCTAACATAATGTTCTCTAGTTTCATCTGTTTTGCTGCAAACACCAGTATTTAGTTATTTTTCATGACTGAATAATGTTCCAGTGTGTGTGTGTGTGTGTGTGTATCTGTATCATATTTTTATCTATTCATTTTATGATGCACACAGTAGGATTCCAGATTTTGGTTCTTGTGAATAACATGGTGAATCAAGTATCTCTTTGATACATTGATTTCAAGTCATTTGGATACTATCCAGTAGTGGGATTGCTGGATCATATGATAATATATTTTTAAATTTAAAAAAATCTCCATACTGGGGGTGGAGCCAAGATGGCAGAATAGTGAGGGCACGCACCGATAGTTTAATAAAAGTGGAGTTACGGTAACCTAAGGAAAAGGATCAGGAAAAAACTGCAGAGGAAATTCTTCCGGATCTAGTGGCTGTGACTCAGAGGACCTACAGGGAGAGCAAGGTTGCCCACCACGTGGAAGCCGAGCCGCGGGAGCCGCCAGAGCTGCCTGAGCTGCCAGAGACGCGGGAGCTGCAGAGTCTGTGTGCCAGCACTGGAAGGGGAAGAGGAAAATTGAAGAAGCTCAAACTGCCTCAGTAAAACTTGAGCAAACATCAATCTCTGGAGTTAAGACTTTGGTGGACCTGAGTGGAGAGCATGGGAGACCACAGTTTGGGACACCAGCGGCAGACTCAACACACCAGCACTGGAACGCGAGGTGAGCCGAACCTCAATAGCCCGAGACACCAGCAGGGAAGCGGAAAGAGGAGACTAGAGGGAACGACCCCGGGGGGTAAAGTTCACCAGGCTAACTAGAAGAGAGAGAGAGAAAAAAAAGTGACCAATATGGACACGGGTTTCTCTCTCTCCACTCACCTCTCAAAGGTGAGCAAGACAAAGAGCAGGCTCTATCTTGGACATACGTCATAAACAGGGCAACCTCAGGTCTGCACCGGCCCTGAGCCTAGCAGAAAAACCTAACTCTGGTGGGGGGGGTGAATTAACAGGAGATTAGGACCTAGTGAATGCATGGTGCTACTGAACTGAGACTGTGAAAAAAGAGACAGTGGGGGAGAGAACTCACGGAATTCATGTGAGTACTCTCCAGAGATGCTACAATTCGGTAACCTTGGCAACTCAGTGGGAGATTGCAGGAGAATTTGAGCCCACACTGAGGGCAGGACAGATTCCCTGTGTGGTCCTTGGGAAAGAGCTTCCGATCTCTGGCTCCTGTGGGTATATCATTTGCCTGCTAACTACCTCCAATTCCGTTCAGCTGTGCAGAATTACTTCCCTTTAGAATCAGAAAGAAAGAAAGATAGAAAGAAAGAAAGAAAGAAAGAAAGAAAGAAAGAAAGAAAGAAAGAAAGAAAGAAAGAAAGAGAGAGAGAGAGATTTACCACGCCTAACCTGGGAGTGTCACCTTTGGCACACCCTTAACCCTGAGGAACCAGAGCTCTCAGGCCACACCCATCTCATGCCTCTAAGGCTCCATCAAAAACAGACAGTCCACTTAATCTAGAGTCATAGTATAACAAGAAAAAGCACCACAGTGAAGAAACCAAATATCTCCAATATGCCAACAACAAACACAAAAACCGAGGTAATAAGAATAAGGAAGACACTATGACGCCCCCAAATGAAAAAGACACCGAATTCAAGATTATGAAGATGATGAGTTAGAAGAAATGCAAGAAGCAGATCTCAAAAAATTCATAAGAACACTAAGAAGTTCACAAAAACAAATGCTTGAACTATAGAAATCCTTAATGGACAAGATAGAAAATCTCTCTTGTGAAAATGAAATATTAAGGAGGAATCAAAATGAAACGAAACAACTAGTAGAACAGGAAACTGTGATAGTGACGAGAAATCATAATGAAGTGAAGAATTCAATAGATCAAATGACAAACACATTAGAGAGCCTTAAAAACAGAATGGGTGAAGCAGAAAACAGACTATCGGACTTAAGACAGAGCACAGGAAAGGATACAGTCAAGCCAAAGAAAAGAAGAGGAAATTAGAAATCTAAAACATATAGTCGGGAATCTTCAGGATACTATTAAAAAAAACAACATTCGGGTTCTAGGAGTTCCTGAAGGCATGGAGAGGGAGAAAGGATTAGAAGGCCTTTTTAGTGAGATATTAGCAGAAAATTTCCCAGGTTTGGAGAAGGACAGAGACTTCCTAGTACAGGAAGCTCATAGAACCCCTAGTAAACATCACCAAAAGAGATCCTCACCACGACACATTGCAATCAAACTCACCACAGTGAAACAGAAAGAAAAGATCCTAAAATGTTCAAGAGAGAAACGTCAGATTACTCTCAGAGGATCTCCAATTAGACTCACAGCAGACTTCTCATCAGAAACCCTACAAGCTAGAATGGAATGGTGAGACATAGCCCAGGTACTAAGAGAAAAAAAACTGCCAGCCTAGAATATTATATCCTGCAAAGCTCTCATTTGTGAATGAAGGTGAAATAAAGACCTTTCATAGCAAACAGAAAGTGAATTTGTCGCCACTTGTCCAGCTCTACAAAAGATGCTTAAAGATGTGTTGCACACAGAAACACAGAAACATGGTCATCAATATGAAAGAAGGTAAAGGAAGGAAACCTCACAGCAAAAGATCAAAGGGAATTCAAAGCATATATTAGAAAATATCTTTGGCAAATGGCAGAGTAGTCACATTGAACGTTAATGGCCTGAACTGTCCAGTTAAAAGACACCGATTGGCTGATTGGCTTAAGGAACAAAACCCATCTATTTGCTACTTCCAAGAAACACATCTTTCCAACAAAGACACATACAAACTGAAAGTGAAAGGCTGGAAAAAGATATACCATGCCAACAGAAATTAAAAAAGAGCGGGCATAGCCATCTTAATATCGGACAACATAAACTTTACCACCAAAACTGTTAAGAGAGACAAAGAGGGGCACTATAAAATGATTAAGGGATAAATTCAACAGGAAGATTTTTTTTAACTTTTAGTTAATGAATATAAATTTCCAAGTATGACTTATGGATTACAATGGCTTCCCCCCCATACAGTCCCTTCCACCTGCAACCCTTCCCTTTCCCACTCCCTCTCCCCTTCCATTCACATCAAGATTCATTTTCAATTCTCTTAATATACAGAAGATCAGCTTAGCATACATTAAGTAAAGATTTCAACAGTTTGCTCCCACACAGAAACATAAAGTGAAAAATAATAGATGATTTTTTTAACCCAGAAACTTTTTACTTAAAATATACAAACTATGTGCATTTCATAAATACAAATTTAGGAACACAGTGATTCTTTGTACCCTACTTGCCCTCCCACCCACACTCCCACCCTTCACCTTCTCCCTCTTCTATTTCCATTCTTATGTTTTACTAAGATCTATTTTGAATTAGCTTTATACATATATGATTAACAATATACTAAGCGTTCAACAAATAGTATGAAAAAAACCTGTTCTTCAACAGTCGAGACAAGGGCTGTTCAAAGTCATTGCATCTTAAAGTCTCAATTTCACTTCCATAGATTACCTTTTAGGTGTTCTATCAGTTACCACAGATCAGGGAGAACATGGTATTTCTCCTTTTGGGATGGGCTTATTTCATCAATTATAATGTTTTCCAGTTGTATCCATTTTGTTGCAAGTGACAGGATTTTTTTTTAAAAAACTGCTGTTAAGTATTTGATTGAGAGGCGGAGAGAGAGAGCTCCCATCTGCTGGTTCATTTCCCAAGTATCTATAAAGGTCAGAATCGGGCTAGGGCTGAAGCCATAAGCCAAGATTTAATCCAGATCTCCCATGCAGGTGGTGGGGACACAACTGGGCCATCACTACTGCCCCGAGGGTCTGTGTTAGCAGGAGGCTGTAGTCATGAACCAGAACTGGAAATAGAACCCAGGTACCTCAAATGTGGAATGTACATCTTAACTGCTAAACTAAACACTCTTAGGACCTAATTTTTGAAATGCAAATTACACTAGAAGCTTGATAGCAGAGTCCTGTCCAGCCCTCCCTGCACTCTGGTGTCTGATGAGCATCTAATTTTAATTTTCTTCCATAGCTGTAAACATTGCTTGATTTCTTGATGTTATATGTCGCACACTGACTTCCTAGTACGGAAGATGAGGAACTGGTTCTCTTCCATTACCACTAAGGTACACACATACCCCCTCCTGACACCCCACTTCTCTCCTGAAACAGTTTTAGGATGTAACTGATTAAACTCATACTCACTATTTTAGTTATCATAACACTGAATATTGTGATTTCATTTATTTTCGTATGTAATATTTTGTTTCTTTGTAAGATGTCTGCCTTTTGAAAATTCATCTCAGTTTGAATGGCTTTCTTGCTAAGTCTGCCTCCATGTATTAAAGAACTGTAAAACAACCCTGAAACCAGCTTTTCACACAGTCAATCCTGTCTGATAACCTGTCAATCACCTTTTATTTCTGAAAGACCTTCCTCCTGGAGCCATCTCTCCTTCAGCTCTGATGGACACGACTTGTTCTCCAGGCTCCTGGGACTCCCTTTGTGGGCATCCTGGGAATTCCATTTGCTGCTCCCCAGCCTTAGTCATTATTTTTGAATTCTTTTCCATCCTGGTTTATGTTACAAGAAAAGGTGAGTGGAAAATCAAGTTCTTGAGAATCTGAGTGTCTGAAAATGTCTTTATCACTCAGGCTTGATTAATGGTTGGGAAAGTACTTGGGTCAGGATTTGGAGGGGGTTCTCTGTCACCTGCTTTCCAGGTCACTGCTGAGAGGCCTGGTGGCTCTCTGTTCACCAGCTGCCACAGGCAACAGCGTTTTTCTTCTAGGAGATTTTGGATAGGCCATGCTCTTCAAAAATAATAGATGATTTTTTAAATGATGATGAAATCAGATCAAACCTATTGTCATGTTTAATCCCAGTGAGAGTCAAGTTGGGAATTGATAATTTCTTTTTTTTTTTTTTACAGAAGATCAGTTTATCATACATTAAGTAAAGATTTCAACAGTTTGCACCCCCATAGAAACACAAAGTGAAATATATTGTTTGAGTACTCGTTATAGCATTAAATATCAATAAACAGCACATTAAGGACAGATATCCTACATGAGGAGTAAGTGCACAGTGACTCCTGTTGTTGACTACAAATTGACACTCCTGTCTATGGCATCAGTAATCTCCCTATGCTCCAGTCATGAGTTTCCAAGGCTATGGAAGCCCTCTGAGTTCTCCGACTTTTATCTTGTTTAGACAAGGTCATAGTCAAAGTGGAGGCTCTCTCCTCCCTTCAGAGAAAGGTACCTCCTTCTTTGAAGACCTGTTCTTTCCACTGGGATCTCACTCACAGAGATCTTTCATTTACGTTTTGTTTTTTTCTTTTGTTTTGTTTTGTTTTGTTTTTTTGCCAGAGTGTCTTGGATTTCCATGCCTGAAATACTCTCATGGGCTTTTCAGGCAGATCCGAATGCCTTTAGGGCTGATTCTGAGGCCAGAGTGCTGTTTAGGACATCTGCCATTCTATGAGTCTGCTGAGTATCTCGCTTCCCATGTTGGATCACTCTCCCCTTTATTTATTCTATCGGTTAGTGTTAGCAGGTACTAGACTTGTTTATGTGCCCCCTTTGACTCTTAGTCCTTTCATTATGATCAATTGTGAACTGAAATTGATCACTTGGACTAGTGAGATGGCATTGGTACATGCCACCTTGATGGGATTAAATTGGAGTCCCTGGTATGTTTCTAACTCTACCATTTGGGGCAAGTCAGCTTGAGCATGTCCCAAATTGTACATATCTTCCCCTCTCTTATTCCCACTCTTATGTTTAACAGGGATCACATTTCAGTTAATTTTCAACACTTAAGAATAACTGTGTATTAATTACAGAATTAAACCAGTCATATTAAGTAGGACAGACAAAAAAACTACTAAGAGGGATAATGTATTAAGTTGTTCATTAACAGTCGGGGCCATGCTGATCAAGTCACCATTTCCCATAGTGTCCATTTCACTTCAGCAGGTTTCCTTTTTGGTGTTCAGTCAGTTGTCACCGATCAGGGAGAACATATGATATTTGTCCCTTTGGGACTGGCTTAGTTCACTCAGCATGATGTGTTCCAGATTCCTCCATTTTGTTGCAAATGACTGGATTTCTCAACAGGAAGATATAACAATTATCAATGTATATGCATCTAATTACAGGGCACCAGTTTATTTAAAAGATTTGTTAAGGGACTTAAAGGGAGGCTTAGACTCCAACACAATGGGGGACTTCAATACTCCACTCTCAGAAATAGACATATCAACAGGACAGAAGATCAACAAGGACACAGTAGATTTAAATGACACTATAGCCCAAATGGATCTAACAGATATCTACAGAACTTTTCATCCTACACAGAAAGCATTTACATTCTTCTCAGCAGTACATGGAACCTTCTCTATGAGTGACCACATACTAGGCCATAAAGCAAGTCTCAGCAAATTCAAAAGAATTAGAATCATACCATGCAGCTTCTCAGACCATAAAGGAATGAAGTTGGAAATTAGCAACTCAGGAATACCTAGAGCATATGCAAACACATGGAGATTGACAACATGCTCCTGAATGAACAATGGGTCATAGAAGAAATCAAAAGAGAAATCAAAAATTTTCTGGAAGTAAATGAGGATAACAGCACAACATACCACAACTTATGGGACGCAGCAAAAGCAGTGTTAAGAGGAAAGCTTATATCAATAGGTGCCTACATCAAGAAATTGGAAAGGCACCAAATAGATGAGCTTTCAATGCATCTCAAGGATCTAGAAAATCTGCAGCAAACCAGGCCCAAATCTAGTAGGAGAAGAGAAATATTAAAATCAGAGAAGAAATCAACAGGATTGAATCAAGAAAAACATTACAAAAAATCAGCCAAATGAGGAGCTGGTTTTTTGAAAAAAATAAACAAAATTGACACACCAATGGCCCAACTGACTAAAAAAAGAAGAGAAAAGACCCAAATCAACAAAATGAGAGATGAAAAAGGAAACGTAACAACAGACACCACAGCAATAAAAAGAATCATCAGAAATTGCTACAAGGACTTACATGCCAGCAAACAGGGCAATCTATCAGAAATGGATAAATTCCTGGACACATGCAACCTACCTAAATTGAACCAGGAAGACATAGAAACCTAAACAGACCCATAACTGAGACAGAAATTGAAACAGTAATAAAGGCCCTCCCAACAAAGAAAAGCCAGGACCAGATGGATTCACTGCTGAATTCTACCAGACATGGAAAGAAGAACTAACTCCAATTCTTCTCAAACAATTCAGAACAATCAAAAAAGGGGGAGTCCCCCCAAATTCTTTCTATGAAGCCAGCATCACCTTAATTCCTAAGCCAGAAAAAGATGCAGCACTGAAACAGAATTACAGACCAATATCCCTGATGAACATAGATGCAAAAATCCTCAATAAAATTCTCGCCAATAGAATGCAACAACACATCAGAAAGATCATCCACCCAGACCAAGTGGGATTTATCCCTGGCATGCAGGGATGGTTCAATGTGCACAAAACAATCAACGTGATACACCACATTAACAGACTGCAGAAGAAAAACCATATGATTCTCTCAATAGACGCGGAGAAAGCATTTGATAAAATACAAAACCCGTTCATGATGAAAACTCTAAGCAAACTGGGTATGGAAAGAACATTCCTCAATACAATCAAAGCAATCTATGAAAAACCCGAGGCCAACATCCTATTGAATGGGGAAAAGTTGGAAGCACTTCCACGGAGTTCTGGTACCGGACAGGGATGCCCAATCTCACCACTGCTATTCAATATAGTTCTGGAGGTTCTAGCCAGAGCTATTAGGCAAGAAAAAGAAATTAAAGGGATACAAGTTGGGAAGGAAGAACTCAAACTATCCCTCTTTGCAGATGATATGATTCTTTAGTTAGGGGATCCAAAGAACTCTACTAGGAGACTATTGGAACTCATAGAAGAATTTGGCAAAGTAGCAGGGTATAAAATCAATGCACAAAAATCAACAGCCTTTTTATACACAGGCAATTCCATGGCTGAGAAAGAACTTCTACGACCAATCCTATACACAATTGCTACAAAAACAATCAAATACCTTGGAATAAACTTAACCAAGGACGTTAAGGATCTCTACGATGAAAATTAGAAAACCTTAAAAGAGAAATAGAAGAGGATACCAAGAAATGGAAAAATCTTCCATGCTCATGGATCAGAAGAATCAATATCATCAAAATGTCCATTCTCCAAAAAGCAATTTACAGATTCAATGCGATACCAATCAAGATACCAAAAACATTCTTCTCAGACCTGGAAAAAATGATGCTGAAATTCATATGGAGACACAGGAGACCTCGAATAGCTAAAGCAATCTTGTACAACCAAAACAAAGTCGGAGGCATCTCAATTCCAGATTTCAGGACATACTACAGGGCAGTTGTTATCAAAACAGCATGGTACTGGTACAGAAACAGATGGATAGTCCAATGGAACAGTATAGAAGCACCAGAAATCAATCCAAACAACTACAGCCAACTCATATTTGATCAAGGATCCAAAACCTATCCCCGGAGTAAGGACAGTCTATTCAATAAATGGTGCTGGGAAAATTGGATTTCCACATGCAGAACCATGAAACAAGACCCCTACCTTTCACCTTACACAAAAACATCGATTAAAGACTTAAATCTATGACCTGACACCATCAAATTATTAGAGAGCATTGGAAAAATCCTGCAAGGTATAGGTACCGGCAATGACTTCTTGGAAAACACCCCAGAAGCACATGCAGTCAAAGCCAAAATTAACATTTGGGATTGCATCAAATTGAAAAGTTTCTGTACTGCAAAAGAAACAGACAGGAAAGTGAAGAGGCAACCAACAGAATGGGAAAAATTATTCACAAGCTATGCAACAGTTAAAGGGTTGATAACCAGAATCTACAAAGAAATCAAGAACCTCCACAACATCAAAACAAACAACCCCCTTAAGTGATGGGCCAACGACCTCAATAGACATTTTTCAAAAGAGGAAATCTAAATCCAAATGACCAACAGACACATGAAAAAAAATGTTCAAGATCACTAGCAATCAGGGAAATGCAAATCAAAACCACAATGAGGTTTTCTCACCCTGGTTAGAATGGCTCACATTCAGAAATCTACCAACAACAGATGCTGGAGAGGATGTGGGGAAAAAGGGACACTAACCCACTGTTGGTGGGAATGCAAACTGGTTAAGCCACTATGGAAGTCAGTCTGGAGATTCCTCAGAAACCTGAAGATAACCCTACCATTCAACCCAGCCATCCCACTCTTGGAATTTACCCTAAGGAAATTAAATTGGCAAACAAACAAGCTGTCTGCACCTTAATGTTTATTGCAGCTCAATTCACAATAGCTAAGACCTGGAACCAACCCAAATGCCCATCAACAGTAGACTGGATAAAGAAATGATGGGACATGTACTCTATCGAATACTATACAGCAGTCAAAAACAACGAAACCCGGTCATTTGCACCAAGATGGAGGAATCTGGAAAACATTATGCTGAGTGAATTAAGCCAGTCCCAAAGGGACAAATATCATATGTTCTCCCTGATTGGTGACAACTAACTGAGCACCAAAGGTGAAACTTGTTGAAGTGAAATGAACACTGTGAGAAACAGTGACTTGATCAGCTCTTGTCCTGACAGTTGATGTACAATGTAATACTTTATCCATTTTAGTATTTTCTCTTTGTTTTTTTCTATTACTATTGGTTGAACTCTGTAATTAATACACAATTATTCTTAGGTGTTTAAATTTTAACTGAAATGTGATCCCTGTTAAATATAAGAGTGTGAATAAGGGAGGTAGGAGATGTACAACTTGGGACATGCTCAATCGGACTTGCCCCAAATGGTGGAGTTAGAATCATGCCAGGGGATCCCAATATAATCCCATCAAGGTGGCATGTACCAATGCCATATCACTAGTCCAAGTGATCAATTTCAGTTCGCAATTGATCACACCGATAGCTCTAAGAATCAAAGGGATCACACAAACAAGACTAGTGTCTGCTAATACTAGCTGATAGAATCAAAAAGGGAGAGAACGATCCATCATGGGAAGGGGTATACACAGCAGACTCATAGAATGGCAGATGTCCCAAATAGCACTCTGGCCTCAGAATAAGCCCTTAAGGCATTCAGATAAGGCATGGAAAGCCAATACATTCTGGGAAAAAAAAAGAAGACCTAAATGGAAGATCTCTACGAGTGAGATCCCAGTGGAAAGAATGGGGCCATCAAAGAAAGAGGTACCTTTCTCTGAAGGGAGGAGAGAACTTCCACTTTCACTATGACCCTGTCAGAATAAGATCGAAGTCATTGAACTCAAAATGCTTCCATAACCTTAGCAACTCATGACTAGAGCCTAGGGAGATTACTGATGCCATAAGCAAGAGTGTCAAATTGTTAAGTCAACAACAGGAGTCCCTGTGTACTTACTTCTCATGTGGGATCTGTCCTTAATGTGTTGTCCAATGTGAAGTAATGCTATAACTAGTACTGAAACAGTATTTTACACTTTGTGTTTCTGTGTGGGTGCAAACTGATGAAATCTTTACTTAATATATACTGAATTGTTTTTCGGTATATAAAGATAATTGAAAAATGAATCTTGATTTGAATGGAATGGGAGAAGGAGATGGGAGGGGTGTTAGTGGGAGGGAAATTATGGGGGGAGCCATTGTAACCCATTAACTGTACTTTGAAAATTTATATTTACTTAATAAAAAATAAATAAATAAAAAAGGTGGCATTTCTGAAAGGAGAGCATTTATTAGTTAATATACAGTTCTGATCTGTAATTGATGCAGTTATTCTTAAGTGTTGAAAATTAACTGAAATGTGATCCCTGTTGAACATGGTGGTGGGAATGGGAGAGGGAAGAGATGTATAATTTGGGACATGCTCAGGCTGACTTGCCCCAAGTGGTGGAGCTGGAAGCATACCAGGGGATTCCAATTCAATCCCATCGAGGTGGCATGTACCAATGCCATCTCACTGTTCCAGGTGATCAGTTTCAGTTCACAGTTGGTCATGGTGGAGGGACTGGGAGTCAAAGGGAGCACATAGACAAGTCTAGTACCTGCTAACGCTAACCGATGGAGTAAATAAAGGGGAGAGTGATCCAACATGGGAAGTGAGATACTCAGCAGACTCATAGAATGGCAGATGTCCTAAATAGCACTCTGGCCTCAGAATCAGCCCTAAAGGCATTCGGAGCTGGCTGAAAAGCTCATGAGAGTATTTCAGGCATGGAAAGCCAAGACACTCTGGCAAAAGATCTCTGCGAGTGAGATCCCAGTGGAAAGAACAGGTCATCAAAGAAGGAGGTACCTTTCTCTGAAGGGAGGAGAGAACCTCCACTTTGACTATGACCTTGTCTAAACAAGATAAGAATCGGAGAACTCAGAGGGCTTCCATAGCCTTGGAAACTCATGACTGGAGCATAGGGAGATTACTGATGCCGTAGACAGGAGTGTCAATTGGTAAAGTCAACAACAGGAGTCACTGTGCACTTACTCCTCATGTAGGATCTCTATCCTTAATGTGCTGTACATTGAGATTTAATGCTATAACGAGTACTCAAACAATATATTTCACTCTGTGTTTCTATGGGGGTGCAAACTGTTGAAATCCTTACTTAATGCATACTAAACTGATCCTCTGTAAAAAAAAAAAAAAAAGAAATTATCAATTCCCAACTTGACTCTCACTGGGATTAAACATGACAATAGGTCTGCTCTGATTTCATCATCATTTAAAAAAAATCATCTATTATTTTTCACTTTATGTTTCTGTGTGGGAGCAAACTGTTGATATCCATACTTGATGTATACTAAGCTGATCTTCTGTATATTAAGATAATCGAAAATGAATCTTGATGTGAATGGAAGGGGAGAGGGAGTGGGAAAGGGGAGGGTTGTGGGTGGGAGGGACGGTATGGGGGGGAAGCCATTGTAATCCATAAGTCGTACTTTGGAAATTTATATGCATTAAATAAAAGTTTAAAAAAAATATATACAGTTCTGCCTGCAATGTTGCTGACACTACTTGGCCATCCCCTAGACAACAGTGGTTACTTTGGAAGCTGGGGCAAATGATGGGCTTTTCAGCTTAGAGCGAACAAGATCTGTGGCTCTGACTTAGAGCCCTTCAACTCCAGGGAGGGTCTGTTTCCAGGGACCCAACTCTTGGCTGGCAGAGCTGCCAGGGCTCTTCATAAGCTGACTTCTACTGAAGCCCTAGCTTTCCACATGAAAACCAATGCAGTGGACTGGCCTGTTGAATCTTCTTGACTGTAAATCACTGTACAGAGCACCAATTAATTGGCCTGCCGCCTACCTTTACATTGCTTCCACAGCCCAGCTTCCTCTTCCTCCTAGTTTTTGTTAATGCAGACCAGAGGAAACATTTAAGAGAATGCAAGTCAAGAGGGTGCTCCAACCCTAATAATTGGTGGCCTAAACTAGAAATTTGTAGTCATAGACATGTTTGGATAGTGGTTCTTCTTTGAGGTAGACAATGCCCTATGTCAAAAATGATGACCACCTTATTTATTAAATTTTATGTCATTAGTAAAACTCTCCTCCTTTGTTTTTTTTTTCTTTGACAGGCAGAGTGGACAGTGAGAGAGAGAGACAGAGAGAAAGGTCTTCCTTTTCTGTTGGTTCACCCCCCAATGGCCACTGTGGCCAGTGCACTGTGCTGATCCGAAGCCAGGAGCCAGGTGCTTCTCCAGGTCTCCAATGTGGGTGCAGGGCCCAATGACTTGCGCCATCCTCCACTGCACTCCCGGGCCACAGCAGAGAGCTGCACTGGAAGAGGAGCAACCGGGACAGAATCCAGCACCCCAACCGGGACTAGAACCTGGGGTGCCAGCACCGCAGGCAGAGGATTAGACTATTGAGCTGCAGCGCTGGCCTTGTTTTTTTTTAAAGCAGGTTTTACCTGTTTACTGTGCCCATGACAAAGTAAATCTAGCTGTGTAATCAGAATTTAAGCTCTCATTTTGGCTATGCTATTATTACAGAAAAATGTTAGTCATCCCTTTCATAAGGTCTAAAGATCAAATTCTACATTTAGAGAGTTCTTCAGAATAGAATTAGTTTCCTTTCTTGAAGAAAATAGAGAAAGAAATAAGGGAACAAATCAGACCTCTCAGATCACTTACTGACAATATCAAATGAAAACTTAGCAAACAATTTTAACTGTTAAATAATTTATGAAAACATTTACCTGAAGGTCTAATGCCTTCTATAAATTTCAAGACAATAGTGTATGTATTTCGAAACTTTGCTAAAATATCTAACACAAGTGTAACTTGTTTGACCAACGAACCCAAGTGCAAACATGTCAACAAATTAAAACATCTGATACAGAAATTTAGGTCACATGAACCAAAAAGGTGTCCTTGATTTACTTAGCAGTTTGAATTTATGAGTGATATTTTATGTATAAGTCAATTAAAACAGAATTTTTAATCAATTTTCTCATGTAGACATACAATATTTGCACACATGTAACATGACATACAAGATAGGACCATAGAGCAGCTTCAGTAGCAGTTTTCTAAAATCTGTAGCTGTTTTGTTTAATTATCATCAACTGGCCAGTGTTGCAGCTCAATAGGCTAATCCTCCACCTACCGGCACTGGCACACCTGGTTCTAGTCCCAGTCAGGGAGCCGGATTCTTTCCCAGTTGCCCCTCTTCCAGGCCAGCTCTCTGCTGTGGCCCAGGAAGGCAGTGGAGGATGGCTCAAGTGCTTGGGCCCTGCACCCCATGGGAGACCAGAAGAAGCACCTGGCTCCTGCCTTCGGATCAGCATGGTGCACCGGCCACAGCACGCCAGCCATGGCTGTCATTGGAGGGTTAATCAACAGCAAAAGGAAGACCTTTCTCTCTGTCTCTCTCTCTCACTATCCACTCTGCCTGTCAAAAAAAAATTATCATCAACCAATTAGAATTACTTTCTGCTCTTCATAATTTGAGTTAACCATACTTAATCTGAGTTTGAACCTGTACTACAATATTAGTATTATCTGCTTACAGACTGTCCCAAGAGTATTGAACACAACAGAGGTCAGGGAAAAGGAGGTCCTTTGGAACCTAGAAGGACACATTTATTTTTTTATTGCATTTTTTTTTAACTTTTATTTAATGAATATAAATTTCCAAAGTACGACTTATGGATTACAATGGCTTCCCCCCCATACCGTCCCTCCCACCCACAACCCTCCCCTTTCCCACTCCCTCTCCCCTTCCATTCACATCAAGATTCATTTTCGATTATCTTAATATACAGATCAGCTTAGTATACATTAAGTAAGGATTTCAACAGTTTGCTCTCACACAGAAACATAAAGTGAAAAATAATAGATGATTTTTTTAAATGATGATGAAATCAGATCAAACCTATTGTCATGTTTAGTCCCAGTGAGAGTCAAGTTGGGAATTGATCATTTCTTTTTTTTTTTTTTACAGAAGATCAGTTTAGTATGCATTAAGTAAAGATTTCAACAGTTTGCACCCCCATAGAAACACAGAGTGAAATATATTGTTTGAGTACTCGTTATAGCATTAAATATCAATAAACAGCACATTAAGGACAGAGATCCTACATGAGGAGTAAGTGCACAGTGACTCCTGTTGTTGACTTTACCAATTGACACTCCTGTCTATGGCATCAGTAATCTCCCTATGCTCCAGTCATGAGTTTCCAAGGCTATGGAAGCCAGAAGGACACATTTAAACAGAACCAATAATGTTTTAACTTCATGAGCAGTAAATATGATTTTTAAGGTTTGGAGAATACAAAACTATGGATTACAAAGGCTTTAAACAGCCATTTTTAAAATTATAAATTCATTAACCAACAAGAATAGGAACTCGCTTATTCTCCACAGTATTTTCTAAAACACCTTTAGGATTTTAACTCTTTTAGGCCTCTGGGCCTTTTTCATTAAGCTAATCATCATGTCTGATATTAGCACAAGATGCATAGAATTTTGTACATTTGTATCTATAGCATTTTATAGTACCATAACAAAATTTAGCACTGCTTCACATCTTTTGACAGTATCTTTAATATAATCCAAATAGACTTATTAGTTGGTATCTCTACAAGATGAGATATATATCCTTTGATATTTCTGGGGACCAACTAAAATTTGGAACTTTGATTTTTTTGTTTGTTTTTGAATGCCTGTCAAGGATTCCAATAAGTTTTAAAATCTCTGGTTTAAATAGGATCCTTTACATCATGACATAATATAGACCAAATTTGATCAGTAATACAAAATGATTACTCAAATGCTTTAAAATAAGTGCATATTTTAAAAACCCATAGCTCTTAATAAAAAAAACTCACCTGTTTTTAAACAATTAGAACTTAACAGAGACATTAAGAGAACACAATAGATTATTTCAACAGAACACAAAATCTGTCTTTAGTCATACCAAGAATCATAAATAAAACTTAAATTAGTTAGCATGTGGAACTATCCCAAAACTTGGAACACTTTTAACAAAGTCAGAACCAGGGAAGAGAAAATAGCTTACTGCAGCTAGTTAGAAAACTGACAGAGAGTCATCAGTTAACCAAAACTATTAAAAGGAGATGCTGCAGTTTTTTGAAAAGACAGATTTTTAACAATATTTCAGAATATTTACTAATATAGATGCATTGCAAAAATTTCATTGCTATAACAGAGGACCAGTTTCTAGCTCTATGACAAATATACTAATAACTTTTGCTTTTTATCTGCTGATTTCTTTGATTTACATTTTGAAATAACCCTTTAGAAGTCTCCAAATCAAGACAACATTAAACGATTACACCTAGGTGACTGAAGATGAAATTATATCATACTTCTATCTGAATTAAGGTCAAAGTTACATATACATCAACTTCTACTCCTTTTTATAAAACTCTAGGTATAAGTCAGTGGCATTAAACCAGAGATTGTAAAATTCACCTTAGGGAGGCAAGCATTGATTACCCACTTCTATCAGAAATCTGTTAAACCAAGTTGTAAAACAAGTTTGGCAAGTTACAAAGCAATATTTTTAAAGGCAGTGATCTTCCTAGATTCAAAACAAAGAAATTTCTTTAAACCCGGTGTTCAGTTACAGTTGAATCAAATTCTGTTTACAAAGATATCACTTTAGAGTCTAACTGAATTTGAGTCTGGTTTTCCTTTTACTCCACAACAACAAAAATACCTTAGGCCATGATGCCTAGTCAGCAGTCAGCTACTCTTTAGCAGCTGCAAGGTGGGTCTCAAGGGTTATTGTAGGCTAGGGTCTGAGGTGCCAGAGATGAGAAGTCCACTGGAGATTGCTCACCATTGTTAGGTTTTAATGGGAAAGGGCATCCACCAGAGCAGGTGGGCACCCCTACAGAGATTCCTAAGTAGAAGAGGGCAGTTATTACAAGGAGGCTCCTGTAAGAGCCCAGGAAGGGGCAGGGTAGAGAGAAAAAAACTGGAGGCCCTGCAGAGTCAATAACCTAATATTCTAAAACCAAAGCCAATACTGGACATGTCGAATAGTGAGGCTGTCATTCTCAGGGATGAGGAATCAGGTTGGAAGGTGTCTCAAGAAGTCATCCTTTGGATTAGTCCATATGCATATAATAGCATCTGAAGTTATTGGTCCTAGATTCTTGCCTAGAAACCCCTGTTAGATAGGAAGTCAGATATGAGCTTATGTGTGTGTGACAAAGGCCTAAAGAAAAGACATCTATGTCCAACATATGCATCTGCATCTCAAAGTCATCCCAATAATGTTTCAGGGGCAGCCCAGTATTCTCATCCTGCCCTACCCCTCCTACCTGATAACCTGCCAGGTGGGGGTCTCCACCCCTTCTGCCTGATAACCTTCCAGGTGCAGCTCAGTATCTGCACTTCAAACTCCCTCCCTGCCTTTCCTCTAATGGGGCCTGGCACCAGCCAGACTTCCCCCTGTCTGATAACTTCAGGGAGAAAACTCAGAAGTTTTTCTATTTATATCCAAAAAGCCCTTTGTTCCAAGAGGAGCAGAGGTGGGGAAGCAAGATCCATCTCCTTAAATACCCTGTCTCAACTGGACTGTGAGCTCAGCCCTCTGCCTCTCTGCTGAGTCACCAGCCTGCCTGACCAGGTGTAATCTCTCCACTCAACCATGTAACCTCGCTCACCCCCCCCAGTCTGAGTGACTGGACACTTTATCTCAGGTCCTGTCTGGAGAGGTGCCCACCTGTTCTTAAGGATGTCCCTTCCCTAATAAACTTTGCTATTTTACTTTTCCACTACTCTCTGTCTCATGCCTGAATTCTTTCTTGCATGAAGACAAGAACCCTGCTATTCCCCGGTAACATTTTAGCAACCACGAAGGGTTTTTAAGAAGACATCGGAGGTCAGTATTCCTTTCCTCAAGTGGGACTGGATCTGTGGAAGTGACCGTTGAGTGTCCAGCACCGCACAGCTCTCTGAGAACGTGGAGTACCCCCAGCCATGGCTTAGCTACAGCAGAAAATCCAGAGGGATTGTAAGGACGGGAGAGAAATTATGAAGGGCAGTTGGCTGAGAGCCTGGAGACCCCCTGAGCTTGCTTTGGCTTCCTGGTGGCCAGACTGTGACCTGAGGACCAGATGTCTCTCTTGGAGAGAGGTCAGGCTGCCTATTGCTATGCGAGCAGGGCCTAGCTTCGGTCGAGGCTGATATTGGCCCTCCAGGTAAATTCGGACAACTAAGAAGTGGGCAATCTTGAGCAATAGGAGATTTTGAACACCCACTCAGCCCCCAGACATCAGGGCCTTTCCCTATGCTCTTCTCCAGTTGAGATTTGTAGGGGAAGGTGAGGGCAGTCACTCACATCTTGTCCTCTGTCACTTTCCCCCTTCCTCTTCTCTCCCCCTCTCTTTGTTCTGCTCATCTCCATTCCTATACCGCTGGCCAGGAGAAAGAGAGAGGAAAAATCCCACAGGTCTCTCAACCTAGGGAAAAGTCTTGATCCAATAACCCTTTCCAACCCGATAAATGTTTTTCTGTCTTTGCAGCTTATGGTAGCTCTAGTGCATCTTGAAAAGCTTCTGTCCACTATTACGGTTGCTATAGGAGGTTCCCAGCACTCTTGGTGAAATGGTGCACCTACCCAACCCCACGGCCAGTCCTGCTAGGCCCCAGCGTGTGCAGTCTTCCCTGTAAATGGGGAATCATGGCCCTTCTCTGCACTCTATTCCAGTCCGCATGGCCTGCCACACTTGTGCAGGCATAGCCAGGTATCTCTTGGGAGAGCACTCCCCAGGGCTGCTTTTTTTTCCGCTCTCCATTTCCAGTTCAATACTACTGCTGGCCTTACCTAAGGGAGTGAGAACTATAATCCATTAACCCTTTCCAACCTGATGGGTTTTTCTCTTTGCAGTTAATGGAAACCTAAGCAATAGGCTCATATGCTAATGACCAGCTCTTTTCTGTGCTACTGTAGCTAACTTATCTGATGAGAGCTTTTACATGTCCAGAACGTTTCGCATTTTTCTATTGTCAGTATGAGTCTTGATTGGGAAAACTGCAATGCGAAGTTGTTTACATTATTTGCCTGTTTTAATGTTTGAGTGATTACCTAACTGATCAGATATAGCCCAAAGCCTTGGTTAAAATGCTCAGGTTAAACATACTAATTTTTGGCTAAGTGGTTTGACTCTCTGACAGTTTAAATTCCAAACTGAGTCTTCCAATTTTGAGGCTTCCAGTCAGATCCCTGGAACTCTCAAAGGATGAGACTAAATTTGTTAAAGTAACTGTTTGAGTCAATTCAGATTATGCGAAGTGTATAAAAATGTTGTAAATGATGTCAGACCTATGTTGTATTCATGTTTTTGCTTTCCAGCTAGAGTGGTCTTATGAAAATGAGAGTAAATTCTGCGTATACAAACCTTTATGTTGTTAAAGTAACTCAATTCAGAGAATTGAGTTAATGCAAATGCCCTTCAGTTTCGGTTTGCTCTGTGGCTCACTTGCTCAGTTTTACATGTCTTTGATATGCTTTAAACGCGTTTTAACGATAAAGACCTTTTCAAAGTTGTAAGCATGCACTAGTGCCCCTGTTTGCTGCTCAGGAGGTGTTATCCTTATGTTACTTAAAAGCATGGAAATGTAATTTTGACTTTTAATTCAGATAATGGTGTGGTATTAATTAATAACTCGGTGTCATCTAGGCATCAGTGCTAAGTAAAACTTGGGAAAATGTATTATGTGTACTTTTCACATCTTAAATTCAATAAGAGACTGTTTGAGTTTGTTAGCATGTATTCTCATAGGTTGTCCATACATGGCAATTCAAGATTATGATTTTGTGTGCTAACTCTTATGTTCAAGGTTTTTTTATTTCTGGTTTATTCGACAAGAGACATAGAATTCATGTTCTGCCAAAGTAATCTATTGTGTACTCTACTGTCTCTGTTAAGTTCAGATTGATGAAAAGCATTGTTAAATATCATTATGATTAGATCTGGTCTAAAAGTGTTAAAATCACCCTGACTAAATGAATGGCTATCATTTCAGGATGTTAAGGAATTCTATTTTGACCAGAAACTCTAAGTTCTCTTGGCACCTTTAACAGATGTTCTGAAAATCAAAGTTCTAAATTCTCCAGACTTTTTATATCCCCAGAGAGCCCCTGGAGATGTCAAAAGATATATCTCTCATCTTGCAGAGATAATAACCAATTAGGCTGTTTAGATTAAAAGTGATGCCAAGATGTGAAAAGATGCTAAACTTCAGTTATAAACATGTTTCTTTCTAGCTGCTCCAGTCCCTGGCTCAGAAACCAGATACTTTAAAGAGGGACTGACAAAGTCTTTGTCCAGCTAACGCTGAATAACCAGGCATTGCTGGTTCAAATGTGGATCAAATGGAGGTCTAGCCAAAAGGGAGAAAGTGTTTCAAAAGAGACTTAGAGACGTCAGGAGATGGTTGTGTGGCAGATGCTAGAGAACTGGGTTCCAGGAGCCCAAAAAAGCTCTAGTCTCCACAGGCTACATGGTAAAAACCCGGAAGCCCAAAACCTAAACTTAAGGGGTTACACAGTAAGAATAGTTAAACCTGGAAACCCAGGCCCATAATCCACTGGTTATATGGTAAATATCTGAAAGCCAAAGGATGGCAGAGATGTCTGCCACAATTTCTCCTCTAAGTCAGGCTATGCAGTAAACACTAGTTAAATGCCAGTTAAATCTGAAAGCCCAGGAAGTCAGGCTAGAAACCCGACTTGCTGCCTCACTTCTCCTCCTTTCTCTTCCAGAAGGGAAGTTACTACTGTTCTGCAGGACTCTCCACTGTGATGTATGGTTTGATCCCCAGATTTTATGTAAGGGATGATTGACCTTTTCTTTTTTTTTATTTTTTTATTTTTTTTTTTGATTGACCTTTTCCGTAATAATGCCTGGCCACAGTATAGAGGACCAAACAGCACAGCCAGAATAAGTGATTAAACTATGAAATAATGTTACACCTAGATTGATTTTTTGGTGTACATGGTAAACAGGCAGAACTCCCCTACTAAACCAAATTGAGGGAAAGATAGGAAGTTGTACTGGTGACCTCAAAGTATAAAAGCAGGTCACCACAGTTGATCTTACCTAAAAGGTCATAGTTCTCCTCATGGGCACAGTTTTAACTCACAGGAAAATACTAAGTGTCAGAATTTGCCCATGACCATAGTTTTTTTTTTTTTTAACTTTTATTTAATGAATATAAATTTCCAAAGTACAGCTTATGGATTACAATGGCTTCCCACCCCCCATAACTTCCCTCCCACCCGCAACCCTCCCCTTTCCCGCTCCCTCCCCTTCCATTCACATCAAGATTCATTTTCAATTCTCTTTATATACAGAAGATCAGTTTAGTATATATTAAGTAAAGATTTCAACAGTTTGCACCCACATAGAAACACAAAGTGAAAAATACTGTTTGAGTACTAGTTATAGCATTAAATCACAATGTACAGCACATTAAGGACAGAGATTCTACATGAGGAGTAAGTGCACAGTGACTCCTGTTGTTGACCATAGTTTTTTAGCTCACACTGATATTAAAGAAATCTTCAAAAATCAGGGTTGGGTTGAGCACCCCCTTGACTAACATCATAGAGGCTGCCTCCATGGTCTACTTTATTACAGACCAGGAGAATGGGGAACAAGCTAGCAGCAGGAGCAATGTAAGGATAGGCAACAAGCCAATCAGTGGCTGCTTTGCATGGTGATCTGCCATAAAGGAGACCCAGCAAGGCCAGTGCACCCCAAACAGTACCTGTTGCTGATATAAGGAGCCAGGGCATTGGGCAAGCAGCTGTCATGATAGAAACTGCCTTCTGTCAGCTCTGCCAAGAGCAAGGCCACTGGACACGGAACTGCCCTGGGTGTTGAAGGACTCCTGGTTCAGAACCACAGACCCTGTGGCCCCAAGCTAAAAAAACCTTTGGCTCTGCCCAGCCTCTTCCCAGCTTCCAGCTCCAGTCACTGCTATTGAGGGGATGGCCTAGGGTCAGTGAAACACAAGTTGCCTATTTCTATCAGCCTCCTATTCAGCTCTCCTCCTAGTCCAGCCATGTAATGCAAGTCAACAGGGTGCCTCCCTTAAAGGAGATTCGTATCTCTTGCAATTCTCTTCCAGCACCCCATGGATAGGTCTGGGCCTCACATACCCAGCCAGGCCTTAAAAGTCTATCCAAGCAGTATTCAGCTTAGAAATCCCTCCCTGCCAGTTCCTAAAAACAGGGCTTTCAGTAACAGCTAACTCATCCTGCACCTATTTTGACAGGTCCTCACTGAGGACTTAAAGGGCCTATCTCTTCAGGGGGGTGCACAATAATCCATAATGTAGATGGTTAAATGTAAATGATTTGTTAGTCTGTCTCCTTTCCCAGCCTGAGACTCTAGTCTTGTACATTGGCTTAACTTCCTAACAACGCTAGCTGCTAGATACCCAGAGGAAAAAAGCATTGCTAGTCCATTAGAGTGTTAATTATTTAACCCTTATCCTCAGCCCCAGAGAGGATATGGGCCATGCAGCAAATTCCTACTTCTGCAAACTTCAGAGTCCCAGCTTTTCTCTATCAGGTTACAGGTTCCTAGATACAGGGAAAACGCACAGTTCCTAAACCAGGCTCTTGACAGGCAGCCAAAGCAGAGCCCCCTCCTTTGGGGGAAAGAGTAAACCACATCCTTTGCCCAGCTAAAGGATGCTATGACTAAAGCCCCTGTGCTAGGACTGCCAAACCCAGAGAAACCCTCCCAGCTGTATGTCACTGGGAGGCAGGGAGTCACCTTAGGAGGGTTAACTCAGGATCTGGGACCTGTTAAGCAACCTATGGGCTACTTTTCTAAAACCTTAGACATGGCTGCACAAGGATGGCCTCACTGCCTAAGGATAATGGCAGCAGCTTCCTTGCTGACAGAGGAGGCGTCTAAAATTACATTAGGACAAGATATTGCCCTTTATACCTCACATCAAATAAGTTCTCTATTAGAGCAAAAGGGCTCTCACTGGCTCACAGATAGTAGAATACTAAAATATCAGGTCCTCCTTCTAGAAAACCCTCAGGTAAAAATAAGGCATTACTCTACTTTGAATGCAGCTACCTTAATGCCAGTTCCAAGGGAAAGTGGTGCCCTCCACTCCTGTACTGAGACTATAGACTTGATCTATGCCAACAGAAGGGACCCAAAAGACAGCCCTCTGACTAACACAGATGAAGTTTTGTTCACAGATGGAAGCAGCTTTGTCAGGGACAGAACCTGCTTCTCAGGATATGCAATAGTTATGGCATGGCATGTTATTGAAGCTCGTGCTCTGCCCCCAGGAACTTCTGCTCAGTTAGCAGAACTGATCACCCTAACCAGAGCTCCAGAACTAGGTAAGGACAAGAGAAAATAGGTCCCAGGGGTCTCAACCTCCACCTTTAATTAAACCTATGCAGCAAAAGGGAACTTACCCTGGGGAAGGCTGGCAAATAGATTTTACAGATGCCACTCTGTCAAGGCTATAGGTACCTGCTTGTACTTACAGACACCTTTACTAGATGGGTAGAAGCCTTCCCAACCAGAACTGAAAGCTCAGTGGCCAAAATTCTCCTAAAGGAAGTTATTCCAAGCTTTGGTCTCCCAAAATCTTTACAAAGCAATAATGGGCCTTCCTTCATCTCCCAGATACACAAGGGATTTGTAAGACCCTAGGAATAACCTGGCCCCTTCAACCTGCATGGAGACCGCAGTCTTCCAGTAAGGTAGAAAGAGCCAACCAGACTCTATGGAAAACATCACAAGTATAGAAATGTGTGCTTGGTAAGAAAGGTTAAGAAGGAAGGAGTGTTCTTGGTAAGAAAGGTTAAGAAGGAAAGAGTTTTTTTTTTTTAATAAAGGACATGGTTTGTAAGAATTACTTTATCCTGATGGCTAGTTTACACTAGACTGGAATGGAAATGATGGAATGTTTCAAGTAAGTTGAAGAGGGTGTGTGGAAGTCACAAAATATTATTAAAGAAAGAAATATTGGACATGCTAACTGCTGCTCCAGGAGGCATCTGTGCCATGCTCCAGGAAAAATGCTTCTGGGTCAATCAGACTGGACAGGTACAAACCCAAATTTGTACTTTCCTGGACAAAGCCAAGCACCTCCAGAAACAGGCCAAGCAGGGCTGGTATTTCTGGCCTGATATCTGGTCATGGAAATCCTGGATTTCCTCTCTTCGGCCCAATAACTTCTATAATCTTACTGCTTCTCTTTGGACCATGTGTTTTTAATGCCCTTGTTCATTTTGTCTCTAACAGAATAAAAGCTGTCAAACTCCAAATGGTCATCAGACAAGGTTTCCAGCCCATTCCATTGGATGACCTGAGCAGCCCTGTGGACTGAGCAAACAGTCTTTTCAAGGCCACTGTTTACACCATAAGACAGATAGCAAGAGGAAATACCCAAAATACTCCTCAATGCCCATATGCCAGCTTTGAAGAAGCTACAGAAATGGAACTCCATCCATAATCCCAAAGAAGAATTTTGGGTATTCCCTCTTGAGGGGGGAATGTTAGGTAGGAAGTCAGATATGAGCTTATGTGTGTGTGACAAAGGCCTAAAGAAAAGACATCTATGTCCAACATATGCATCTGCATCTCAAAGTCATCCCAATAATGTTTCAGGGGCAGCCCAGTATTCTCATCCTGCCCTGCCCCTCCTACCTGATAACCTGCCAGGTGGGGGTTCCCGCCCCTTCTGCCTGATAACCTTCCAGGTGCAGCTCAGTATCTGCACTTCAAATGCCCTCCCTGCCTTTCCTCTAGTGGGGCCGGTGCCAGCCAGACTTCCCCCTGTCTGATAACTTCAGGGAGAAAACTCAGAAGTTTTTCTATTTATATCCAAAAAGCCCTTTGTTCCAAGAGAAGCAGAGGTGGGGAAGCAAGACCCATCTCCTTAAAAATCCCCTGCCTCAACTGGACTGCGTGCTCACTCTGCTGAGTCGCCCATGTTAGCTGTCACAAAACACACCAAACACCACAGTAAGGGAAAGTGTTTATTGGAGAAAACACAGCAGACCAGAGGGAAGGGGCAAAGAAGAAAAAGGAAAGTAAGAGAGAAAGAAGAGAGAGGAGAGGGGAGAGGGGAGTGAGAGAGGAGAGAAGGCTAGAGAGAGTGCCAGGAGAGCAGGAGAGAAGCCAAGAGAGAAGAACCAAGAGAGCATGTGTTCAGGAATAGGCCCTTTTAAAACTGCCCAAGAGTGGGCAGAGAAGCAGGAGCAGTGAATCCAATTAGGATGGGGGTGGAACTTCACCACAGAGGTTGGCCATGTGGTCACCTGGCTAAAACTTCGTAAGTTTCCTAACAGCCCACCTGCCTGCCCAGGTGTAATCTCTCCACTCAACCATGTAACCTCACTCTTTCCCCCACACACACCCAGTCCGAGTGACTGGGCACTCTCTCAGGTCCCGTCTGGAGAGGTGCCCATCCATTCTTATGGATGCTCCTTCCCTAATAAACTTTGCTATTTTACTTTTCCACTACTCTCTGTCTCATGCCTGAATTCTTTCTTGCACTAAGACAAGAACAGTGCCATTCCCCAGTAACACCCACAGGCAAAATTAAAACAGTGGGGGCAATTTCACCTGATAAAAAAACTCCTCCACTGGGACTAAAATCAGCGTTCACAAACAGTAACAGAAGAATCCTGGTGGCTCACTGAATAGACCCAAGGACTCTGTGACACTCTGGAAAAGAATTTAATACAAATTGGAGCACATGCAGGTTAATAGTGGCAAGAGGCCTGTTAGAAAGTTTTGAGATGAGGAGTCAGAGTAGAGGAGCTGGCACTTTTTATTACTCACTTAAGCTAACTTCTCCATCCTCGATCTTGTAAGCAGGCCAGGTAGTGGTGTAGAAAATGATGAGGCATTTTTCTCTAAGATCAGGGGCCAAAGAAATAGATGGTTTGCCTCCTGGCTGAAATAAGAACATAAAAACAGAAGTGTGGGCCCAACACTGTGGCACAGTAGGTTAATCCTCTACCTGCAGTGCCGGCATCCCATATGGGCACCAGTTCTAGGCCCAGCTGCTCCTCTTCCAATTCAGCTCTCTGCTTTGGCCTGGGAAAGCAGTGGAAGATGGCCCAAGTCCTGGGGCCCCTGCACCCACGTGGGAGACCAGGAAGAAGCACCTGGCTCCTGGCTTCAGATCGGCTCAGCCCCAGCCATTGCAGCCATTTGGGGAGTGAACCCATGGGTGGAAGAACTTTGTCTCTGTCTCTCCCTCTCACTGGCTGTAATTTTACCTCTCAAGTAAATAAATAAAATCTTTAAAAAAAAACAGAAGTGTACCTCAGGTCTTATGTCTTGAGAGTTTGAAACATCTCAAAACTCTCTCTGCTGCCTGTGGCACCCAGACATGCACTGAAGCTCACAGGGAAGGGAGTAAGTTGAGGATGGGATTAGCACATGTCACCCATTCTTGCTCAGCCTTCCACACCTGCAGCCTAGGGTTTATATTTGTCAGAATAGCACACACAGGAAGTGATCAGTCCCCTTACTGGTGGTGTCCTAGACTGGGCCTCTGCCTGGTCAAATATATACTGTAGCTTTGTTCTTATACATAAGGAAAAATAGTTGTTATACACCTCTCCTTGAGTCTTGCCTAATAGGCCTGATTTTGACAATGAGCTTTCATGGAGAGAGGTATTTGTAAGCTAGAGTGCCAGCCCTGGTTACCACCTATGTTGGTGACTACACAGGTGAAGTCACAAAGAAGCAGAGTAGGGGGTTAAAATTCTCCCCAGTAAACCTTCTTTTGTTAGGTAGGAAATCAGAAAGTTAGCACATGTGTGTGTGGGACAACACTGAAGACCAGCACCCACTATGGAAGCCCCAGAAGCCAAGCATTTTGCACTTCAAAGTCCTGCTCAGACCCTGATAACTTTCCAGGTGGTCCAACCCTGCCCTCAAAGAAAGCTCCCAGGAGAATTCTCTCCTCAGGACCAAATTGGTTCCCTGACCTGATAACATAGAGCAATAAAACCTTAACAGACACCCTAAGGGAAGCCCCTCTACTCTGTCCCTGTGCCTGGCCAGCAAATCTGGGGAGGAATTTGCTGATTTTCACCCAACAAACCCTTCCACCAAAACTCCCCATCATTGGTCCTGGAGGAGAGGGGGAGGTGGGTAAACAGACTCCCTTAAAAAACCTAGGGAGTCCCAACAGACTGGGTACTCAGCTCTCTGCCTCAGCTGAGCTGCCTGCCTGGCCTGCCCAAGTGTGTTCTCTCCACTCAATCATGTAACCTTGCTCTCTCCCAGTCTCTTCTCAGACTATCTGTCCCTTGCATTCTGAGGAATAATAAAGCCTTATCACTCTGCTCTCTGTGTCACACCTGAATTCTTTCTTGCATGAAGACAAGAACCCCATGGCTTCCATGGCCTTTCATCCAGTGACTCTCTGAGGTAGCCACTACATAATATCTGAGAGTGGGGACCCAAAAATGCAGACTCGAGAAGGAAGTTGAGGGAAACCAGAGGCATGCCGAGACTTGTCAATGCCACGTGAGGAGCTGCATCTAATAGGAATCTAGATCAAGAGACTGTCTGCAAATGAGATAGTTAGACTTTAAACCAGAACTAACAAATAAATTATCTAGGAAGTAGCCATTAATGAGACCTGGAAATTGAGTTTGTAGGAACTGTGGAGACTTGACGAGTTACAGAAAGCATTTAGCAAGGGAAAGAGAGAGAGAGAGAAAGAGAGAGAGAGAGATTTTCTCAAGATCTGGGGTAAAGGAAAAACTCACTGAGGCATGGAGCCCAGAACAACAAAGAAATGACCATGTTTCCAGGAGACTGAAGCATCAATAAGCCCCATAACTCTAATACTTTTCTAACTTCAAAATACTTAAAAGGATGGAACTCTGCCAAGTGGTTTTTATGATGCTAGTCTTACTCTGATATAAAAATCAACAACTCAGCAAACAAAACTATAGACCTAGGGCCGGTGCTGTGGAGCAGTGGGTTAAAGCAATGGTCTGAAATGTCAGCATCCCATTTGGGCACCGGTTCTAGTCCCGGCTGCTCCTCTTCCAATCCAGCTCTCTGCTGTGGCCTGGGAAAGCAGTGGAAGATTGCCCAAGTCCTTGGGCCCCTGCACCCACATGGGAAATCTGGAAGAAACTCTTGGCTCCTGGCTTCGAATCAGTGCAGCTCTGGCTGTTACAGCCATCTAGGGCATGAACCAGTGGATGGAAGACCTCTCTCTCTGTCTCTACCTCTCTCTGTAACTCTGTCTTTCAAATAAAAAAAAATCTTTAAAAAAAAACTATAGACCTGTAGCCTTAATAAACATATACTCAAAAATTCTCAACAAAATATTAGCAAACCAAATCTAACACTGCATGAAAACAATCATACAACAAGGTCAAGTGGGACTTATCCCAGTGATGTAAGGTTGGATCAACATTTGCAAATCAATAAATATCATAAACCACTTTAGCAAAATGAATAGCATAAACCATAAGACCATCTCAATAGATTCAGGAAAAGCATTTGATAATATTAACATTCCTTCATGATTAAAAAAAACTCTAGATGCTAGCAATGCAACATAGTTGGTTAAGCTACTGCCTGCAAAGCTGACATCTCATATGGATACCAGTTCAAGTCCCAGCTACTCCACTTCAGATCCAGTTCCCTGCAGATATACCTGGGAAGGCAGCAGAGGATGGCCCAAGTGGTTGGGCTACTGTACCCACTTAGCAGGCCTGAATGAAGCTTAAGTCTCCTGGCTCCAGTTCTCGGACTGGCCCAGTTCAAGCCATTGCAGCCATTTGGGGAGTGAACCATTAGAGTGGAAGATCACTCTGTCTCTCTTCATCTTTGTAATTCTGCCTTTCAAATAAATTTTTAAAATCTCTTTAAAAAACTTCAATAAGCTATTACTCATTGAAAGGGAGGAACTTTTTATGTATTGCTGGTGATAATGTAGATTAGTACAGCCACCACGGAAAAAAGTATGAATATTTCTTTAAAAACTATAAATATAACTGTTATATGGTACAGCAACCACACTACTGGATAGATATATTTAAATAGCATGAAATCTTTGTATCAAAGATACACTTGCTCCACCATATTTATCACAGGACTCTTCAATAACAGCCAAAATCAACCACTGTGTCCATCATCATAAGATTAATAGATTAAAATGTAGTGTGTGTGTGTGTGTGTGTGTACACAAAAGTAGAACAGTCTATTGGTTGAACTCTGTAATTAAAACACAATTATTCTAAGGTGCTTAAATTTTAACTGAAAAGTGATCCCTGCTAAATATAAGAGTGGGAATAAGAGAGGGAGGAGATGTACAGTTTGGGACATGCTCAATTGGACTTGCCCCAAATGGTGGCATCAGAAACATGCCAGGGGATTCCAAAACAATCCCATCAAGGTGGCATGTACCAATGCCATCTCACTTGTCCAAGTGATCCATTTCAGTTCACAACTGAACACACTGATAGATCTAAGAGTCAAAGGGATCACACAAACAAGTCTAGTGTCTGCTAATACTAACTGATAGAATCAAAAAGGGAGACAATGATCCATCATGGGAAGCCAGATACACAGCAGACTCATAGAATGGCAGATGTTGGGAGAGAGGCAAGATGGCGGAATAGGAAGGGAGCACACTGATAGTCCGGGGAGAGACAGTTTAATAAAAGTGGAGATACTGCAGGTTCAAGGAAGAGTAGGGGAAGAAACAGTAGAAGATATCTACAGAACTTTTCATCCTACACAGCAATATTTACATTCTTCTCAGCAGTACATGGAAACTTATCTAGGATTGAACACACACTAGGCCATAAAGCAAGTCTCAGCAAATTCAAAAGAATTAGAATCATACCATGCAACTTCTCAGACCATAAAGGAATGAAGTTGGAAATTAGCAACTCAGGAATCCCTAGAGAATATGCAAACACATGGAGATTGAACAACATGCTCCTGAATGAACAATGGGTCATAGAAGAAATTAAAAGAGAAATCAAAAATTTTCTGGAAGTAAATGAGGATAACAGCACAACATACCAAAACTTATGGGACGCAGCAAAAGCATTGTTAAGAGGAAAGTTTATAGCAAAAGGTGCCTACATCAAGAAATTGGAGAGGCACCAAATAGATGAGCTTTCAATTCACCTCAAGGATCTAGAAAAACTGCAGCGAACGAGACCCAAATCTAGTAGGAGAAGAGAAATAAATAAAATCAGAGAAGAAATCAACAGGATTGAATCCAAAAAAAAATTACAAAAAATCAGCCAAACGAGGAGCTGGTTTTTTGAAAAAATAAACAAAATTGACACCCCATTAGCTCAACTCCCTAAAAAAAGAAGAGAAAAGACCCAAATCAATAAAATCAGAGATGAAAAAGGAAACGTAACAACAGACACCACAGCAATAAAAAGAATCATCAGAAATTACTGCAAGGACTTGCATGCCAGCAAACAGGGAAACCTATCAGAAATGGATAAATTCCTGGACACATGCAACCTACCTACATTGAACCAGGAAGACATCGAAAACCTAAACAGACCCATAACTGAGACAGAAATTGAAACAGTAATAAAGGCCCTCCCAACAAAGAAAAGCCCAGGACCAGATGGATTCACTGCTGAATTCTACCAGACATTTAAAGAAGAACTGACTCCAATTCTTCTCAAACTATTCAGAACAATCAAAAAAGGGGGAGTCCTCCCAAATTCTTTCTATGAAGCCAGCATCACCTTAATTCCTAAGCCGGAAAAAGATGCAGCACTGAAACAGAATTACAGACCAATATCCCTGATGAACATAGATGCAAAAATCCTCAATAAAATTCTTGCCAATAGAATGCAACAACACATCAGAAAGATCATCCACCCAGACCAAGTGGGATTTATCTCTGGTATGCAGGGATGGTTCAATGTGCGCAAAACAATCAACGTGATACACCACATTAACAGACTGCAGAAGAAAAACCATATGATTCTCTCAGGAGATTCAGAGAAAGAATTTTGATAAAATCCAACACCCGTTCATGATGAAAACTCTAAGCAAACTGGGTATGGAAGGAACATTCCTCAATACAATCTAAGCAATTTCTGAGAAACCCACAGCCAACATCCTATTGAATGGGGAAAAGTTGGAAGCATTTCCACTGAGATCTGGTACGAGACAGGGATGCCCACTCTCACCACTGCTATTCAATATAGTTCTGGAAGTTCTAGCCAGAGCTATTAGGCAAGAAAAAGAAATGAAAGGGATACAAATTGGGAAGGAAGAACTCAAACTATCCCTCTTTGCAGATGATATGATTCTTTATTTAGGGGACCCAAGAACTCAACTAAGACACTATTGTGACTCATAGAAGAGTTTGGCAAAGTAGCAGAGTATAAAATCAATGCACAAAAATCAACAGCCTTTTTATACACAGGCAATTCCATGGCTGAGAAAGAACTTTTAAGATCAATCCCATTCACAATAGCTAGAAAAACAATCAAATACCTTGGAATAAACTTAACCAAGGACGTTAAAGATCTCTACGATGAAAATTAGAAAACCTTCAAGAAAGAAATAGAAGAGGATACCAAGAAATGGAAAAATCTTCCATGCTCATGGATTGGAAGAATCAATATCATCAAAATGTCCATTCTCCCAAAAGCAATTTAAACATTCAATGCAATACCAATCAGATACCGAAGACCTTCTTCTCAGATCTGGAAAAAATGATGCTGAAATTCATATGGAGACACAGGAGACCTCGAATAGCTAAAGCAATCTTGTACAACCAAAACAAAGTCGGAGGCATCTCAATTCCAGATTTCAGGACATACTACAGTGCAGTTGTAATCAAAACAGCATGGTACTGCTACAGAAACAGATGGATAGACCAATGGAACAGAATTGAAACACCAGAAATCAATCTAAACATCTACAGCCAACTCATATTTGATCAAGGATCCAAAACCAATCCCCGGAGTAAGGACAGTCTCTTCAATATATGGTGCTGGGAAAACTGGATTTCCACGTGCAGAATCATGAAGCAAGACCCCTACCTGTCACCTTACACAAAAATCCACTCAACATGGATTAAAGACTTAAATCTACGACCTGAAACCATCAAATTATTAGAGAACATTGGAAAAACCCTGCAAGATATAGGTACCGGCAATGACTTCTTGGAAAACACCCCAGAAGCACAGGCAGTCAAAGCCAAAATTAACATTTGGGATTGCATCAAATTGAGAAGTTTCTGTACTGCAAAAGAAACAGTCAGGAAAGTGAAGAGGCAACCAACAGAATGGGAAAAATTATTCACAAGCTATGCAACAGTTAAAGGGTTGATAACCAGAATCTACAAAGAAATCAAGAAACTCCACAACATCAAAGCAAACAACTCACTTAAGGGATGGGCCAAGGACCTCAATAGACATTTTTCAAAAGAGGAAATCCAAATCCAAATGGCCAACAGACACATGAAAAAAATGTTCAAGATCACTAGCAATCAGGGAAATGCAAATCACCCCAGTTAGAATGGCTCACATTCAGAAATCTACCAACAATAGATATTGAAGAGGATGTGGGGAAAAAGGGACACTAACCCACTGTTGGTGGGAATGCAAATTGGTTAAGCCACTATGGAAGTCAGTCTGGAGATTCCTCAGAAACCTGAAGATAACCCTACCATTCAACCCAGGCATCCCACTCCTTGGAATTTACCCTAAGGAAATTAAATTGGCAAACAAACAAGCTGTCTGCACCTTAATGTTTATTGCAGCTCAATTCACAATAGCTAAGACCTGGAACCAACCCAAATGCCCATCAACAGTAGACTGGATAAAGAAATGATGGGACATGTACTCTATCGAATACTATACAGCAGTCAAAAACAACGAAACCCGGTCATTTGCATCAAGATGGAGGAATTTGTAAAACATCATGCTGAGTGAATTAGGCCAGTCCCAAAGGGACAAATATCATATGTTCTCCCTGATTGGTGCCAACTAACAACACCAAAGGGGAAACTTGTTGAAGTGAAATGGACACTATGAGAAACAGTGACTTGATCAGCTCTTGTCCTGACAGTTGATGTACAATGTAATACTTTATCCATTTTAGTATTTTTTTTTGTTCTAGTACCAGTGGTTGAACTCTGTAATTAACACACAATTATTCTTAGGTGTTTAAATTTTAACTGAAAAGTGATCCCTGTTAGGAATTTGGAAAACATGATGCTGAGTGAAATAAGCCAATCCCAAAGGGACAAATACCACTTGTTCTCCTTGAGAGGTGACAACTAACTGAGCACCAAAAAGGAGACCTGTTAAAGTGAAATGAACACTATGAGAAACAGTTACTTGATCAGCCCTCGCCCTGACTGTTGATGAAAAACTTAATATGTTATCCCTCTTTGTATTTTTTTGTTTGTTCTACTTAATACTTTTGGTTGAATACTGTAATCAATGCACAATTCTTCTTAAGTGCTGAAACTTAACTGAAAAGTGATCACTGTTAAATATAAGAGTGGGAATAAGAGAGGGAAGAGATGTGCAATTCGGGACATGCTCAAGCTGACTTACCTCAAACGGTAGAGTTAGAAACATACCAGGGGATTCCAATTCAATCCCATCAAGGTGGCATGTACCAATGCCATCTCACTAGTCCTGGTGATCAATTTCTGTTCACAATTGATCATAATGATAGGACTAAGAACCAAAGGGATCACATGAACAAGACTAGTGTCTGCAAATACTAGCTGATAGAATAAAAAAGGGAGAGAACGATCCAACATGGGAAGTGAGATACACAGCAGACCCATAGAATGGCAGATGTCCTAACAGCACTCTGGCCTCAGAATCAGCCCTTAAGGTATTTGGATCTGGCTGAAAAGCCCATGAGAGTATTTCAGGCATGGAAAGCCAAGACACTCTTGGGGAAAAAAAAAAACCTAAATGAAAGATCTCCGCGAGTGAGATCCCAGTGGAAAGAACGGGTCATCAAAGAAGGAGGTACCTTTCTCTGAAGGGAGGAGAGAACTTCCACTTTCACCATGACCCTGTCAGAATAAGATCAAAGTCGGCGAACTCAAAAGGCTTCCATAGCCTTGGCAACTCATGACTAGAGCCTAGGGGTTTACTGATGCCATAAACAAAGTGTGTCAAATTGTTAAGTCAACAACAGGAGTCACTGTAAACTTACTTCTCATGTGGGATCTGTCCTTAATGTGTTGTCCATTGTGAAGTAATGCTATAACTAGTACTGAAACAGTATTTTACACTTTGTGTTTCTGTGTGGGTGCAAACTGTTGAAATCTTTACTTAATGTATGCTAAACTGATCTTCTGTATATAAAGAGAATTGAAAATGAATCTTGATGTGAATGGAATGGGAGAGGGAACGGGAGATGGGAGGGGTGCAAGTAGGAGGGAAATAATGGGGGGAAGCCATTGTAATCCATAAACTATACTTTGGAAATTTATATTTACTAAATAAAAAAATAAAAAAAAATAAAAAAAGTAGAGCAGTGCATAGATATAAATAAATTCTGTTTTTTGCAGCAAAATGGATGGAACTAGACGGTATCATATCAAGTAAAATAAGCCAGACGTGAAAGATAAATTTTGAAGATTCCCCTTTATATGTGGACGCACATAAATAACATCTCAATCTGAGCACAGAATATTGATTACTGGAATCTGGGAGGATGGCAGGATAGAGGGACTTTGCATTACAAAAATAAGGTCAGCTGGGTATTGTTCACGTATTATGACTAATATATTATTAGGCAATATTAATAATAAAGGAAGCTGGGGTGTAGTGTATGTGAACTCTCTGTACTACTTCAGATTTTTTGGCTTATAACTTTAGAACTACTGTGAAAGCAAAAAAAGTGTTTTTTGAAAATAGGAACAAAGTACACTGTATTTATAACTATTAGAATCTTTTGACAGATGGAAGGTTACACATATGCATCCCTTGGATAAGATAAGGATACAGCAAGGCATGATGACACAGATTGGAAAGACTAGTATTACCACCCCCAAACAGAAAAAAAGTGAGCTTTCAAATCCCAAAATTAGAAAAAAATCACTTAGTGTTATTACCAATAGTGAAGAGCCAGGTATAGAAAGAAGAAAAGTAATATGGCTTCTCTTATTCCTTTCTTTGGTATCCAAAGAACATTAATAAATTACATAAATGCAATTATCATCTTTTGGTTAATCAATGGGAAGTAACTGTCACACAATTCTTAACATTTATTGCCATTTCTACTTTACACCAGAATATTTTCCAGAGCAGTCCTCAAGATGAGAAAGTGAATCCATACCTCGGCCCTAGGAAATGAAAGGAAATCTGGCATATTATAGTAGGGCACTGAGACCTATTTTGTTCATAGTTCTGAAAGTAAAGAATACAGGTAATAATGACAGAAAATAGAATGAATGGGGAAAAATGGAACCTCCACATGGGAATTCCCTGAAATATGCTGTCTCATTACAAATATAGAAAGGTATCCTGTTTACTCTGACAATGATTTTTCTCAAGCATCAGGGGACAATGCTGCCTCGCGGGGTCTTTGTGTCTGGAGATCTGTGGCTCAATAAAAAGTGGGGAGGATTTCAGAGAGAAAGGAAGAAGATTTTTGACACAAAGAGTTTAAAATCCTAATATGAATTACAGCTGCAGATTTTTTTCAACCTTTATAATCACTGGGAGTATAAAACTAAAGAGCTTTTATACCTGTGATTCTAATCACTCAGTTCAGGTAAGATAAGAAAACAGGAGAAAGACTGGGAATTTGTTCATATGGTCTATTGATCTATGTGATTGCTAGCAGTAAAGTTAAATGTCCAGAATTTTTTTTTTTTTAGAATTCCACTCAATCTTTAATCAAGTAGGGACAAATCCCCACTTTAAAAAAAATCTGCAGTTTGAAGGGCAAAGGGAACAGACAAAAAAGAGGAAACGTTATATTCACCCCTCCCCCACAGAGGTTTTCCAAACCTGTTGTAGCTTGACTAAAATGTTCAGAATGTGTGATTTTAAAGGCAGGTCTCTTTATACAAAGAAACTGCTGGCATTCTTAACTCGTGAAGAATCATGGCAGAAAAGCCCATTCTGAGTCTTAAAAAATGTCCAGAATTTAGAGCTGGTTTCCTATAATATGATAGGTTCCTTGTTGTTTTTGTGCAGTGTGAACACACTTTACTTCCCATATTATTATTGCCATATCACATCTAAATTCAATATGCCTGCTTCTCTAGACATTCTACAAAGAAATTCTTTAATCCCAAATAATGAAGCTGCAGTGAAAACTAACTTAATATTACAGTCTTACTGTTAATTTTATTTAAAAGATATGAAAATATTTTTATATGGTTCTTGGACATGATTATATTTTCTAGATCAGAAAAGCAAAAATTAAATGTGTATATCATTTGTATTTTAAATGTAAATGTGAATTAATCAGGACACAAAATATGTGTGGCTATCAAAGAAAGTTACTCTAAATTATATAAAGCATTTTTCACCAAGCAGATGTAATTTTTCAAAATTTCTTTCATTCACAAAGCAAAGAAGGAGCTTTCTAGAAATTCTCCATACTTCATTAAATTGTTTACTGTAATTACATCAAATTATTTCTCATGCATCTTTGCTTCTTTCCTCCCAATATGCAGGAGTTAATCCACTGTATCTATAAATGAAAGGAACAAAGAAAAAACTTCTTCATGTACTTATGTCTGCTTTTATCAATACACCAAGGAGATAATGCCAGATAATGTTCCAATAATGGAGAAAAAATTGAAAAAGTGCTTCCTTTAAGTAAACAAAGCAAATTCAGGCAAATATTAACGCTCACTACAAATTAAGTAGCTTATATTTCTTCAAGACTTACAGCATTTACTTAAAAAAGATTCAAATGAAATATTTTAAATGTATCCCTTTGGAGAAAAACAGAATTTTTGTATGATGTGGGGAAGACAAGTAGAGAAAACACATTTCTCAAATGAGAACAACTGGAAATTTGTGGCAATTTTTGAGAGACTTGATACATGGTACATAGAATTATGAGGTTATCAAAGACAACATATCTGCCAGTGTTAAACTTAATGAAGAGAAGGAAGTGGATTTTATTTGAGATAGGATCCCTTCTTACATGAAGAGTTAGTTCACTTAAGACAATATAAACCCAAGACTTAAGAAAGGAGATCATAAGAGAAAATAGCATCTCAAAGCAACAGAAGCCATAGATATTTTGCTGAGAGGTCAGTACTGTGAGAAAAAAGGAGGATTTGTTGAGTCTATTACAGGAAGAACTTCTCCACAGATTCAGAAACTGGGAAAGGAGAAAAAGTCTCAGGGAAACTAGAAAATAGAAACTCAATATGAATAACATTTGTCATGGAAAGAAGTTACTTTTTATTCCATTTCAATAACATTGTGAATCAAGAAGCATCAGTTAAGGAATTTCTTAATGTATATTTTATCTGATTGAAATATTATCTAAAAGTTGTCAGCATGGTTGCAGATAAACTGATATTTGCAGCTCAACAAATTACTTAATGTGGAATAAGAAATATACTTCCAATGCCCTCAAGGCTGTGATCTCACAGGAATTTTACATAGCACATATTCCTCCTATAGTGGTGAGCTTTTCCCTGGTATGAAAAGTAGCTGCTCTGTTTGAAGCTTTGCTTATGAAACAGGCTTTTATTTCCAGGTAACATATCTGAAGAAAACTTAATTCTGAATGCATATGTGTGTGTGTGTGTGTGTGTGTGTGTGTGTTACTGGAAACTGATTTTTTATTATATTCTGCTTTATCAGAAAAGTAAAATATTTAAATTGTGCTACAGAAATTCAAATTTTGTCTTGTTATCTTTAAACAATAAATGAATTATTTCCCTGTAAGAAAAACACTCAGGTTATAGGAAAAAATTAAACCCACCATCAGAAGAATTTCATATACACCTCAGGTCAGGCTAATATGTAATTACTGTGGTCATGCTTCTTACTCTATGGCTCTGTGACTTTCAAGGGATGTGGATCAGAAAAGAACCAGCAAAAGGATATTTCTATCCCCATTTTCATTATGAAAGACTAAGAATTATAATTATTGTTAAATTGCCCATAAATTTATTTCCTGATTTGTTTCCATTTGCTGCTTTAGTGACTGTGTGGCTGTAATAAGTATATCTCTCCTTATTTCACTTAAGTTAAAATCCTTCAAGCAATTCCTTACCAGTAAAGAGATATCAACTGGGTGGAGCGATTAAAAAGTGACCCCTTGAAGAGCTGGCTTGAGAAATGAAAGAAAAGTGACGTCTAGATGCAGATATTAACACCCAGAGAATATGGCCAGCTGAGAAATCCCAGGGAAAAGATAAATGTTAATAATAATTCGTACTCTCTTGGCTGGCGCTGCAGCTCCCTAGGCTAATCCTCTGCCTGCAGCGCCAGCACCCCAGGTTCTAGTCCCAGTCGGGGTGCCGGATTCTGTCCCAGTTGCTCCTCTTCCAGGCCAGTTCTCTGCTGTGGCCCAGGAAGGCAGTGGAGGATGTCCCAAGTGCTTGGGCCCTGTGCCTGCATGGGAGACCAGGAGAAGCACCTGGCTCCTGGCTTCGGATCAGCGCAGTGCACTGGCCACAGCGGCCATTGGGGGGTGAACCAACGGAAAAGGAAGACCTTTCTCTCTGTCTCTCTCTCTCACTATCCACTCTGTCCAAAAAAATAATAATAATATGTACTCTCAAAATAATTTTATTTTGGAAAGTCAGTCCTAAGTTATAAAGATGAATCCATATTAAAGATGTTGTTCCATTTATTACTTTTCTCTTTTCTTTTCAGTGATGCTGAATCAAACCTCAGTCTGTGAATTTCTCCTCCTGGGAGTAACAGACATCCAGGAATTGCAAGCTTTTCTGTTTGTGGTTTTCCTCGCCATCTACTTTGCCAATGTGACTGGGAATGGCGCCATCCTTACAGTTGTCATCTCTGATCCAAGACTCCACTCACCTATGTATTTCTTCTTGGGAAACCTGTCTTGTCTAGATATCTGTTACTCCACAGTGACTCTGCCAAAGATGCTGGAGAACTTCCTCTCCACACAGAGAACCATTTCTTTCTTGGGATGCATGAGCCAGCTCCATTTCTTCCACTTCCTAGGTAGCACAGAGGCCATGTTGCTGGCCGTGATGGCCTTTGACCGCTTTGTGGCTATCTGCAAGCCTCTCCACTACACTCTCATCATGAGTCGTCAGCTCTGCACACAGATGGCTATCACAATCTGGACCATTGGCTTTTTCCATGCCCTACTGCACTCCATTATGACCTCTCGTTTGGACTTCTGTGCTTCTAACCAGATCCACCACTTCTTCTGTGATATTAAGCCATTGCTGAAGCTGGCCTGTGGGAACACTGAGCTCAACCAGTGGCTGCTCAATACTGTCACAGGGACCATTGCCATGGGCCCCTTCTTTCTGACACTTCTCTCTTATTGCTACATTATTATCTATTTGTTCTTCAAGACTGGTTCTTGCAGGATGCTTCATAAAACTCTGTCCACTTGTGCCTCCCACTTCATGGTAGTTATTCTTTTCTATGCTCCTGTTCTCTTCACCTACATTCTTCCTGCCTCAAGGAGCTCCATGGATCAGGACCGGATCATTGCTGTTATGTACAGTGTGATCACTCCTGTACTAAATCCACTCATCTATACTTTGAGAAACAAGGAAGTGAAGAGTGCCTTGGGTAGGGCAATGAGAAGGAGGATCTTACTTTAATAAATAAAGAAAACTCTTCCGAAGCACAAAGAACCAAGCAAAAAGTTTCATAATATGGATAATGGGCCAGAGTGTTGTGCAGTGGGTTACACTGCCACTTGCAACTCTGCCATCGCATATCAGAGTGACACTTCAAGTCCCAGCTACTCCACACAGATCAGCTCCCTGCTAATGTACCTGAGAAAGCAGGGGAAGGTGGCCCAGTGCTTGGGCTATTGCTACCCACATGAAAGACCCAGATGGAGCTCCAGCCCTGGTCTTTGCAGCTGTCTGGGAAGTGAGCCAACAAAGATTCTCTCTCTCTCTCTCTCTCTCTCTCTCTAGCTTTCAGATCAATAAATTTAAAAAATAGAAGAAATGGTCTCTTTGTACTAAATGCATTCTAGGTACTAAAAAGGAAGTTTGAACAAATGGGATGTTATCCATCTAACATTAATCTGTATTTGTTTGGGGGATATCAGTTGATAAAGTCGATCTGATGTTTTTCTTATGTTATTACTTGAAATAATGTATGAAAACATACCTGCATTATCAATGTATTGAATAGCTGGATAATATTTAGAAGGGTCTCTGTAGGTTAACATGATGAAATGTGATCAATAAAATTATAACAGTTTCATATTTTGGCAATTTCATGGCTACTGATTGGAAAAGTGAATGCTAATGTCTATTGATTGGAAAAATAAATGCTGAATTGTTAAGGATAAATTAAAAGAAATATGCCCTGGTGGTTAAGATACCCCTGAGGGCACCTGCATCCCATAATGCAATACCTAGGTTCAAGTCCTGGCTCTGATTGCTATTCCAACTTCCTGCTAATGTAGACCCTGGAAGTCAGCAGGTGGAGGCTCAAGAAGTAGGGTCCCTGCCATGCATGTGGTTGATCTGAATTGGGTTCCAGGCTTGTAACTTTGCCCTGACTCAGCCACAGCTGTTGAGGAATTTGGAAATAAACCAGTTTATAGAAGATCTCTGTCTGTGTCCCTCTGCCTTTCAAATAAACAAAAAACAATAAACAAAAATCCAGTGAATAATAATGAACAACACAGGCATAATGAATAGTAAAAGGAATAAAGAGTTTAAATCTGGAAATGTTGACTTCTCCCCCTATGTGACTGACTGCAATTATGCAACTTAACTTTGTCATGTGACGTTTAAGGAAACTAAGGATGGATGCTGACTTAATTGTTTACCTTGGAGTCTATTTATATATACTTAAGTTTCTACCTCTGAGGGGAATAAAGAGTTGTACTCTGTAAATATATATATATATATATATATGCCCTTATAATTTGTTCTTCAAAGGGGAGAGAAGTAATTCAACTAAATGACATTATAATTACTAATTAATAAAAAGAAAATAACAATTGCTAACTCATCTAAATAATTCTGGAGCCCCTATGCCCATCGATGTTTTTTTGAAGTCAATTGGCCAAACTGTCAAGTATTATTATAAAATTGTATTAACATGGGATGCCTTTTGAAAAAACCCTTACAAATATTTCTCAATAATATGTTATTTTCCCTTCAACTTTTGGTCATAGAGTATGATAACTTGCCAAAACCTTCCATTTCTTGATTTGCTTTCCAGTTTCTATACTTATTTTGGCAGATTTTAATAGGATGTAATTTGATGTGAAATGGGAACTATTAATCAAAATTTTGGTTTTCATTCCAAAATTTTGGCAACAAGTTCACGGTAAGTAAAAACATAGAAGTCATAATTACTGGAGCCAGCACTGTGGCATAGTGGGCAAAGTCACTGCTGGCACATCCCCTTTGGCTGCTCCACTTCACGTCCATCTCCCTGCTAATGTGCCTGGGAAAGCAATGGAAGATGTCCCAAGTGGTTGGGTCATAAACCCATGTGGGAGACCCAGATAAATCTCTTGGCTCCAGGCTTCAGCCTGGCCCAGCACTGGCCATTGCAGCCCTTTGGGGAGTGAACCAACAAATGGAAGACCTCTCTCTCTCACTCACTCACTCACTCTCCATCTCTGCCTCTCTTTCGCTGTAACTGTGACTCTCAAATAAATAAATCTTTCTTTTAAAAGTCATAATTACTGTCTACAGCCATACCACCCTGAACACACCCGATCTCATCTAAAAGTCATAATTACTGAAGTATTTCTGGAGCTAATTGAGGGAAAAAAATACTGCATTTCTCAAATCAAGGCACTTACTTAAGTGACCACTGGTCCTAACAAAATTGTGGGTTAAAGAACTTTTAAATATTCAAAGACATAGAAAAGTGTACAAAAAGATATCTTAAACTGAAGAATTGATGAACCAGTTTCTATATCCACTTTTTGTAAACAAATTTGATATTGGCCTTTCTCCCATGCTTCTATCCTACAACTTCATCTTCTTTGGTCTCTCATTTCCAATTTATTGTATAAAAGGATGTATGTGTGGAGAAAATACCTTCCATTCTGAGCTGTCCCACAGTAGCATTAATATCATACCCACTGTCATTTATGTGGGTAAAAATTTGTTGCATAATCCAATTTGCACAGAATGTGTGAACTATAGAGGATCACATGACATTATTTCTGCCTGGAACCCCAAATTTTAATAGTTTAAAATAAATTTAATTGAGGCCAGCATTGTGGCATGGCAGGTTAAGACTTTGCCTGCAGAAAAAAGAACCAGGAAAATATTGCAGAGGAAACGCTTCTGGATCGAGTGGCCGTGAATCGGAGGACCTACTGGGAGAACAAGGTGGCCCACCGCGCGGAAGCCGAACTGCGGGACCGAGCCACAGGGTCTGCGCGACAGTGCTCGAAGGGGAGTGCGTGCCACACAGACAACAGCGGGGAGGCTTGGGAAGTCCAGGGCTCCGAGTCCACACATTGGTGCTGGAAGGGGAGCGGACCTGCGTGGAGACCATGGGAGCCCACAGTTCGGGACACCAGCAGCAGACTCAACACACCAGCGCTGGAACGCGAGCTGAGCAGAACCTCAATAGCCCGAGACACCGGCAGGCAAGCGGAGAGAGGAGACTAGAGGGAACGACCACGGGGGGGGGGGGGGGGACTTCACCAGGCTAGCTGCAAGAGAGAGAGAGAAAAAAAGAGAAAAAAAAACGTGACTGGTACGGACACGGGTTTCTCTCTCTCCGCTCACCTCTCAAGGGCGAGCAAGACAAAGAGCAGGCGCCAGCTTGGACATACGTCATAAGCAGAGCGACCTCAGGTCTGCACCGGCCCTGAGCCTAGCAGAAAAACCTGACTCTGGGCGGGGCAAATTCACAGGAGATTAGGACCTAGTAAATTTGTGGTGCTACTGAACTGAGACTGTGAAAAAAGAGACGGTGGGGGAGAGAACTCACGGAATTCACGTGAGCACTCTCCAGAGACACTACAATTCTGTAACTTTGGCAAGCCAGTGGGAGACTGAAGGAGAATTTGAGCCCACTCTGAGGGCCGAACAGATTCCCAGTGTGGTCCTTGGGAAAGAGCTTCCGATCTCAAGCTCCTGTGGGTATATCATTTGCCTGCTAACTACCTCCAACTTCGTTCAGCTGTGCAGAATAACTTCCCTTTTGAATCAAAAAAAAAAAGAAAGAGAGAGAGAGAGAAAGAGAGAGGTTTACCATGCCTAACCTGGGAGTGTCATCTTTGGCACACCAAACAGAGCTCTCAGGCCACACCCATCTCAAGCCTCTAAGGCTCCATCAAAAACAGACAGTCAACCTACTCTAGAGTCATAGTATAACAAGAAAAAGCACCACAGTGAAGAAACCAAATATCTCCAATATGCCAAATAACAAACGCAAAAACCAAGGTAATAAAAACAAGGAAGTCACCATGATGCCCTCAAATGAAAAAGACACCCCAATTCAAGATTATGAAGATGATGAGGTAGAAGAAATGCAAGAAGCAGATCTCAAAAGATTGATAACAACATTAAGAAGTTCTCAAAAACAAATTATTGAACTACAGAAATCCTTAATGGACAAGATAGAAAATCTCTCGCGTGAAAATGAAATATGAAGGAGGAATCAAAATGAAACAAAACAACTAGTACAACAGGAAACTGTGATAGTGAATGAAGTGAAGAATTCAATAGATGAAATGAAAAACACAATAGAGAGCCTTACAAACAGAATGGGTGAAGCAGAAGAGAGAATATCGGACTTAGAAGACAGAGAACAGGAAAGGATACACTCAGACCAAAGAAAAGAAGAGGAAATTAGAAATCTAAAACATATTGTCGGGAATCTTCAGGATACTATTAAAAAACCCAACATTCGGGTTCTAGGAGTTCCTGAAGGCATGGAGAGGGAGAAAGGATTAGAAGGCCTTTTTAGTGAGATATTAGCAGAAAATTTCCCAGGTTTGGAGAAGGACAGAGAAATCCTAGTACAGAAAGCTCACAGAACCCCTAATAAACACGACCAAAAGAGATCCTCACCACGACACGTTGTAATTAAACTCACCACAGTGAAACATAAAGAAAAGATCCTAAAATGTGCAAGAGAGAAACGTCAGATTACTCTCAGAGGATCTCCAATCAGACTCACAGCTGACTTCTCATCAGAAACCCTACAAGCTAGGAGGGAATGGCAAGATATAGCCCAGGTACTAAGAGAGAACAACTGCCAGCCCAGAATATTATATCCTGCAAAGCTATCATTTATGAATGAATGTGAAAGAAAGACTTTTCATAGCAAACAGAAATTGAAAGAATTTGTCCCCACTCGTCCAGCCCTGCAAAAGATGCTTAAAGATGTGTTGCACATAGAAAAACAGACACACGGTCATCAATATGAAAGAAGGTAAAGGAAGGAAAAGTCACAGCAAAGATCACAAGGAATTCAAAGCATATATTAGAACTTATCTTTGGCAAATGGCAGGGCAAAGTTACCACTTATCTTTAGTCACATTGAACGTGAATGGCCTGAACTGTCCAGTTAAAAGACACCGATTGGCTGATTGGGTTAAGGAACAAAACCCATCTATTTGCTGCTTACAAGAAACACATCTTTCCAACTAAGATCCATACAGACTGAAAGTGAAAGGCTGGAAAAAGATATACCATGCCAACAGAAATGAAATAAGAGTGGGCATAGCCATCTTAATATCGGACAACATAAACTTTACCACAAAATCTGTTAAGAGAGACAAAGAGGGACACTATATAATGATTAAGGGATCAATTCAACAGGAAGATATAACAATTATCAATGTATATGCACCTAACTACAGGGCACCGGTTTATCTAAAAGATTTGTTAAGGGACTTAAAGGGAGACTTAGACCCCAATTCAATAGTACTGGGGGACTTCAATACTCCACGCTCAGAAATAGACAGATCAACAGGACAGAAGATCAACAAGGATACAGTAGATTTAAATGACACTATAGCCCAAATGGATCTAACAGATATCTACAGAACTTTCAATCCTACAGCTAAGGATTTTACATTCTTCTCAGCAGTACATGGAACCTTCTCTAGGATTGACCACATACTAGGCCATAAAGCAAGTCTCAGCAAATTCAAAAGAATTAGAATCATATCATGCAGCTTCTCAGACCATAAAGGAATGAAGTTGGAAATTAGCAACTCAGGAATCCCTAGAGCATACGCAAACACATGGAGATTGAACAACATGCTCCTGAATGAACAATGGGTCATAGAAGAAATTAAAAGAGAAATCAAAAATTTTCTGGAAGTAAATAAGGATAACAGCACAACATACCAAAACTTATGGGACGCAGCAAAAGCAGTGTTAAGAGGAAAGTTTATATCAACAGGTGCCTACATCAAGAAATTGGAAAGGCACCAAATAGATGAGCTTTCAACGCATCTCAAGGATCTAGAAAAACTGCAGCAAACCAGACCCAATTCTAGTAGGAGAAGAGAAATAAATAAAATCAGAGAAGAAATCAACAGGATTGGATCCAAAAAAAAAAATTACAAAAAATCAGCTAAACGAGGAGGTGGTTTTTTGAAAAAATAAACAAAATTGACACCCCATTGGCCCAACTAACTAAAAAAAGAAGAGAAAAGACCCAAATCAATAAAATCAGAGATGAAAAAGGAAATGTAACAACAGACACCACAGAAATAAAAAGAATCATCAGAAATTACTACAAGGACTTGTATGCCAGCAAACAGGGAAACCTATCAGAAATGGATAGATTCCTGGACACATGCAACCTACCGAAATTGAACCAGGAAGACATAGAACACCAAAACAGACCCATAACTGAGACAGAAATTGAAACAGTAATAAAGGCCCTCCCAACAAAGAAAAGCCAGATGGATTCACTGCTGAATTCTACCAGACATTTAAAGAAGAACTGACTCCAATTCTTCTCAAACTATTCAGAACAATCGAAAAAGAGGGAGTGCTCCCAAATTCTTTCTATGAAGCCAGCATCACCTTAATTCCTAAGCCGGAAAATGATGCAGCATTGAAAGAGAATTACAGACCAATGTCCCTGATGAACATAGATGCAAAATTCCTCAATAAAATTCTCGCCAATAGAATGCAACAACACATCAGAAAGATCATCCACCCAGACCAAGTGGGATTTATCCCTGGCATGCAGGGATGGTTCAATATGCACAAAAAAATCAATGTGATACACCACATTAACAGACTGCAGAAGAAAAACCATATGATTATCTCAATAGACACCGAGAAAGCATTTGATAAAATACAACACCCGTTCATGATGAAAACTCTAAGCAAACTGGGTATGGAAGGAACATTCCTCAATACAATCTAAGCAATTTCTGAGAAACCCACAGCCAACATCCTATTGAATGGGGAAAAGTTGGAAGCACTTCCACTGAGATCTGGTACTGGACAGGGATGCCCACTCTCACCACTGCTATTCAATATAGTTCTGGAAGTTCTAGCCAGAGCTACTAGGCAAGAAAAAGAAATGAAAGGGAAACAAATTGGGAAGGAAGAACTCAAACTATCCCTCTTTGCAGATGATATGATTCTTTACTTAGGGGACCCAAAGAACTCTACTAAGAGACTATTGTAACTCATAGAAGATTTTGGCAAAGTAGCAGGGCATAAAATCAATGCACAAAAATCAAGAGCCTTTGTATACACAGGCAATGCCATGGCTGAGAAAGAACTTTTAAGATCAATCCCATTTACAATAGCTACAAAAACAATCAAATACCTTGGAATAAACTTAACCAAGGACGTTAAAGATCTCTACGATGAAAATTAGAAAACCTTCAAGAAAGAAATAGAAGAGGATACCAAAATATGGAAAAATCTTCCATGCTCATGGATTGGAAGAATCAATATCATCAAAATGTCCATTCTCCAAAAAGCAATTTATACATTCAATGCAATCCCAATCAAGATACCAAAGACATTCTTCTCAGATCTGGAAAAATGATGCTGAAATTTATATGGAGACACAGGAGACCTAGAATAGCTAAAGCAATCTTGTACAACAAAAACAAAGCTGGAGGCATCACAATACCAGATTTCAGGACATACTACAGGCCAGTTGTAATCAAAACAGCATGGTACTGGTACAGAAACAGATGGATAGACCAATGGAACAGAATTGAAACACCAGAAATCAATCCAAAAAACTACAGCCAACTCATATTTAATCAAGGATCCAAAACCAATCCCCGGAGTAAGGACAGTCTCTTCAATAAATGGTGCTGGGAAAATTGGATTTCTACGTGCAGAATCATGAAGCAAGACCCCTACCTTTCACCTTACACAAAAATTCACACAACATGGATTAAATACTTAAATCTACGACCTGAAACCATCAAATTATTAGAGAACATTGGAAAAACCCTGCAAGATATAGGTACTGGCAATGACTTCTTGGAAAACACCCCAGAAGCACAGGCAGTCAAAGCCATAATTAACATTTGGGATTGCATCAAATTGAGAAGTTTCTGTACTGCAAAGAAACAGACAGGAAAGTGAAGAGGCAACCAACAGAATGGGAAAAATTATTCACAAGCTATGCAACTGATAAAGGGTTGATAACCAGAATCTACAAAGAAAACAAGAACCTCCACAACATCAAAACAAACAACCCACTTAAGAGATGGGCCAAGGACCTCAATAGACATTTTTCAAAAGAGGAAATCCAAATGGCCAACAGACACATGAAAAAATGTTCAAGATCACTAGCAAACAGGGAAATGCAAATCAAAACCACAATGAAGTTTCACCTCACCCCAGTTAGAATGGCTCACATTCAGAAATCTACCAACAATAGATGCTGGAGAGGATGTGGGGGAAAAGGGACACTAACCCACTGTTGGTGGGAATGCAAACTGGTCAAGCCACTATGGAAGTCACTCTGGAGATTCCTCAGAAACCTGAAGATAACCCTACCATTCAACCCAGCCATCCCACTCCTTGGAATTTACCCTAAGGAAATTAAATTGGCAAACAAACAAGCTGTCTGCACATTAATGTTTATTGCAGCTCAATTCACAATAGCTAAGAACTGGAACCAACCCAAATGCCCATCAATGGTAGACTGGATAAAGAAATGATGGGACATGTACTCTATCGAATACTATACAGCAGTCAAAAACAACGAAACCCGGTCATTTGCACCAAGATGGAGGAATTTGTAAAACATCATGCTGAGTGAATTAAGCCAGTCCCAAAGGGACAAATATCATATGTTCTCCCTGATTGATGACAACTAACTGAGCATCAAAAGGGAAACTTGTTGAAATGAAATGGACACTATGAGAAACAGTGACTTGATCAGCTCTTGTCCTGACAGTTGATGTACAATGTAATACTTTATCCATTTTAGTATTTTTTTGTTCTAGTACCGTTGGTTGAACTCTGTAATTAACACACAATTATTCTTAGGTGTTTAAATTTTAACTGAAAAGTGATCCCTGTTAGGAATTTGGAAAACATTATGCTGAGTGAAATAAGCCAATCCCAAAGGGACACTTGTTCTCCTTGATAGGTGACAACTAACTGAGCACCAAAAAGGAAACCTGTTGAAGTGAAATGAACACTATGAGAAATGGTGACTTCATCAGCCCTCGCCCTGACTGTTGATGAGCAACTTGATATATTATCCCTCTTAGTATTTTTTTGTTTGTTCTATTTAATACTTTTGGTTGAATACTGTAATCAATACACATTTTTTTAAGTGCTGAACTTAACTGAAAAGTGATCACTGTTAAATATAAGAGTGGGAATAAGAGAGGGAAGAGATGTGCAATTCGGGACATGCTCAAGCTGACTTACCTCAAACGGTAGAGTTAGAAACATACCAGGGGATTCCAATTCAATCCCATCAAGGTGGCATGTACCAATGCCATCTCACTAGTCCTGGTGATCAATTTCTGTTCACAATTGATCATAATGATAGGACTAAGAACCAAAGGGATCACATGAACAAGACTAGTGTCTGCAAATACTAGCTGATAGAATAAAAAAGGGAGAGAACGATCCAACATGGGAAGTGGGATACACAGCAGACCCATATAATGGCAGATGTCCTAAACAGCACTCTGGCCTCAGAATCAGCCCTTAAGGCATGCGGATCCGGCTGAAAAGCCCATGAGACTATTTCAGGCATGGAAAGCCAAGACACTCTGGGGAAAAAAAAATCTAAATGAAAGATCTCCGCGACTGAGATCCCAGTGGAAAGAACAGGTCATCAAAGAAGGAGGTACCTTTCTCTGAAGGGAGGAAAGAACTTCCACTTTGACCATGGCCTTGTCTAAATATGATCAGAGTCGGTGAACTCAGGGGGCTTCCATAGCCTTAGCAGCTCATGACAAGAGCCTAGGGTGATTACTGATGCCATAAACAAGAGTGTCAATTTGTTACGTCAACAACAGGAGTCACTGTGCACTTACTCCTCATGTAGGATCTTTGTCCTTAGTGTGCTGTACATTGAGATTTAATGCTATAACTAGTACTCAAACAGTATTTTTCACTTTATGTTTCTCTGTGGGAGCAAACTGTTGAAATCTTTACTTAATGTATGTTAAACTGATCTTCTTTATATAAAGAGAATCGAAAATGAATCTTGATGTGAATGGTAGGGGAGAGGGAGTGGGAAAGGGGAGGGTTGTGGGTGGGAGGGACGTTATGGGGGGGAAGCCATTGTAATCCATATTCTGTACTTTGGAAATTTATATTCATTAAATAAAAAGAAAATATGGCACTTCAAAGTTAGTACTTAATAATAGTCACTTTAATGTAAATGGTCTCAACTCCCCAGTTAAAAGACACAGACTGGCTGAATGGATTAAAAAAGAAATCTCATCTATTTGTTGTCTACAAGAAACACATCTTACCTCCAAAGATGTAGTTCATGGATTGAAAGAATCAATATCATTAAAATGTCCATTCTTCCATAAGCAATTTACAGATTCAATGTGATACCAATCAAAATACCAAAAACATTTTTCTCAGATCTAGAAAACCTGATGATGTAATTCATATGGAGTCCCTGGAGACCTTGAATACCTAAAGCAATCTTATACAACAAAAACAAAGCCAGAGGCATCACAATACCAGATTTTAAGACATAATACATGGGTCCGGCACTGTGGCATAATGGATAAAGCCACCACCTGCAGTTCCAGCATCCCATAAGTGCACCAGTTTGAGTCCTGGTTGCTCCAGTTCTGATCTAGCTCTCTTCTATGGCCTTGGAAAGCAGTGAGAGGTGACCCAAGTCCTTGGGCCCCTGTACCCACATGGGAGACCCCATAAGAAGCTCCTGGCTCCTGGCTTCAAATTGGCACCATTCAGACCATTGCAGCCAGTTGGGGAATAAACCAGCTGATGGAAGACCTCTCTGCCTCTTCTCTCTCTGTGTAACTCTGACTTTCAAATCAATGAATAAATCTTTTTTTAAAAAATGATATACTACACAGCAGTTATAATCAAAACAGCCTAGTACTGGTGAAAAAAATAGCTGATCTTCTGTATATTAAGATAATCAAAAATGAATCTTGATGTGAATGGAAGGGGAGAGGGAGTGGGAAAGGGGAGGGTTGTGGGTGGGAGGGACGGTATGGGGGGGAAGCCATTGCAATCCATAAGTCGTACTTTGGAAATTTATATTCATTAAATAAAAGTTTAAAAAAAGAGACCAATAGAACAGAACAGAAACAACAGAAATCAATCCAAACACCTACAACCAACTTTATTTGATCAAGGAGCTAAAACCAATTCCTGGAACAAGGACAGTATATTCAACATACGGTGCTGGAAAAACTGGATTTCCACATGGAGAAGTATGAAGCAAGACCCCTACATTACTCCTTACACAAAAATCCATTCAACATGCATTAAAGATCTAAATCTATGACCTGACATCTTCAAATTAGTAGAGAACATTGCAGAAACCCTACAAGACATTGGAACAGGCAAAGAGTTCTTGGAAAAGATCCCAGAGGCACAGGCAGTCAAAGCCAAAACTAACAAATGGGATTACTTCAAATTGAGAAGCTTTTGTACAGCAAAAGAAACAATCAAGAAAGTGAGGAGGCAACTGAAAAAAATTGGATAAATTATTTGCAAACTATGCAACTGATAAAGGATTAATAACCAGAATCTATAGAGATAAAGAATCTCCACCTCAAAATAAACAACCCAGTTAAGAGGTGGGCAAAGGACTTAAACAGACATTTTTCAAAAGAGGAAATACAAATGACCAGCAGGCACATGAAAAAATGTTTAGGATCACTGGCTGTCAGGGAAATGCAATTCAAATCCACAATGAGGTTTCACCTCACTTCAATGAGAATAGCTCTCATACAGAAATTAACAAACAACAAATGAGGACAAGGATGTGGGGGAAAAGGCACCCTAATCCACTGTTGATGGGAATGTAAACTGGTAAAAGTCACTATGGAAGACAGTATGGAGATACTTCAAAAATCTGAATATTGACCGACCATATGATCCAACCATCCCACTCCTGGATATTTACCCAAGGGAAATGAAATAAGTAAATAAAAGAGCTATCTGCACCTCCATCTTTATTGCAGCTCAATTCACAATAGCTAAGACATGGAACCTAAATGCCCATCAACTGAAGATGGGATAAAGAAATTATGGGATATATATACTATGGAATACTAACAGAAGTAAAAAAAATGAAATCCATTCATTTGCAACAAAATGGACCAATCTAGAAAACTTCACACTTAGCGAAATAAGCCAATCCCAAAGGGACAAATACTCTAAGTTCTGCCTGATCTGTGAGAACTAATAGTGCACCTAAAATGAAAGCTGTGGAAGTGAAATTGACACTTAGAGAAGCAATGACTTGAACAACCCTTATCTTGACTGTCGAGGAACAGCTTTTATTTTTATTTTTTTCTCTTCTTCATACTATATGCTGAACTCTTAACATAGTTAATCATATTTACATAAAGTCAATTGAAAATAGATCTCAGTAAAAAATAAGAGGGAGATTAAGAGAGGGAGGAAGAAATTTGTAACTGTAAAGCTGTATAGTTCTGCATACAGTCCTACAAATTACTTTTATGGGTACAGTTTAAAAACCTATAACTGGTAGTAAAAATGTCATCTTAATTGCTAAAGTGATCATATTAAGTGTTAAAGTTACACATAGATAGGATTAAGTGTTAAAGATGCCATATAAATAACCTCAAGTGCCTAATAATAATGGACAGAATTTGAAAGGAGGGAATGTCCAACAAGGGAAGCAGTCCACACAGCAGACTCATAGAATGACAATAAGAGTGTTAATTGTTAAATTAACAATAGAAGTCACTGTGCACTTACTCTCCATGTAGGATCTCTGTCCTTAATGAGTTGTACTATGAAAATTAACTGCAAAACTTGTTCTCAAACAGTACTTTATACATTGTGTGTGGAGGGGTGCAAACTGTTGAAATCTTTACTTAGTATAAAGTTGGTCTTCTTATATAAAGTTAATTAAAAATGAATCTTAATGAAGAATGGGATGAGAGAGGGAGTAGGAGGTGGGACAGGAGAGGGTTGTGATGATGAATATGGGGGGAAGAACCACTATATTCCTAAAGTTGTACCTATAAAAATTGCATTCATTAAATAAAAGCTTTTTAAGAAAATAAAATAGATCTTAGTGAAAAACAAAACTGGGAACAGGAGAGGGAAAAGGAAGAGGAAAGGGGGTGGAAGTCTGAGTGGGAGGGAGTACAGTGGGAAGAATTACTATGTTCATAAAGTTGTATTTATGAAATGTATGCAAATAAAAAAAGAAATTATGGTTTATGTACACTACAGAATACTACATAGCAACAAAAATGAAATGTTTTCTTTTGTAACAAAATGGATACAATTGGAAACCATTATACTTAGTGAAATAAGCCAGTTCCAAGAAGACAAATTTTATATTTTCTCCTTGTTCAGTAGTAAATAATAGGATACTTAAAAAGTAATCTATAGAGAATGACAGCTGTCCTAAATAGCACTCTGGCCTCAGAATCAGCCCTAAAGGCATTTGGATCTGGCTGAAAAGCCCATGAGAGTATTTCAGGCATGGAAAGCCAAGACACTCTGGCAAAAGATCTCTGTGAGTGAGATCCCAGTGGAAAGAACAGGTCTTCAAAGAAGGAGGTACCTTTCTCTGAAGGGAGGAGAGAACCTCCACTTTGACTATGACCTTGTCTAAACAAGATAAGAATCGGAGAACTCAGAGGGCTTCCATAGCCTTGGAAACTCATGACTGGAGCATAGGGAGACTACTGATGCCATAGACAGGAGTGTCAATTGGTAAAGTCAACAACAGGAGTCACTGTGCACTTACTCCTCATGTAGGATCTCTGTCCTTAATGTGCTGTACATTGAGATTTAATGCTATAACGAGTACTCAAACAATATATTTCACTTTGTGTTTCTATGGGGGTGCAAACTGTTGAAATCTTTACTTAATGCATACTAAACTGATCCTCTGTAAAAAAAAAAAAAAAAGAAAAGAAATTATCAACTCCCAACTTGACTCTCACTGGGATTAAACATGACAATAGGTCTGATCTGATTTCATCATCATTTAAAAAAATCATCTATTTAAGAATCGGAGAACTCAGAAGGCTTCCATAGCCTTGGAAACTCATGACCGGAGCATAGGGAGACTACTGATGCCATAGACAGGAGTGTCAACTGGTAAGGTCAACAACAGGAGTCACTGTGCACTTACTCCTCATGTGGGATCTCTGTCCTTAATGTGCTGTGTATTGAGATTTAATGCTATAACGAGTACTCAAACAATATATTTCACTTTGTGTTTTTATGGGGGTGCAAACTGTCGAAATCTTTACTTAGTGTATACTAAACTGATCCTCTGTAAAAAAAAAAAAAAAAAAAAGAAAGAAAAGAAAGAAATTATCAACTCCCAACTTGACTCTCACTGGGATTAAACATGACAATAGGTCTGATCTGATTTCATCATCATTTAAAAAAAATAATCTATTATTTTTCACTTTATATTTCTGTGTGAGAGCAAACTGTTGAAATCCTTACTTAATGTATACTAAGCTGATCTTCTGTATATTAAGATAATCAAAATGAATCTTGATAATCGAAAATGAATCTTGATGTGAATGGAAGGGGAGAGGGAGTGGGAAAGGGGAGGGTTGTGGGTGGGAGGGACGGTATGGGGGGGGAAGCCATTGTAACACATGAGTCGTACTTTGGAAATTTATATTCATTAAATAAAAGATAAAAAAAATGAATCTTGATGTGAATGGAAGGGGAGAGGGAGTGGGAAAGGGGAGGGTAGTGGGTGGGAGGGACGGTATGTGGGGGAACCCATTGTAATCCATAAATCGTACTTTGGAAATTTATATTCATTAAATAAAAGTTTAAAAAAATCATCTATTATTTTTCACTTTATGTTTCTGTGTGGGAGCAAACTGTTGAAATCCTTACTTAATGTATACTAAGCGGATCTTCTGTATATTAAGATCATCGAAAATGAATCTTGATGTGAATGGAAGGGGAAAAGGAATGGGAAAGGGGAGGGTTGTGGGTGGGAGGGACGGTATGGGGGGGGAAGCCATTGTAATCCATAAATCGTACTTTGGAAATTTATATTCATTAAATAAAAGTTAAAAAAAAAAAAAGAATGTTGGTCCCAAGACAAAAAAAAAAAAGTAATCTATAGCAGTGAAATTGACACTTGGAGATGTGATGATTTTTGAACAGCCCTTGTCTCAACTGTTGAGACATAGTGTTTTTCTGTTTCCATACTATTTTTTGAACTCTTTACTTAGTATAGGCTTAATCTTATGAGTATAAAGCAAACTGAAAATAGATATTTGTAAAAAATAAGAATGAGACTAGGAGAGGAAGGGGAAAGAAGGGTGGGAGGGTGAACAAGAAGGAGGGATGGTAGGAAGAATCACTATGTTCCTAAATTTGTGTACATGAAATGCATGATTTGTATACCTTAAATTAAAGGTTTTTATGTAAATAAAATTTTAAAAAGAAAGTAGATCATTGTAAAAATTGAGAGAGGGAATAATAGAGGAGAGATGAGGAAAGTTGGGAGCATAGTGGGAGGGAGGGCAGGGTGGGAAGCATCACTATGTTCCTAAATCTGTATATTTAAAATATATGAAATCTGTTCACCTTAAATAAAATTTTAACAAAATATATGAAAAATTTATATGTGGCTTCTGAAATAGCATCTAAGAATGGATCAGAGTGCCAGAACAGTCACATACACACACACACACACACACACACACACACATACTTAATTTATGACTGAGAAACAGCATAATTAACCATAATTAACCCAAGTTAATACAGTTCTAGCATTGACCTTAAGAATAAAAGCCACATAGAGAAGAAAAGCTTTAAAGTTCCAAAGACATTGAATTTATATTTTATGAAAACAGAAGGAGATCTAGTCTCTTATGACCCCAGGAATCACTCCTACCCTCCCAATACTACTAACATCTGAACTACTTTTTTATTAAAGAGAAAAAATAAACTTTTACTTATTTAAAACTGCACTGGCAGTCTCTAATACCTGGGTGTGACTCTTAGCTTATTTCAACAAAGGATGATCCATACAGCCATTTATTAAAATGTGAGTACTGGATAAGAAACAAAGAAGAGGAAAGGGATTATAACAAAACTTTTCATGTATATAGAATTAAATTTGATATGCTTGACAGAGATATATAAGACTATATGACAAATGGGTAGCCTAAATATTTCAATTTGTATTTGCTTAAAAGATGACAACTAAATATATATGCATATATACATATATATATACATACATGCATATATATATGAAACTGTGGTTCTCTTAAAGGCTTTGAAACATCCTTAAAGATATTCTCTTAAAGAAGCAGAGTAATGACTAGAAAGAGTTTGTTGAGTTTTAAGTGATCTTTCTGATTTTACTTCCAAATCACTGTTAATATTGTACTTCTTTTTAATCGGTGATTTTATTCCTCAACACTATTTATAGTGAATTTCTCAGTGAGAAATTCCTTCTGATTGCCACTAATGAGAAACTCAGGGGACTGAGTCTCAAAGGCCAAGAACTATTCCTTCTGTAGCCAAATTTCATTAGATCTCAAGAGAGAAAAACAGTTGATAATACTCACCTCCAGAATTATACCATTTCTGCTTTCTGACATTGCCTCAGCAATGCAAGGAAGAAGAGTGAATTCTCTAGTCTGTACCACCTATCCAAGAGTATTGGATAGAGTGGATTTTTCCCAAGTCATCACTCATGAGGTGAAAATTAGAGAAACTAGTGGGTGAGTGTGGAAAGTAACATTAGAGATTAACTATGTTAAGTCTTATTGAGATGCAAACCAACTGAAGAACAGAAAGTTGGACTTTGACATTGACTGACATAAGTATTTCAGTAGAATAATATAAGCAAAAGTTTGAATTGAGATGGTTCAAATGAGCATGAGTTTGGAAAGCAGTGGACAATGAATGATGGGAAAATTTACATTTTTGATGGATTATAGATAAAAAGCAAAAAAGTGGTGCAACAGCTGGAGAAGAATGGGGGTACCTTTTAAGGTGCTTGAATATGACCCACTTCAGGCTGAAATTTTATAGATGAAATGATGGGACTTCACAATTCCTAGATGTTGAAATATCATTCAAATATTCTCAGTACCAAGTCATATGGGATCCGGGGATCATTGTGAATAATTTTTTTGTAGATAAATAACCTGGAAGTTTATATAAGAGTAGTAAGACTATTTGAACAAAATCATAAAGAAGATTCAACCTCATAGAAAATGTGAAAACAATGAAAGTTATGGCATTGTCTGAACTGAAGGAAGTATTGCTCTTAAAAAGATAAGGCATAGACTCATCCTTGAAGGAGAAGAATGTTCCATTTCTACTAAATATAGAAGGTAAAATAAAAATAACAGTATAAAAAATAATGGTAGATACCTATCTGGTAAGATGTCCTTTTTTTACTTTTTTAATGGGGCTGCTAAAAATGTTTTCACCTTTTTATTATTTTTAAAAGCTGTAAACAATAAGGAAAAGGATAAAGTTCAATAACCACACATACATTCAACAATTTTTAAATTTTTCCATATTCAGAACATATATAAATATTATATATACACATATACTATTTTTATTGAAAAGAGATATTTGATACCACATGAAGTAGGATTCAGGACAAATGCAGTAAAGTAGGAAAGGAAATGAGTATTATGTAAAGGATATAATTCAGGAAAAACATTTAAATATATCTATATATCAAATAATGTGACACCCACACATTTTCATATTTTGTATTACATCTATATAAATTTTCTCATATGAGAAAAACAGATGGAATTTTTCTTTCTGTGTCACACTTACTTCACTTAATGTAATAATCTCCAGTTCCATCCATTTTGGTAAAAAATCAGGATTTCATTCCGTATTATGACTCTGAGTGATATTCCTCTGTGTGTGTGTGCGTGTGTGTGTGTGTATACATTTTCTTTATCCAATCATCCATTTATGGACATGTAAGTTGATTCCACACCTCTACTGTTGTGAATTTGGCTGCAATAAACATAGGAGTGCGGGTATTTAATATTTTATCAGATGCGTAATTTGCAAATACTTTCTTTAATTTTGTTGGGTTTTGTTTCACTTTGTTGAGATTGTTTCCTTAGCTGTGCAGAGGATCTTAGTATTTTCTTTCTTTTAAAGATCTATTTTATTTATGTGCAAGGCAAAATTACAGAGGGTGGGAAGAGGGAGAGAGAGCGAGAAGGAGAGCGAGAGCGAGAGAGAGAGAGAGAGAGGCCTTACATCAACTGGTTCACTCCCCACTTGGCTGCAGTGTCTGGGGCCCAGCCAGGTCAAAGCAAGGAGCTGCTTCTGGGTCTTCCACTGGGAGCAGAGACCCAAAGCCTTGGGCCATTTCTGCTGCTTTCCCAGGAAGTGACCTTGTCTGTAAATGGAGTAGGAGGGACTGGAAAAGACACCCATATGGGATAATTGGTGTTGCAGATGGCGACTTAACCCACTGTGCCACAGCACCAGCTCCACAAGCACCTTAGTTTGATATTTCATTTACCTACTTTCCCTTTTATTGTCTTGCTTTTGGGCTCATATTCAAAAAGTAAGTGCCTATACCAATGTCTTCAAGTGTTTCCCCTGTTTTCCTCTCTTAGTTTTATAGTTCAGGTCTTAAATTTATATACTTTGATCCATTTAAGTTACTTTTTGTAGAAGGAAGAGGTCTTGTTTCAAACTTCTGCATGTGAAAACAGCTTTCCCAACAACACATATTGAAGAAAAAGTTTTTTCTCCAGGAAAAGTTTTTAGCACATTTGTCAAAATTAAATTATTAGGAGATTCGTAGCCGGCGCCGCAGCTCAATAGGCTAATCCTCCACCTTGCGGCGCCGGCACACCAAGTTCTAGTCCCAGTCAGGGCACTGGATTCTGTCCCGGTTACCCCTCTTCCAGGCCAGCTCTCTGCTATGGCCTGGGAGTGCAGTGGAGGATGGCCCAAGTCTTTGGGCCCTGCACCCTCATGGGAGACCAGGGGAATCACCTGGCTCCTGCCATCGGATCAGCGTGGTGCGCCAGCCACAGCGCGCCGGCTGCAGCGGCCATTGGAGGGTGAACCAACAGCAAAAAAGGAAGACCTTTCTCTCTGTCTCTCTCTCTCACTATCCACTCTGCCTGTCAAAAAAAAGGAGATTCGTGGATCTCTTTCTGTGGTTTCTATTGTGTTCCATTGGCCTATGTTTCTACCTTTATGCCAGTACCACATCGTTAAGTCTCTGGCTTTTTATTGTTCAAAGTTATTTTGGATATCCAGGGTCTATTGTGTTTCCATATGAATTTTAGGATTCTTTTTTCTAATTCTGTGAAGAGTATTATTGGTATTTAATGCTGGTAAATTTTTTTCAGTTATGTGGACTTTTCGATATTAATTCTCACAATCCATTAACATGAAGGTTTTCCTGTTTTTTGTGAGCCTTCTGTTTCTTTCATTAAGTGTAATTTTCATTATAGAGGTGTTCACATCCTTGGTTAAATTTATCCTACAGCATTTAATTTTTGTAGCTATTGTGAGTGGGATTGCTCCTATAAATTCTTTCTCATATTTTGTATTATATCTGGTGTATATTGTATTATATATGGTGTATAAAAGTGCTCTTGATGTTTGTGTGTTGATTGCTTATCCTGCAACTTTGCTGAATTCTCTAATCAGTTCTAACAGTCTCTTGGTGAATATATGTTCCAATGTATATAGAATCATGTCAACTGCAAACAAAGATAATTTACATTCTCCTTTCTGATTTGTATGCCTTTTATTTTTCTCTTGAATAATGACACTTGCTAACACCTTTACAATGATATTTAATAAGAGTGGACACCCTTGTCTGGTCCCAGTTATTAGTGGAAGTAATTCTAGCTTTTCCCATTTAATATTACGTTGCCTGCATATTTGTCATATATAACTTTTATTGTGTTTATATATGTTCCTTCTGTACATAATTTAAGATTTTTTAATGACGCAGTGTTGTATTTTATTGAATGCTTTTTCTGTATATGCTGAGATCATCATTTAATTTTACTCTTCATTCTGTTGATGTGATGTATCACATTTGTTGATCATATGTGTTGAAATACACCTACATTTTTAGGATAATCCCAACTTGGTCTAGATGGGTGGATTTTTTTTCTCTTTTTGATTTGTTGCTGCACTCTATTTGCTAATATTTTGTTGAGAATTCTTGCACTTATTTTCATCAAGATTATTGTTCTATAGTTCTCTTTTTAAATTGTATTCTTGTCTTGGAATTAAAATGCTGCTGACTTCATAGAATGATTTTGGAAAACTTATCTTCCTTTTCAATTGTTTGGAATCATTTGAAAGTAGTGGTGTTGGGTCTTCCTTTATAGTCTGACAGAATTCATCAATGAAACTGTCTGGTCTGGGCTTCTATTTTTTGAGAGGAGACTATTACTGATTCCAGGTCATCCTTGGTTATTAGTTCACTCAGGTTTTCTATGTTTTCATGATTCAATCTGAGTATGTTATACATTTCAAGAAATCTATCCATTTCTTCAAGGTTTTACAATTTGTCAGCATACAGTTTTTCATAATAGTACTTAATGAATCTACATTTATGTGGTATCAGTTGTAAAATATTTTTCTCATCTCTGCTTTTATTTATTTGAGCCTTCACTTTGCAAATAATTTCTCCTATCCTGTTAATTGCCTCTTCACTTTCCTGTTTCTTTTGTTGTACAGAAGCTTCTCAATTTGAAATAATTGCATTTCTTAATCTTGTCTTTGAATGTCTGTGCCTCTGGGGTCTTTTCCAGGAATTCTTTGCCTGTGCCAATGTCTTGCAGGTTTTCCCCAATGTTTTCAATTAATTTGATGGTGTCGTGTCATAGATTTAGATTTTTAATCCATGTTGAGTGGGTTTTTGTGTAAATTGTAAGGTAGGGGTCTTGCATCATACTTCATGTGGAAATCCAGTTTTCCCAGCACTATTTGTTGAAGAGACTGTCCTTGCTCCAGGGATTGGTTTTAACTCCTTTATCAAATATAAGTTGGTTGTAGATGTTTGGATTGATTTCTGGCATTTCTATTCTGTTCCTTGGTTTATCCATCTGTTTTTGTGCCAGTACCAGGCTGTTTTGATTATAACTGCCTTGTAACACGTCTTGCAATCTGGTATTGTGATGCTTCTGGCTTTGTTTTTGTTGCCTAAGATCACTTTAGCTATTCCAAGTCTACTGTGCCTCCATATGAATTTTAGCATCATTTTTTTAGATCTGAAAGAATGTCTTTGGTATTTTGATTGGTATCGCATTGAATTTGTAAATTTCTTTGGAGGAATGGACCTTTTGATGGTACTGACTCTTCCAACCCATGAACATGAAAGTTATTCCATTTTTTCTGTGTGTGTCTTCTTAATTTCTTTACTTAATTTTTTTATTTTTATTTATTTATTTAAAAGTCAGAGTTACTCAGAGAGAGAAGGAGAGACGGGGGGCGGGGGTGGTCTTCCATCCAATGGATCACTCCCCAGTTGGCCACAAACTGCTGGAGCTGTGACGATCCAACGCCAAAGCCAGTAGCTTCTTCCTGGTCTCCCATGTGGGTGCAGGGGACTCAGAGTTTGGGCCATCTTCTACTGCTTTCCCAGGCCATGGCAGAGAGCTGGACTGGAAGTGGAGCAGTCAGGACTCGAAATGGAGCCCATATGGGATGCTGGCACTGCAGGCGGTGGCTTTACCCACTACGGCACAGTGCCGTCCCCTATTTAAAATTGTTAATCCTTGGGGCCTGTGCTATGGCACAGTGGGTTAAAGCCCTGGCCTGAAACGCCAGCATCCCATATGAGCTCCGGTTTGAGACCCAGCTGCTCCATTTCCAATCCAGCTCTCTGCTATGGCCTGGGAAAGCCATAGAAGATGGCCAAGTCCTTGGGCCCCTGCACCCATGTGGGAGACCTGGAAGAAGCTTCCAGCTCCTGGCTTCAGATAGCCACAGCTCCCGTCATTGCGACCAATAGGGGAGTGAACCAGTTGATGGGAGACCTCTCTCTCTCTCTCTCTCTCTCTCTCTCTCTCTCTCTCCCTCTCCTCTCTCTGTGTAACTCTGACTTTCAAATAAATAAATAAACCTTTAAAAAATAAATAAAATAAAATAAAATTTTTAATTCTCATTGTAAAGGTCTTTGACATCCTTGGTTAAATATATTCCAAGGTATTTGATTTTTTTTGCAGCTATTATGAATAGAATTGATTTCAAAAGTTCTTTCTCAGCAGTGGAATTGTCTGAGTATACAAAGAATGTTGTTTTTGTGTGTTATTTTTATATTCTGCTACTTTTCCAAACTCTTCTATGAGTTTCAATAGTCTCTTAGTAGAGTCTTTTGGGTACCCATATATAGAATTATATCATCTGAAAATAGAGATAATTTGACTTCTTCTTTCCCAATTTGCATACCTTTAATTTATTTTTCTTGCCTGATGGCTTTAGCTTAAACATCCAAGACTATATTGAACAGCAATGGGAAGAGTGGACATCCTTCTCTGGTTCCGAATCTCAATAGGAATGCCTCCAATTCTTCTCCATTCAATAGGATGCTGGTCAGGTGTTTGTCATAAATTGCCTTGACTGTGTTGAGGAATGTTCCTTCTATACCAATTTGCTTAGAATTTTTATCATGAAAGGGTATTGTATTTTGTCAAGTGTTTTCTCTGCATCTATTGAGATAATTGTATGATTTTTGTTCTTCAGTTAGTTAATGTAATGTATCATATTTTTGACTGGCAAATTTTGAGCCATCCCTGTGCACCAGGGATAAATCCCATTTGGTCCAGGTGAATGACCTTCCTGATGTGCCATTGGATTTGATTGGCCAGAATTTTGTTGAGGATTTTTGTGACTCTATTCATCAGGAAAACTGGTCTGTAGTTCTCTTTCTCAACTGCATCTTTTCCAGATTTAAGAATTAAGGTGATGCTGACTTCATAAAAAGAATTTGAGAAGATTCCCTCCCTTTCAATTGTTTTTTAATAACTTAAGAAGAATTGGAGTTAGTTCTTCTTTAAATGTCTGGTAAAATTCAGCAGTGAAGCCATCCAGTCCTGGACTTTTCTTTGTTTGGAGGGTCTTTATTACTGATTCAATTTCTGTCTTGATTATAGGTCTGTTTAGGTTTTCTATGTCTTCATGGGTCAATTTAGGTAGGCTGTATGTGTCCAGGAATCTATCAATTTCTTCTAGGCCTTCCAGTTTGTTGGCATAGAGTTCTTTGTAGTAAATTCTAATTATTCTTTTTATTTCTGTGGTGTCTTTTGTTGTATTTCCTTTTTCATCTCTAATTTTATTGATTTGGGTCTTCTCTCTCCTTTTTCTGATTTTTCGGGCCAATGGTGTGTCAATTCTGTTCTTTTTTTTTTTTTTTTTCAAAAAATTAGCTCTTGGGTTTGCTAATCTTTTGTATTTCTTGATTTCAATTTTTTGATTTATCTCTAATTTTAATTATTTATTTTCTTTTACTGGTTTTGGGTATGGTTTGCTGTTGTGTTACCAGATCCTTGAGGTGCATAGATAGCTCATTTATTTGGTGCCTTCCAGTTTCTTGATGTAGACAACATTGGCTTTAAACTTTCCATTTTTTACTGTTTCTCACAAATTTTCACATGTTCTATTGTCTTCATTTGTTTCCAGAAATTTTTTGATTTCTCATTTTGTTTCTTCTATGACCCACTGCTCATTTAGGAACATATTGTTCCTTCTCCATGTGTTTGCATATGATGTAGAGATTCTTGAGTTGTTGATTTCCAGCTTCATTGCATTGTGGTCTGAAAAGATACATGGTATGATTTGAATTGTTTTGAATTTTCTATTACTCACTTTATGGCCTAGGATGTGATCAATCCTGGAGATAGTTCCATGTACCAGGAAAAAAAAGGTGTACTCTGTTGCAGTATGGTAGAAGATTCTGTAGATATCTACTAGGTCTATTGGTCTACGGTGTCAACTCTGTTGTTTTCTTGCTGATTTTCTGTCTCATTGATTTATCCATTGCTGAAAGTGGGGTATTGAAGTCCATTACTATTATATTTGAGCCAATGTTTCCCTTTAAACCCTTAACATTCCTGTTAAATAGCCAGGTGCCCTGTAATTAGGTGCATATACATTTATTATAGTCACATCTTCCTGTTGAATTGATTTTTTAATCATTATATACTGTCCTTCTTTCTCTTTTAACAGCCCTTATGTTAAAGTCTATTTAATCTGAAATTAGGATGGCCACACCAGCTCTTTTTTGGTTTCTGTTAGCATGGATTATCTTTTTCCATCCTTTCACTTTCAGTCTGTGTACATCTTTGTTGGTAAGTTATGTTTCTTGTAGGCAGCAAATAGATAGGTTTTCTTTTTTAATCCATTCAGCCAGTCTTTGTCTTTTAACTAAGGAGTTGAGACCATTTATATTCAGGGTAACTATTGTTAAGTACAAACTTTTCCCTGCCATATTTCTGTTAGTAGTCCTAATTTTTTACTTTGGGTTTCCTTTGTACTTTTATTGGGTCATTTTCTGCATTCATCTTCTTTTGTAATGATGTTCCGGTTTCTGTGTTTCTGTGTATAGGACATCCTTGAGCATCTTTTGTAACAGTAGGTGAGTAGTTATGAATTCTTTCAATTTCTGTTTGTTTTGGAAGGTCCTTATTTCTCCTTCATTCATAAATGAGAGTTTTGCATGATACAGAATTCTGGGTTGACAGTTTTCTTCTCTTAGGATTTGGAGTATGTCTCGCCATACTCTCCTTGCCTGTAGGATTTGTGATGAGAACTCTACAGTTAGTCTAATTGAGGTTCCTCTGAATGTGATTTGGTGTTTCTCTCATGCACAGTTTTAAGTTCTTTTCTTTATGTGTGACTGAGGAAAGCTTTGCTACAGTGTGTCAAGGTGAAGATCTTTTCTGGTCCTGTCTATTGGGAATTCTGTGTACGTTCTGTACTTGGTTGTCTCTTTCTCTTTCCAGATTGGGGAAGTTCTCTGTTATTGTTTCATTAATAAGGCCTTCTAATCCTTTCTCCCTTTCTATGCCTTCCAGAATTCCTAGGATCCATATCTTGGGTTATTTGAAGAATCTTGTGGATTCTCAACTGTGCTTTTTTAATTTTTCAATTTCTTCTTCTTATGTTTGGTCTGACTGTAATTTGTCTTCTAGTTCTGATATTCTTTCTTCTGTTTTACTTATTCTACTGTTAATGCTTTCCAATGTATTTTCATTTAATCTATTGAATTTTTCATTTCTATTATTTCATTCTGACTTCTCTTTAATATCTCCATTTCTTGGGAACACTTTTCATTTAAGATCATGAATTTGTTGCTGATTGCTTCTAAGTAATTTGGCAATTAATTTTCTGAATTCTATGTCTGGCATATCCTCAATCTCTTCTTCTTCAGCTCTATTATTGAAAAGTTGTAGTGTTCTTTTGGGGGTCGCATATTGTCTTCCTTATTCTTTTTTTCTTCTTTATGTTCTTTTATTATCATGATACTATTTGCATCAAGATACATAGAAATGATAGTAGGTTTCTCTTAAAGCTTAGTACTAAATATTAAATATCTTTCCCCATTTTACACTTCCATTACTCTGCCAAGAAAAAAATTAAAGCTCAAGTTATCTGAAGCCTAGACACACCTCTATGATTAGCTTGGTTAGGTACAAGTTGGTATCTTTATTCTTCCTGCTATATAAGCAAATCGGGGCCCTAGAAGGATAGGGCCAGGCTCTACTTGTTTTTGAAAAATGTGCTACAAAAATGATGGCCTGTCATAATCCAGGTTACAAAAAAGGATGGGATAAGGGAGGGACATTTTCTTCCAAAAAAATTCTTTAGAGTCCCAGTCCATAACTTTTTCCCCAAAATGGTTATAGGAGGGGGTAAAATCTCAACATGAGCTTCAAAATTCTGCTTCTGTGAAAGTCCAGCAACTGCCATGCTGAGGAGGAGGACAGCAAGGTCGACCCATTGCCACCCTCCCCAGCTAGCAGAAAGGAAATGCAAGTGTATTGCCCAGTGGGGTTACAGTGGACTGCGGCTCAGCTGATACTGAATTCTCTAAGAGGTTTCTTCTATAAACAGACAACTCACACTCTTCCTCTCACTTCAGCAGAGAAGTTATTTTAAAAGCACTTTGGAAGTTCCTCCTTTACCCCTCAGGTGGGAAGGCTCAGAGAAGGGAGTCATCTGTACAGTCACCTTCTAGGAAGTAACAGAATTCCTGAAGCTTAGAGACCCTGTAGAAGTGAACAAAGGCTGCTGCCACCACCAGGAAGTGGAAAATCTGAAGAGACTGGAACCAAATGTCAAATTTTCCAGGAAAGAAGTACTCAGGAATTTGCACAGCATAAAGGCCAGCTCTGGTGATGTACATCACAACCATGAGGAAGAAACAGCCTATCTGGCCCACCGTGGTGGCCTTGATAGAGCCTTCAGTGATAATAAAGTGCATGGTGGGCATGATACCATTCAAACCAAGTCCCAGGAACACAGCTTCTCTTGTCTGCCATTGCTTAGGGGTGGCAAAAAGGTCCCACAATGCCACGATGATGGTGGAAATACCCAGGACACAGATGATGGAAATGTAGATAAGCTGTGGCTGTGGGGAGCAGTAGAAGGAGTAATAGAGCCAGGTAACAAAGCTCCCCATAATCAGTGGAGCAATCCCTAAATGGTCCAGTTTGGAAAAAGTCCAAGAGACATTCTCTGAATGACAATTGATGGTGTGGAACAGCCAGGAGAAACTGAGGCAGAGCACGGCACCCAAAAAGAACATCCAGAACACACCTTCTCCTGAAGGGAGGCCATGAAGTGCATATGTCTGTGCATTGCAAGTGGAATACATGAAGTACATATTTGGTCTGAGCATGGTCAAGATTCTCAAAAAGATAAACAGCACAAAACCAAGCAGATGAGTCCAGATATTGGCAGTTTCTCTATGGATGCAAATGATGCTCTTGAAGTAGGCCTGGAAGAAGGGTAAGGGTGGTCTGTGGCTATGAAGCAAGTAGTCATTGTCCTTCAGCCAGTCATGCAGCACAACATACAGGATGACCCCTAAACGTCCCTCCCAGACCTTGTATATGAGCTCCTCCATCTTCTCCATGGCATTGTGCCCCTGCAAGGGCAGTGTCCACACCCAAACCTCCTCTTCTTCCTGGGTCACTGGGCATGTTTGCTCTTCTTCAGCTTTGTATTGGCTGATGATTGCTCATTTGCCCTTTTCTTCTAACAGAGGTCCCATTTCAGTCAGCTCTATTGAGTCTGCTTTCCTGTTACTGGCAGGTGCCTCATTGCCCTGTGCCACCACAGATCCTTTGTGGAAAGACATCAGGCCAGTACCACAGTAACATGCAGCATCAGCTTGCAGGAAGGTCAGGGTCTCTCAGGCTCAGGAGGCTATCTATTTTGTGACTCGTAACATCCTGTTGCTATACTGCCATCTTGGCCAGACCTTCTCTATTCTTTTACAACTTTTAGAAGTTGACTTTTGTTATTTGAAGACTTTTTCCTAAAGATAGGCATTTTGGCATCAAGTTGGGAAATTGCCTTGGCTTTAGTTCCACTCGGAATCTTTGGTATAGTCTCTGTATATTTTTTGTTATAATTAATGATAGCAGCAGTAAGTATCTGGGGCATTCCTTTGGCTCCATATGGCTGCTAGGATCCCAATCACATGCATCCTCAGCCATCTTCTGAGGGAGGAGCTGGAATCACAACCTTCCCAGATGTTGGCACAAGTCCTGCTGATGCTGTACATAAGCCTTTCACAGAGATTCCCAGTCACCACCCTGATGATGAGCTGGAAATGCAAGACCAGCACTACCCCAGGAGTGCAACAGTCTCATGGACTCCAGACAATGCCCAACTTCTGATTCCCAAAAGTAGCACTAATGCTGGGTGGAGGAGGTGGGTCCCACAAATGCTATAAGAGAATGGATGTATCCATGATGATGACTTTGGCTCTGGTTCAGCAAAAAAAGTCATATGCCAGTCTCTGCAGGGCTTCATGCTGAGCTTCATTGGGTGCAGAAACCTCAGGCCATAGCCATAAGCAAGCTGCAACGTATTAATGCTGGGACACAGGAATTTGTCAGCTTCCATGGGAGGCTTTGACTCTCTGAAACCCACACTGGACACGGGCAGAGCACAGAAACTCTAAGCCACACACCCTAGCAAGTGAATGGAGTGCTGGGTTGGGTATGGCATGGTAAGGCCAGGCCAAAGACTTGTTTGAACACACTGTCTACTGCACTATTCAGGACGCAGAAATCCCAGGCCAAAGCCCCAAATGAGTGTATCTGTGCTGTGCTAGCTGTAGCATGGAAAGCTCAGATCAAAGGTCCAAGGGAGTCCACGCATTGCCTGCTGTGTTAGGTGGACTATGGAATGCAGGTTGGTGCCAGAAAGCCCAGGCAAGTGTTCCAGGTTGGTGGAAGTATCCAAACTAATACCCAGTGTGACCATGGCACAGAAACTGTGGCCACTATCAGAGGGAAGGGCAGGACCTCTATGTTGTGGAGCTCAGTCTACAGTCTGTTATTGGGAGGTGGTTTTTTCACCATTCAGAGTGGGCACACATTCCCAAGTATGTTCACTCTCCATGACATGTACACTATCCAGAGCCCAGAGGATGAGCACACTCCTTACTGTGTGCTCTGACTGTACTACAAGAACCATCATTAAGGGCAGGTGTTGTGGTACAGTGCGGTAAGCTGCTGCTGGTTTGCCCACATCCCGTATTGGGTTGCCAGTTAAAGTCCCAGCTACTCTCCTTCTGATCCAGTCTCCTTTTTATAGAAAGCTTTTATTTAATAAATATAAATTTCATAAATACAACTTTGGGATTATAGCAGTTCTTCCCCCAATACCTGCCCTCCCACCCCCAAATTGTCTCATGTCTACAGCCTCTCGCATCCAATTCTGCATTGTTCATTATCATTATATACAGAAGATAAACTCTATACTAAGTAAAGATTTCAAAGGTTGCACCCATATAGATACCCAAAGTTTAAAGTACTGTTCGAAGACTAGTTTTACCATTAATTCTCATAGTGCATCACATTAAGGAGAGGTCCCACATGAGGAACAAGTGCACAGTGACTTCTGTGGTTTATTTGACAATTGACACTCGTATTTATGATGTTAGCGATCACCTGAGTTTCTTGTCATGAGTTGCCAAGGATATGGAAGCTTCTTGAGTTCACAAACTCCGACATTATTTAGACAGAGCCATAATCAAAATGGAAGTTCTCTCCTCCCTTCAGAGAAAGGTACCTCCTTCTTTGATGGCCCCTTCTTTCCACTGGGATCTCAATCACAGAGATCTTTCATGTAGGTCATTTTTTACCTAAGTGTCTTGGCTTTCCAAGCCTGAAACACTCTCAGGGGCTTTTTAGCCAGATCAGAATGCGTTAAGGGCTGATTCTGAGGCCAGGGTGCTGTTTAGGGTATTTGTCCTTCTATGACTCTGCTGTGTGGCCTCCTTCCCACGTTGGAGCATATGTTGTGCTGTTATCTTCATTTGTTTCCAGACAGTTTTTGATTTTTCTTTTGGTTTCTTCCATGACCTGTTGTTCATTCAGGAGCATGTTGTTAAGTATCCATGTGTTTTCATATGCTCTGGAGATTCCTGAGTTGCTGATTTCCAGCTTCATTCCATTGTGGTCTGAGAAGATGCATGGTGTAATTTCAATTCTTTTGAATTTGCTGAGACTTGCTATATGGCCTATTATGTAGTCAATCCTAGAAAAATTTTCATGCATTAGATGTCCTAAACAGCACTCTGGCCTCATAATCAGCCCTTAAGGCATGCGGTTCTGGCTGAAAAGCCCATGAGAGTATTTCAGACATGGAAAGCCTAGACACTCTGGGGGAAAAAAAAACTAAATGAAAGATCTCCATGAGTGAGATCCAAGTGGAAAGAACGGGTCATCAAAGAAGGAGGTACCTTTCTCTGAAGGGAGGAGAGAACCTCCACTTTGACCATGGCCTTGTCTAAATATGATCAGATTCGGTGAACTCAGGGGGCTTCCATAGCCTTGGCAGCTCATGACAAGAGCCTAGGGTGATTACTGATGCTATAAACAAGAGTGTCAATTTGTTAAGTCAACAACAGGAGTCACTGTGCACTTACTCCTCATGTAGGATCTTTGTCCTTAGTGTGCTGTACATTGAGATTTAATGCTATAACTAGTACTCAAACAGTATTTTTCACTTTATGTTTCTGTGTGGGAGCAAACTGTTGAAATCTTTACTTAATGTATGCTAAACTGATCTTCTGTATATAAAGAGAATCGAAAATGAATCTTGATGTGAATGGCAGGGGAGAGGGAGTGGGAAAGGGGAGGGTTGTGGGTGGGAGGGACGTTATGGGGGGGAAGCCATTGTAATCCATAAGCCATACTTTGGAAATTTATATTCATTAAATAAAAGTTAAAAAAAAAAGTTCCATGCATTGCTGAGAAGAATGTGTACTCTGCAAATGTAGGATGAAAAGTTCTGTAGATATCTGTTAGGAGGTCTATTTGGTCTATACTGTCAATTAAATCTGTTTCCTTGCTGATTTTCTGACTGGCTGATCTGTCCATTGCTGAAGGTGGAGTGTTAAAGTTCACCAATACTATTGTAGTTGAGTCTCAGTCTCCCTTTAAATCGTAACATTTCTTTCAAATAGCCAGGTGCCCTGTAATTGGGTTCATATACATTTATAATAGTTACATCTTTCTGTTGAATTGATCCCTTAATTATTATATAGTTCCCTTCTTTGTCTCTTTTTTTTTTATTTAATGAATATAAATTTCCAAAGTACGGCTTATGGATTACAATGGCTTCCCACCCCCCATAACTTCCCTCCTACCCGCAACCCTCCCCTTTCCCACTCCCTCTCCCCTTCCATTCACATGAGGATTCATTTTCAATTCTCTTTATATACAGAAGATCAGTTTAGCATACATTAAGTAAAGATTTCAACAGTTTGCTCCCACACAGAAACATAAAGTGAAAAATAATAGATGATTTTTTAAATGATGATGAAATCAGATAAGACCTATTGTCATGTTTAATCCCAGTGAGAGTCAAGTTGGGAATTGATAATTTCTTCTTCTTTTTTTTTTTTACAGAAGATCAGTTCAGTATACATTAAGTAAAGATTTCAAGTTTGCACCCCCATAGAAACACAAAGTGAAATATACTGTTTAAGTACTCCTTATAGCATTAAGACTCAATGTACAGCACATTAAGGACAGAGATCCTACATGAGGAGTAAGTGCACAGTGACTCCTGTTGTTGACTTTACAAATTGACACTCCTGTTTATGGCCTCAGTAATCTTCCCATGCTCCAGTAATGAGTTTCCAAGGCTATGGAAGCCCCTTGAGTTCTCCGACTCTTATCTTGTTTAGACAAGGTCATAGTCAAAGTGGAGGTTCTCTCCTCCCTTCAGAGAAAGGTACCTCCTTCTTTGAAGACCTGTTCTTTCCACTGGGATCTCACTCACAGAGATCTTTCATTTAGGTTTTTTTTTTTATTTTGCAAGAGTGTCTTGGCTTTCCATGCCTGAAATACTCTCATGGGCTTTTCAGCCAGATCGGAATGCCTTTAGGACTGATTCTGAGGCCAGAGTGCTGTTTAGGACATTCGCCTTTCTATGAGTCTGCTGAGTATCTCGCTTCCCATGTTGGATCACTCTCCCCTTTATTTATTCTATCGGTTAGTATTAGCAGGTACTAGACTTGTTTATGTGCTCCCTTTGACTCTTAGTCCTTTCATTATGATCAATTGTGAACTGAAATTGATCACTTGGAATAGTGAGATGGCATTGGTACATGCCACCTTGATGGGATTAAATTGGAGTCCCTGGTATGTTTCTAACTCTACCATTTGGGGCAAGTCAGCTTGAGCATGTCCCAAATTGTACATCTCTTCCATCTCTTATTCCCACTCTTATGTTTAACAGGGATCACATTTCAGTTAAATTTCAACACTTAAGAATAACTGTGTATTAATTACAGAATTAAACCAGTCATATTAAGTAGAACAGACAAAAAAAACTACTAAGAGGGATAATGTATTAAGTTGTTCATTAACAGTCAGGGCTATGCTGATCAAGTCACCATTTCTCATAGTGTCCATTTCACTTCAGCAGGTTTCCTTTTTGGAGTTCAGTCAGTTGTCACCGATCAGGGAGAACATATGGTATTTGTCCCTTTGGGACTGGCTTATTTCACTCAGCATGATGTGTTCCATATTCCTCCATTTTGTTGCAAATGACTGGATTTCGTTGTTTCTTACTGCAGTATAGTATTCTAAAGAGTACATATCCCATAATTTCTTTATCCAGTCTACCATTGATGGGCATTTAGGTTGGTTCCAGGTCTTGGCTATTGTGAATTGTGCTGCAATAAACATTAGGGTGCAGACTGCTTTTTTGTTTGCCAATTTAATTTCCTTTGGGTAAATTCCAAGGAGTGGATGGCTGGGTCGAACGGTAGGGTTATATTCAGATTTCTGAGGAATCTCCAGACTAACTTCCACAGTGGCTTGACCAGTTTGCATTCCCACCAACAGTGGGTTAGTATCCCTTTTTCCCCACATCCTCGCCAGCATTTGTTGTTGGTAGATTTCTGCATGTGAGCCATTCTAACCGGTGTGAGGTGAAACCTCATTGTGGTTTTGATTTGCATTTCCCTGATTGCTAGTGACCTTGAACATTTTTTCATGTGCCTGTTGGCCATTTGGATTTCCTCTTTTGAAAAATGTCTATTGAGGTCCTTGGCCCATCTCTTAAGTGGGTTGTTGGTTTTGTCTTTGTGGAGTTTCTTGATCTCTTTGTAGATTCTGGTTATTAACCCTTTATCTGTTGCATAGTTGGCAAATATTTTTTCCCATTCTGTCGGTTGTCTCTTCACTCTCCTGACTGTTTCATTTGCAGTACAGAAACTTCTCAATTTGATGCAATCCCAATAGTTGATTTTGGCTTTGACTGCCTGTGCCTCCCGGGTCTTTTCCAGAAATTCTTTGCCTGTGCCAATATCTTGAAGGGTTTCTCCAATGTTCTCTAATAACTTGATGGTGTCAGGACGTAGATTTAGGTCTTTAATCCATGTTGAGTGGATTTTTTTGTAAGGTGTAAGGTAGGGATCTTGCTTCATGCTTCTGCATGTGGAAATCCAGTTTTCCCAGCACCATTTATTGAATAGACTGTCCTTGCTCCAGGAATTGGTTTTGGATCCTTGATCAAATATGAGTTGGCTGTAGCTGTTTGGGTTGATTTCTGGTGTTTCTATTCTGCTCCATTGGTCTATCCATCTGTTTCTGTACCAGTACCATGCTGTTTTGATTACAACTGCCCTGTAGTATGTCCTGAAGTCTGGTATTGTGATGCCTCCGGCTTTGTTTTTGTTGTACAAGATTGCGTTAGCTATTCGAGGTCTCCTGTGTCTCCATGTCCTTGGTTAAGTTTATTCCAAGGTATTTGATTGTTTTTGTACCTATTGTGAATGGGATTGATCTTAAAAGTTCTTCCTCAGCCATGGCATTGTCTGTGTATACAGAGCCTGTTGATTTTTGTGCACTGATTTTATACCCTGCTACTTTGCCAAACTCTTCTATGAGTTCCAATAGTCTCTTAGTAGAGTTCTTTGGGTCCCCTAAGTAAAGAATCATATCATCTGCAAAGAGGGATAGTTTGAGTTCTTCCTTCCCAATTTGTATCCCTTTCATTTCTTTTTCTTGCCTAGTAGCTCTGGCTAGAACTTCCAGAACTATATTGAATAGCAGTGGTGAGAGTGGGCATCCCTGTCTGGTACCAGATCTCAGTGTAAGTGCTTCCAACTTTTCCTCATTCAATAGGATGTTGGCTGTGGGTTTTTCATAGATTGCTTTGATTGTATTGAGGAATGTTCCTTCCATACCCAATTTGCTTAGAGTTTTCATCATGAAAGGGTGTTGTATTTTATCAAATGCTTTCTCGGCATCTATTGAGATAATCATATGGTTTTTCTTCTGCAGTCTGTTAATGTGGTGTATCACATTGATTGTTTTGAGCACATTAAACCATGCCTGCATACCAGAGATAAATCCCACTTGGTCTGGGTGGATGATCTTTCTGAAGTGTTGTTGCATTCTATTGGCGAGAATTTTATTGAGGAATTTTGCATCTATGTTCATCAGGGATATTGTTCTGTAATTCTCTTTCAATGCTGCATCTTTTTCCGGCTTAGGAATTAAGGTGATGCTGGCTTCATAGAAAGAATTTGGGAGCACTCCCTCTTTTTCGATTGTTCTGAATAGTTTGAGAAGAATTGGAGTCAGTTCTTCTTTAAATGTCTGGTAGAATTCAGCAGTGAATCCATCTGGTCCTGGGCTTTTCTTTGTTGGGAGGGCCTTTATTACTGTTTCAATTTCTGTCTCAGTTATGGGTCTGTTTAGGTTTTCGATATCTTCCTGGTTCAATTTAGGTAGGTTGCATGTGTCCAGGAATCTATCCATTTCTGATAGGTTTCCCTGTTTGCTGGCATACAAGTCCTTGTAGTAATTTCTGATGATTCTTTTTATTGCTGTGGTGTCTGTTGTTACGTTTCCTTTTTCATCTCTGATTTTATTGATTTGGGTCTTTTCTCTTCTTTTTTTAGTTAGTTGGGCCAATGGGGTGTCAATTTTGTTTATTTTTTTTTTTTTTTCAAAAAACCAGCTCCTCATTTGGCTGTTTTTTTGTAATGTTTTTCTTGATTCAATCCTGTTGATTTCTTCTCTGATTTTAATTATTTCTCTTCTCCTACTAGAGTTGGGTCTGGTTTGCTGTAGATTTTCTAGATCCTTGAGGTGAATTGAAAGCTCATCTATTTGGTGCCTTTCCAATTTCTTGATGTAGGCACCTATTGCTATAAGCTTTCCTCTTAACACTGCTTTTGCTGCGTCCCATAAGTTTTGGTATGTTGTGCTGTTATCCTCATTTACTTCCAGAAAGTTTTTGATTTCTCTTTTAATTTCTTCTATGACCCATTGTTCATTCAGGAGCATGTTGTTCAATCTCCATGTGTTTGCGTATGCTCTAGTGTGGGGAGCAAACCGGACTAGACTGAGTTACTGGAATTAAGACTTATTCTATGCATCTGCTCTCCCACAATATGGCGCTGGGAGAGAAGTAAACAGCTTCCGCACAGCTGCCTCCAGTTCAGCTAATAAACTGTAGGACTTGCTCCTGATTGGAGGAGAGCAGCGTACTCGGCGTGTGGGCAGCCGAGTTGGGATTGGCGGAGGAGGACTATAAAGGAGGAGAGAGACGGCATGCACCAGGAACATCTAAGGGGAACATCTGAGGGAACACCTGTGCAGCCCCCGAGAAGAGCCGGCCGGCGGTGTGCCGCTCCCCTGCGGAAGTGGGGAATGTGGCCAGGGGGAACTGCCCTTCCACGGAGGTGGAAGGGATAGTAGCCAACCCGGGAAGAACCAGCAGCAAACCCGGGGAGGGCCGAGCAGACGAAAGAACAGCGCAGGGTCCTGTGTCGTTCCTCCACGAAGAGGGGGAGCGACATAGTGGTGCCGTGACTCGGATAGGAAACCTAGGAGGGAAAGACCGGGAAGAAGTGGGAAAATATCGGAGAGAGAGACTAGCAAACAGCCTAGGGAAAAGCCGGACGAAAAACGTGCCAGAAGAAGCTATTGAAAGCCTAGGCATAGACTCGGATACGGACTACGGGGGGAAGCTGGGAGAAATCTCTAAGGTCGAAAGCGAAAGTGAAAGCTAGAACAAACAGACTCGGATGCGGACTGTGGGGAGAGGCCAGGAGAAATGAGGGAGGAATATTGTTGGAAGAAAGATTGGGGAAACATACCGGGTAGAGAAAAATGTTAGGGAAATTGAAGCCGCGGGGGGCAGGCCGAGGCGGAAACGAAAGCCACTTTGGGATTCTCAAGTTAGCCCGGGAATAGGGGGCGAAGCTAGCCCGGGGAACTTGGACTGAATGCCGGTGGTGGCGGAAACATTCGCGGAAGCCGCCGCGTGCAGAGAGAGCTCGGAGCGTGAATAGATAGGGAACGCTGGCGCGAGGCCGTGGTGCGGGCGCGAAGTGCGTGGAGACCGCGGAGCGTGCGCGCAGAGCCGGGAACCCGCCGGCGGGGCGAGGCGCCGGGAAGCCGTGCAGAGCCGTGAAGCTGCCGCGGGGCGAGGTGCCGAGAAGCAGCCTCGGGGCGAGCGCCGCCGGGAAGCCGCAGGGATAAGAGAAACAGAAGTTTAGAAGCAAGATGAGAGAAATAGGAATGCTGGAAGATAGAAGTAAAATGGGAGAAATAGGAATGCCCGGAGATAGAGAAATAGAGAAATAGAAAGGCCTCCCTACAACACTGCAATGTGAGAGCTTGGATTCGGTCTGCCTGATTAAGTGAGGCGATGAGCACCTGGGCGGTTAGCAGCTTATGCGCCGCAGGTCACCGAAGACAGGCACTAATTAACATCAGTAAGGCCTCCCCACAATACAATTAGGAGGCTTGGATTCGGTCTGCCTGATTAGGCGATAAGCACCAGCAGGCAGCTCGACCAGAGTATGAGCTGCAGGTCACCGAAGATAGGCACGAACCAACACTAATAAGTCTTCCCCACAATAAGGCAATGAGAAGGCTTGGATTCGGTTTGCCTGATAGGGCTTGTAAGCCCCTGCAGGCTCGACCAGAGCATGCGCTGCAGGGCACCGAACACAGGCACGCATCAGCGCCTAAAAACCTCCTCACAACATGGCGAAGAGAGGACCCGGATTCGGTTTGCCTGATTTGATAGGACTTGTAAGAGCCTGTGGCAACTCTAGCAAGTAGAGCAGAGTGTGTGCCATGGGACACCGAAGACAGGCACGTATCAACGCCAAAAAATAAAAAGAAAGGGGGATCTGTGGGGAGCAAACCGGACTAGACTGAGTTACTGGAATTAAGACTTATTCTATGCATCTGCTCTCCCACAATATGGCGCTGGGAGAGAAGTAAGCAGCTTCCGCACAGCTGCCTCCAGTTCAACCAATGGACTGTAGGACTTGCTCCTGATTGGAGAGCAGCGTGCTCGGCGTGTGGGCAGCCGAGTTGGGATTGGCGGAGGAGGACTATAAAGGAGGAGAGAGACGGCATGCACCGGGAACATCTAAGGGGAACATCTAGCTGAAGGAACACCCGTGCAGCCCCCGAGAAAGCCGGCCGGCGGTGTGCCGCTCCCCTGTGGAAGTGGGGAATGCGGCCAGGGGGAACTGCCCTTCCACGGAGGTGGAAGGGATAGTAGCCAACCCGGGAAGAACCAGCAGCAAACCCGGGGAGGGCCGAGCAGACGAAAGAACAGCGCAGGGTCCTGTGTCGTTCCTCCACGAAGAGGGGGAGCGACACTCTAGGGATTCCTGAGTTGCTAATTTCCAACTTCATTCCTTTATGGTCTGAGAAGCTGCATGGTATGATTCTAATTCTTTTGAATTTGCTGAGACTTGCTTTATGGCCTAGTATGTGGTCAATCCTAGAGAAGGTTCCATGTACTGCTGAGAAGAATGTAAAATCCTTAGCTGTAGGATTGAAAGTTCTGTAGATATCTGTTAGATCCATTTGGGCTATAGTGTCGTTTAAATCTACTGTATCCTTGTTGATCTTCTGTCCTGTTGATCTGTCTATTTCTGAGAGTGGAGTATTAAAGTCCCCCAGTACTATTGTATTGGGGTCTAAGCCTCCCTTTAAGTCCCTTAACAAATCTTTTAGATAAACCGGTGCCCTGTAGTTAGGTGCATATACATTGATAATTGTTATATTTTCCTGTTGAATTGATCCCTTAATCATTATATAGTGTCCCTCTTTGTCTCTCTTAACAGTTTTTGTGGTAAAGTTTATGTTGTCCGATATTAAGATGGCTACGCCCGCTCTTTTTTCATTTCTGTTGGCATAGTATATCTTTTTCCAGCCTTTCACTTTCAGTCTGTATGGATCTTAGTTGGAAAGATGTGTTTCTTGTAAGCAGCAAATAGATGGGTTTTGTTCCTTAACAGTTTTTGTGTTGAAATCTATTCTGTCTGATATTAAGATGGCTATGCCAGCTCTTTTTTGGTTTCTGTTGACATGGAATATCTTTTTCATCCTTTCATTTTCAGTTTGCTTGCATCTTTGTTGGAAAGATGTGTTTCTTGTAGGCAGCAAGTAGATAGATAGGTTTTGTTTTTTAATCCATTCAGCCAGTCTGTGTCTTTTAACTGGGGAGTTGAGGCCATTTACATTCAATGTGACTATTGATAAGTAATGACTTTGTCCTACATTTTTCCAAAGATATTCCTATTATTCTTCGAACTTCCTTTGATCTTTTACTAAGAGATTTTCTTCCTTTGCTTTCTTTCATATTTATGACCATGTTTCTGTGTTTCTGTGTGTTATACATCCTTAAGCATCTTTTGCAGGGCTGGACAGGTATGACAAATTCTTTCAATTTCTGTTTGCTTTGAAAAGTCTTTATTTCACCTTCAATCACAAATGAGAGCTTTGAAGGGTATAATATTCTGGATGACAGTTTTTTCTCTTAGGACTTGGGCTATATCTTGCCATTCTTTCCTAGCCTGCATGGTTTCTGAAGAGAAGTCTGCTGTGAGTCTAATTGGAGATCCTCTGAAAGTAATCTGACGTTTCTCTCTTGTGCGTTTTAGAATCTTCTCTTTATGTTTCACTGTGGTGAGTTTGATTACAATGTGTCATGGTGGGGATATTTTCTTGTCATGTTTATTGGGAATTCTGTGTGCTTCCTTGTACTTGGATGTTCCTTTCTTTCTCAAAACCCAGGAAGTTTTCTGCTATTATTTCACTAAAAAGGCCTTCTAATCCGTTCTCCCTCTCCATGCCTTCAGGAACTCCTAGAACCCGAATGTTGGGTTTTTTAATAGTATCCTGTAAATTCCCAACAGTGGTTTTTTGTTTTCTAATTTCCTCTTCTTGACTGTATACTTTCCTGTGCTTTGTCTTCTAAGTCTGATAGTCTCTCTTATGCCTCACTGATTCTGTTTTTATGGCTCTCCGCTGCATTTATTTGTTCTATTCAATTCTTCATTTCATTTTGATTCCACTTTAAGATCTTAATGTCATGGGAGAGATTTTCTTTCATGTCCTGCATGGATTTCAATAGTTCATGTGTTTGCTTTTGACTACTTCAATGTATTCTAATGATCAATTTTTGAGTTCCATTTCTTGCATTTCTTCTATCTCATCATCTTAATAATCTAGTATTGAATTGTAGTGTTGTGTTCTTTTGGGAGCATCAAAATGTTGCCTTCCTTATTCTTATTTCTTGGATGGTTGCGTTTGTTGCTCAACATTTGTGGATATGCCCACTGGTTTCTTCTTCTTCTCCTTCTTCTTCATCTTCTTTTCTTTTGCTGTGTGGCTTTTATCTTACTATGACTCTGTAGATAAGTAGAATGTCTGCTTTTCAGTAAATCTCTAGAGGCTTGTAGTGGGTGTGGCCAGAGAGCTCTGTTCAGTTTTCTAGGGTTAAGGGCATGCCTAAGGTGACACACCCAGGTTTAGCATGGTAAATCTCTCTCTTTTTTTATTCAGAACGGAGGTATATTCTGTTCAGCTGAGCTCTTCTCCTCAGTGGAAACCGATGCCTGTGTGCTAGCCTCAGTGGGTATAATATTTGTCTGCTCTATCCCAAAGGTCACAAAAAGATCACCTCAGTGTAAGTTCAGATTCCCAGCAATGTTTCTCACTAGGTAACCAGGAACCCCCAAGCTTGTGTTGTTTCCCAATAAGAGTGCTCAAAGTCCCAGCCATACCATGATTGCTCCCACACACCCTCAGTTTTTTTCACAGGACCAGTTCAGAAGCTTCACAGAGTCACAAGCTCCTAGCTCACTGTTATTTCTCTCCACCAGAGTCAGAAGTCTCCATGTGGCTGATTTCTGAGTGCAGACATGAGCGGGCCCAGCTGTTACATATGTCGAAAATGGCACCCAATCTATTGGCTTGTCACAGTACACCTTTGTAAAGTGATCAAAGAGAAAGAAATGTGTCTGTCCTGTCTTTTTTTCCCTCTAGTTTGGCTGGTACACTTTCCCCCACGGGGCTTCAAACTTCATTCCCTCTAGGCTCTTCCTGCCACTTTTTTGCCAGTGGCTTGGGCGACTGCTATCTGGTCTCACCTCACTTTCCGGTGCAGGTGCATAGGCTGTTAGCTTTGGAATCCTGAGCTGTGGGCACTTACACCCTCCACTTAAGTCCACCATGTCTCCTTAATTTTGGTAGAGTTTTCTCTGCCATTTTTTCTCTAGCTCTTCCCTTAAACTACACTATCTACATTTTTCTTAAATTGTCTTCTCCTGGGCTAGAGCAGTAAGCTCCTTCCCTACTCCACCATCTTGGAAACTCCTACATAAACATTTTTAAAAGAACCTTCCCTAATTCACAGGTAACTCTAAGCCTCAGTAGGCAGACTAGGTAGAAGCATGAGAACTCTGAGTTCCGGGGTCCACAGATTCCAGCACCAACCATCTATGTTTCAAGTGGTTGAGGAAGGTGGGGGTGGGCAGTTGTGAGAAGGATGATTCCCTAGTCTGAGGGGAAAGGAATCCTTACTTACAGGATTCTAGGTACTGGATATCCCAGCTGCCTTACTCCCACTGCCCCCTGAGGTCAGAGAGCTATGTGGCTTAGGGTGATGGCATCATTCTTACTTAGTTGGGCCCAGTTAGGCCTGTGAAGTTCAGCCTTCCTTTCTAGAATGCAAAAATGTCCATAGGTTCCTAGGAAGGAGATATGCAATGACTTTCTCTCCTAGCACATTGTAACTTCTAACAGTGACTCCTTTCACCAGAAGGTGCCATACTACTACATTGTATGCCCTGGGGGGTTGGGAGAGGGGACAATATGAGTTCCTTCTCTGCAGTGAAGTGGTTGTGTTTTTCAGGGAGTTCTCTTTATTGAGCTGTTGGTCTGTGGTGACTGGATTCCTCTCTAGTGAGGACTGCCAGTGTTAGGTGTTCCTGCAGATGGGCTCCACTGAAACTCTCCTACCCACCCTTTACCCTGCTACAGAGAATTCCCCTGGCTGTGAGGCTGGGGAGTCAGTGGCCACGGGTTGGCATTGTTTCTTTCTCTATGTTGCTATGGCTTATCATAGTGTGCTACTGTGTTCCCACTGTTCATTTACTGTTCATGTTCTCTTTCTCAGACACTCGCCTCCAGATATAGCTAATTTTCAAATTCTCCTGGGAGGACAAGGCAGACACTGGACCTCTCTATTTCTCCATATTGAGTCTCTCATGTCCTAAATCTTTAACGCAACTCAAAAAATTAGCAGCATCAGCATCATCTGATGCTCAAGTGTGTTATAAATGTAAACTGTCTTGTTCTGCTTCAGACTTACTAAGTCATAACCCGGAAATCTGTGACTTAACTTGATCTCCAGATGATCCTTAAGTATGTAAAAGTTTGAGAGCTTTCATTACATATTACACATGTATTACATATTCAAAAATACTCTAGAAAAAGTTGTGTTTCTTTATCCTAAAATGTCATCCATTGGAATATCTAAAGGTTACTAGAAATGAGGTACTTAAAATATAAGTAGAAAAAGAAAAGGAAACTTTGTCTGCCATAAAACCTATCATAAAGTTGCAATTATCTTCTCTGCAGATTGAAAAGGACCTATAGTAGTAATTAATCTTTTGCTTTGATATAATCAATTATTTCCAGTTAGTATGATCCACCTCTTCATGATGGTTGATCCAAAGAGAGTTTTCTTCCCCATCCATGTATGTGAAATAAATGCCCTCATAGTTTGAGAGCAACCAATGATCAATAAGTTCTAGAGAAACCATGTGCTCAGGTCTTTGGCTGCTGCTATAAGTAACTGTTTGAAAACAAAACATGGGGATCAGCATTGTGGCATAGTGAGTTAAGACATTTCTTGCAGCACCGGCATCCCATATGGCCAATGGTTGGAGTGGCAGCTACTCCACTTCTGAACTAGCTCCCTGATAATGTGCCTAAACAAGCAGCGGAGGATGGCCCAAGTACCTGGGCCCTTGCACCCACATGGGAGACCTGTAGGAAGCTCCTGGCTCCTGGCTTCAGATCAGCCCAGCTCCAGCCATTGAAGCCATTTAGGGAGTGAACCAGGGAATGAATAATCTTCCCTCCCCCTTCTCCCCATGTCCTGATCTCTCTCTCTCTCTCTCTCTCTCTCTCTCTATATATATATATATATATATATATAAAAATCTCTATTATGCTCTCCTCTCCCTCTTTTCCTTCTTCACTCCTTCCCTCCAGTCTGTCAGGTTTCCCCCAGTAAACTCTTTCCCTTAAAAAAAAAATGAAGGAACCAGTGTTTCCAATCCACGTTACTGGGAAAATACCTGGTGACAAAAATAAATTTGAAGTGTTGCTTTTTGAGCTGGACAAGATATTACTTGCTCCTGTCTCCAATCTCCATTAATTGATTAATTTACTCAATTTGTGACAAATGCCATCTTTTGTATACCAAACATTGGAGCTACCCTGGCAAAGAAAATCAGATGTAGGTTCTACAATATTGTACATGCTTTCTGAAGAACAACAACGTTAACTAAACAGCATAAAAATAAAATAAATATGATTATATTCTCCATATTATAAGCGTGGTACCCTCTGAAGGTGCTGTGACAAGACATAAAATGTAAATTTGACCACCAAAAAAGCAAGGAAGACTTCCCTAAGAAAGTCATCAATTAAACTAAAACCATGTGGTTCAGTCAGAGTTCACATAAAGTGAAGATAAACAATATGGTGTGCTTAAGGGAATACAATGCATCCACAGTGGCTGAGGAGTGGAGAAGGAGTAGATGATGGTGTAAGATGAGATGGCAAGGTATTGCAAAATAAAAATACACTGAGTTTGGAAAATATGTTAGGGATTGCATTTTTTGTGAAAGAAATTTTTTTCCAGATAACTAGTTTTAAACCAAGAAGTGACACAAGGGCTTCCATAGCCTTGGAAACTCATGACTGGAGCATAGGGAGATTACTGATGCCATAGACAGGAGTGTCAATTGGTAAAGTCAACAACAGGAGTCACTGTGCACTTACTCCTCATGTAGGATCTCTATCCTTAATGTGCTGTACATTGAGATTTAATGCTATAACGAGTACTCAAACAATATATTTCACTTTGTGTTTCTATGGGGGTGCAAACTGTTGAAATCCTTACTTAATGCATAATAAACTGATCCTCTGTAAAAAAAAAAAAAAGAAATTATCAATTCCCAACTTGACTCTCACTGGGATTAAACATGACAATAGGTCTGCTCTGATTTCATCATCATTTAAAAAAATCATCTATTATTTTTCACTTTATGTTTCTGTGTGGGAGCAAACTGTTGAAATCCATACTTAATGTATACTAAGCTGATCTTCTGTATATTAAGATAATCAAAAATGAATCTTGATGTGAATGGAAGGGGAGAGGGAGTGGGAAAGGGGAGGGTTGTGGGTGGGAGGGACGGTATGGGGGGGAAGCCATTGTAATCCATAAGTCGTACTTTGGAAATTTATATGCATTAAATAAAAGTTTAAAAAAAAAACAATATTTTCTTTTAAGGAACTATCTCTCTGGCTGCACTCTGAGCAACATATTCAATGGAGCAAGTGCCAGCATGCTGACCAATTAGGAGACTAGCAGTACACTAGTCAATAAACAGTAGCTTGAGCAAGAACAGTTACTAAATCAATGGATAGAAACACTTCCTGAGCTCCTACTACATGCCGACCACTAAGCTAAGAACTAAGATGCAGCCTCTGCCTTCAAAGGAACTTTGGTCAAAAACAGCTTCACACCAAGCAATAACCACATCACATGGAACTAATTGAATTAACATAGCTCTTTCGCATTTAGAGAATTTCAGGAAGCCTCTTACCCTCACTTCATTGTATTTGTGCCTCCTCACTTGACCGTCCTTTATGAATTCAACTCTTGTCTCTCCTATTGCTATTTTAGTTTCTCTTCTCCAGTTCCCAGATTGGTGGTATAAGGGAGACCTATCCGCAAGAGGCAAGATCCATCACTCTGGTACCTGCGTGAGTGAACCCCACTCACACTAAGACTTTTTGCAGCACAAAAAGGCCAGAATGAACTGCAGCAAGACTCCTGGCTTTGTTCTCTCGGGGGTGTCCAATGATGCAGGGAAATGCCAATTTCTCTTTCTTCTTTTCTTGACTTTATACTTGCTGGGCCTCCTAGGGAATCTGATTCTTCTGCTGGCTATCATTACTGACATCCGCCTCCACACGCCCATGTACTTCTTCCTTAGCCAGCTCTCCTTTGTAGACCTCTGCTTCACTACTACCACAACGCCCAAAATGCTGGGAGACTTGTGGACTAGGAGTGGATCCATCTCTTTCTCTGGGTGTCTGACACAATTATATTTTTTTGCTGTTTTTGCTGATATGGACAACCTGCTTTTGATGGTCATGGCCATTGACCGCTATGCTGCTATTTGCCATCCTCTGTGGTACCCACTCCTAATGACTCCTTGCAGATGTGGGGTACTAGTGGGTGTGTCATGGGGAGTGGCCCACTCTGTATCTCTGATCCATACTATATTGCTATCTCAACTATCTTTCTATATTAACCAAGACATTCCTCACTTTTTCTGTGATTTTGGCCCACTTTTGTGGCTTTCCTGTTCTGATACCCACCTCAATGAGGATCTGATGATGGCTCTGGCTGGGTTTTTAGGAATGATGCCCCTGCTCTGCATCATAAGTTCTTATGCTCATATTTTCTATGCTGTGCTTAGGGTTCCGTCAGCACAGGGGAAAAGGAAAGCCCTGGCCACATGCAGCTCCCACATCTCCATGGTCATTCTCTTCTACAGCACAATCTTTGCCACATACCTGAAACCCCCATCAACTTCTCACTCCTCTGGGGAACTGGTTGCTGCAGTCACATATACCTTGGTGACTCCCACTCTGAACCCTTTTATTTATAGTCTGAGAAATAAGGATGTGAAAAGTTCACTGAAAATGATTCTAGGCATGAAAAATTTTCAGCATTAGGATTAACCAAGCACTTGAGGAAATATCACTCCCTTCTTCAGTACCACTCGTAAAAAGCGAATAAGACACAGCAGACTCATAGAATGGCCGATGTGCTGAACAGCACTCTGGCCTCAGAATCACTCCTTCAGGCATTCAGATCTGGCTGAAGAGCCCATGAGAGTCTTTTAGGCATGGAAAGCCAAGACACTCTGAAAAAAAAAAAAAACCTAAATGCAAGATCTCTATGAGTGAAATCCCAGTGGAAAGAACAAGGCATCAAAGAAGGAGGTACCTTTCTCTGAAGGGAGGAGAAAACTTCCACTTTGACTATGACCTTTTCTAAATAAAATCAGAGTTAGTGAACTCAAGGCTTCCATAGCCTTGGCAACTCATGACAAGAGCCTAGGGATATTACTGACACCATAAACAAAAGTGTCAATTTGTTAAGTCAACAACAGGAGTCACTGTGCACTTACTCCCCATGTAGGATCTCTGTCCTTAATGTGTTGTACTATGTGAATTAATTCTATAACTAGTACTGAAACAGTACTTTACACTTTGTGTTTCTGTGTGGGTGCAAACTGTTGAAATCTTTACTTAATATATACTAAACTGATCTTCTGTATATAAAGAGAATTGAAAATGAATCTTGATGTGAAAGGAAGGGAAGAGGTAGCAGGAAATGGGAGGGTTGCGGGTGGAAGGGAAGTTATGGGGGGTGGGGGAAGCCACTGTAATCCAAAAGCTGTACTTTGGAAATTTATATTTATTAAATAAAAGTAAAAAAAAAGCAAATCCGTTAACACCACAGCTGTTACAGAGTGTTGTACTATCTGCCAGAAAGAATGCTGGATTAAATTGGCTCTTCTTTAAATTGCCTTCTAACATTAATATCTCTGAAAGTTGGGTATCTGCTGACATCACTACAGCCATATGATGAACATTGGCATTTCTATCAGTGGTTTAATGGAGATCCTCAGCACCTTTACTGTAGTCTATATCATTTTTGTTGCCATCAAAATCACTGTGTAAAAGTTACCATCTTCAGCTCTATCTCTATCAATGCCATTAGTACAATCCCCACTAATAAGAAAGAGGACTTGGCTCTATGCAGTTTTCCCCTACTTAATTCTTCACTTTTCAGAATATTTTATATATGTGTGTGCTTATGCTATATTTGAGAGATTCTGGGAGTCTTTGATTTTTTGCCTGAGAATTGATAGCTTAAATTAGGAGGATTTTTCCAATACTCTTTGTTTTGTAATAGAATAAAAGAATATTCTCTATGTAAGTTTGTTCTGAAAAATAAAACAATCAATGCATCACTGTAATGAATGGTTTTTTCAGATTCGGACAGGCAAAGGATGTTTCCAAGAAAAGATCTGGTACATCATAAACAGAATGCACACAGTCTAGTTTGGTCTCTATGATGTGTTCAGTTTGTCTTTCTATATGTACCATGTATTATGTCACAGCAGACACTACATTTACATGGTTTTTATTCGCACCACACTCTCCTATTTGTGTTACTGTGCATTGAGAAGTTTGGTATTTAAACCAATACCTGATGTGCAGTTTTATTCGGGAGAACAGCTCAAGGCACAGACTGCATACAGCACTGACTTAGGAGGAGTGTCCCTGAGATACTCAGACTGGATTTCTTTAGAGCATCTGCATCTGGCCCATGCCTGGCCCAGACTTCCTAGCTGCATTATGTACAATTAAATTCCTTATTTCCAACTATATTCTGATTACTTTTCACAGCATGTGTTCAGAAATTATTTTTAAATTAATGATGACTACACTGGGTAACCTAAGGTGATCATTCTAGCCTTACAAGAAAATTATCTCCTGTCTCCCAGGATCTGATGAATACAAACATTTTTCTCTTTATCTGAGTATCCTTTAACTGGATACTGGGTGCCACTGAAGAAATATCTATATCAAAAGGAATACAAACTCTGGGTACTGTGGAGGTGAGCAAAAGAATGAAAATCCAATGAAATCCATGTTGCCTAAAACAATCTACATATTCAGTGTAATTCCTATCAAAATACACTGAAATTCTTCATAGAACTGAAAAAAAAGAAATCCTGAAGTTCATACAGAATCACAAAAAAATCCAATAGCTAAAGCAATCTTGAGGGGGGAAAAAAGCAGGAGACATTGCACTACCTGACATCAAAATATTCTACAAAGCTATAGTAATTTAAATGGCATAATATTGTCATAAAAATTCATACATACAGCAATGGAACAAAATAGAGATCCTGGAAGTAAACCCAGGCATCAACTGGCAACTAATGCATGACAATGTGCTGAAAACACACCCCGGAGAAAGGATAACCTTTTCAGCAAATGATGCTGAGTAAATTGAATCTCCATAGGAAGAAAAATAAATGAAATGAAGAAACTAATAGAACATGAAATTCTGATAGTGAAATCAAAATGAATTGAAGAATTCAATGGATCAAATGAAAAACGCATTAGAGAGCCTTAAAAACAGGGTCAGTGAAGGAGAAGAAAGAATATTGGAGTTAGAAGACAGAGAACAGGAAAGGATACAGTCAAACGAAAGAAAAGAAGAGAAATTAGAAATCTAAAAAACATTGTCGGGAATCCACAGTATACTATTAAAAAACCCAACATTCGGGTTCTAGGAGTTCCAGAAGGCATGGAGAGAGAGAAAGGATTAGAAGGCCTTTTTAGTGAGATACTACTCCAGGTTTGGAGAAGGACAGAGACGTCCTAGTACAGGAAGCTCATAGAACCCTGGAAAAAAATTACCAAAACAGATCCTCATCACGACACGTTGTAATCAAACTCAACACAGTGAAACATAAAGAAAGATACTCAAATGTGCAAAGAGAAATGTCAGATTACTCTCAGAGGATCTCCAGCAGACTCACAGCAGACTTCTCATCAGAAACATTACAAGCTAGGAGGGAATGGCGAGACATAGCCCAGCTACTAAGGGAAAAAAAACTGCCAACCCAGAATGTTATATCTTGCAAATTCTCCTTTGTGAATGAAGGAGAAATGGACACTATGTGAAACAGTGACTTGATCAGCCCTTGTCCTGACTGTTGATGAACAACTTAATACTTTATCACTTTTAGTATTTTTGTCTTACTTAATACTATTGGTTAAACTCTGGAATTAACACACATTTCATAAAATACAACACCCTTTCATGATAAAAACTCTAAGCAAATTGGGTAAAGAATGAACATTCTTCCATACAATCAAAGCAATTTATGAAAAACCCACGGCCAGATCAGAGGGGGAGCGGCAAGATGGTGGAATAGGAAGGGAGCACACTGATAGTCCGGGGAGTGACAGTTTAACAAAAGTGGAGATACTGCAGGTTCAAGGAAGAGTAGGGGAAAAAACAGCAGAAGAAACTCTTCCGGAACTAATGATTCACAGTGGACATGCGTGGAGAGCGTAGGAGCCCACAGTTCGGGACACCAGCGGCAGACTCAACACACCAGCACTGGAACGTGAGGTGAGCAGAACCTCAATAGCCCGAGACACCGGCATCAAGCAGAAAGAGGAGACTAGAGGGAATGACCCAGGGGGGAAAGTTCACCAGGCTAACTAGAAGAAAGAGAGAGAGAAAAAAAAAGTGACTAATAGGGACACGGGTTTCTCTCCCTCCACTCACCTCTCAAAGGCAAGCAAGACAAAGAGCAGGCGCCATCTTGGACATACATCATAAGCAAAGCGACCTCAGGTCTCCACCGGCCCTGAGCCTAGCAGAAAAACCTGATTCTGGGTGGGGTAAATTAACAGGAGATTAGGACCTAGTGAATTTGTGGTGCTACTGAACTGAGACTGTGAAAAAAGAGACGGTGGGGGAGAGAACTCACAGAATCCACGTGAGTACTCTCCAGAGATGCTACAATTCCGTAACTTTGGCAACCCAGTGGGAGACTGAAGGAGAATTTGAGCCCACTCTGAGGGCAGAACAGATTCCCTGTGTGGTCCTGGGGAAAGAGCTTCTGATCTCTGGCTCCTGTGGGTATGTCATTTGCCTGCTAACTACCTCCAACTTCATTCAGCTGTGCGGAATTACTTCCCTTTTGAATCAAAAAAAAGAAGAAAGAAAGAGAGAGAGAGAGATCTACCACGCCTAACCTGGGAGTGTCACCTTTGGCACACCAAACAGAGCTCTCCGGCCACACCCATCTCAAGCCTCTAAGGCTCCATCAAAAACAGACAGTCAACCTACTCTAGAGTCATAGTATAACAAGAAAAAGCACCACAGTGAAGAAACCAAATATCTCCAATATGCCAAACAACAAACACAAAAACCGAGGTAATAAGAACAAGGAAGTCACTATGACGCCCCCAAATGAAAAAGACACCCCAATTCAAGATTATGAAGATGATGACATAGAAGAAATGCAAGAAGCAGATCTCAAAAAATTGATAAGAACATTAAGAAGTTCTCAAAAACAAATTCTTGAACTACAGAAATCCTTAATGGACAAGATAGAAAATCTCTCTTGTGAAAATGAAATATTAAGGAGGAATCAAAATGAAATGAAACAACTAGTAAAACAGGAAACTGTGATAGTGATGAGAAATCATAACGAAGTGAAGAATTCAATAGATCAAGTAAAAAACACATTGGAGGGCCGGCGCCGCAGCTCACTAGGCTAATCCTCCACCTAGCGGCGCTGGCGAACCAGGCTCTAGTCCCAGTCGGGGCGCCGGATTCTGTCCCGGTTGTCCCTCTTCCAGGCCAGCTCTCTGCTGTGGCCAGAGAGTGAAGTGGAGGATGGCCCAGGTGCTTGGGCCCTGCACCCCATGGCAGACCAGGAAAAGCACCTGGCTCCTGGCTCCTGCCATCGGATCAGCGTGGTGCGCCAGCCACAGTGCGCCGGCCACGGCGGCCATTGGAGGGTGCACCAACGGCAAAAGGAAGACCTTTCTCTATGTCTCTCTCTCTCTCACTGTCCACTCTGCCTGTCAAAAAAAAAAAACACATTGGAGAGCCTTACAAACAGAATGGGTGAAGCAGAAGAGAGAATATCGGACTTAGAAGACAGAGAACAGGAAAGGATACAGTCAGACCAAAGAAAAGAAGAAGAAATTAGAAATCTAAAACATATTGTCGGGAATTTCAGGATACTATTACAAAACCCAACATTCGGGTTCTGAGAGTTCCTGAAGGCATGGAGAGGGAGAAAGGATTAGAAGGCCTTTTTAGTAAGATATTAGCAGAAAATTTCCCAGGTTTGGAGAAGGACAGAGAAATCCTAGTACAGAAAGCTAACAGAACCCCTAATAAACACGACCAAAAGAGATCCTCACCACGACACGTTGTAATTAAACTCACCACAGTAAAACATAAAGAAAAGCACCTAAAATGTGCAAGAGAGAAACATCAGATTACTCTCAGAGGATCTCCAATCAGACTCACAGCTGACTTCTCATCAGAAACTCTACAAGCTAGGAGGGAATGGCGAGATATAGCCCAGGTACTAAGAGAGAACAACTGCCAGCCCAGAATATTATATCCTGCAAAGCTATCATTTATGAATGAATGTGAAAGAAAGACTTTTCATAGCAAACAGAAATTGAAAGAATTTGTCCCCACTCGTCCAGCCCTGCAAAAGATGCTTAAAGATGTGTTGCACATAGAAAAACAGACACACGGTCATCAATATGAAAGAAGGTAAAGGAAGGAAAAGTCACAGCAAAGATCACAAGGAATTCAAAGCATATATTAGAACTTATCTTTGGCAAATGGCAGGGCAAAGTTACCACTTATCTTTAGTCACATTGAACGTGAATGGCCTGAACTGTCCAGTTAAAAGACACCGATTGGCTGATTGGGTTAAGGAACAAAACCCATCTATTTGCTGCTTACAAGAAACACATCTTTCCAACAAAGATGCATACCGACTAAAAGTGAAAGGCTGGAAAAAGATATACCATGCCAACAGAAATGAAAAAAGAGCGGGCATAGCCATCTTAATATTGGACAACATAAACTTTACCACAAAAACTGTTAAGAGAGACAAAGAGGGACACTATATAATGATCAAGGGATCAATTCAACAGGAAGATATAACAATTATCAATGTATATGCACCTAACTACAGGGCACCAGTTTATCTAAAAGATTTGTTAAGGGACTTAAAGGGAGACTTAAACTCCAATACAATAGTACTGGGGGACTTCAGTAGCCCACTCTCAGAAATAGACAGATCAACAGGACAGAAGATCAACAAGGATACAGTAGATTTAAATGACACTATAGCCCAAATGGATCTAACCGATATCTACAGAACTTTCAATCCTACAGCTAAAGATTTTACATTCTTCTCAGCAGTACATGGAACCTTCTCTAGGATTGACCACATACTAGGCCATAAAGCAAGTCTCAGCAAATTCAAAAGAATTAGAATCATACCATGCAGCTTCTCAGACCATAAAGGAATGAAGTTGGAAATTAGCAACTCAGGAATCCCTAGAGCATACGCAAACACATGGAGATTGAACAACATGCTCCTGAATGAACAATGGGTCATAGAAGAAATCAAAAGAGAAATCAAAAACTTTCTGGAAGTAAATGAGGATAACAGCACAACATACCAAAACTTATGGGACGCAACAAAAGCAGTGTTAAGAGGAAAGTTTATAGCAATAGGTGCCTACATCAAGAAATTGGAAAGGCACCAAATAGATGAGCTTTCAACGCATCTCAAGGATCTAGAAAAACTGCAGCAAACCAGACCCAATTCTAGTAGGAGAAGAGAAATAATGAAAATCAGAGAGGAAATCAACAGGATTGAATCCAAAAAAATTACAAAAAATCAGCCAAACAAGGAGCTGGTTTTTTGAAAAAATAAACAAAATTGACACCCCATTGGCCCAACTAACTAAAAAAAGAAGAGAAAAGACCAAAATCAATAAAATCAGAGATGAAAAAGGAAACGTAACAACAGACACCACAGCAATAAAAAGAATCGTCAGAAATTACTACAAGGACTTACATGTCAGCAAACAGGGAAACCCATCAGAAATGGGTAGATTCCTGGACACATGCAACCTACCTACATTTTAACCAGGAAGACATAGAAAACCTAAACAGACCCATAACTGAGACAGAAATTGAATCAGTAATAAAGGCCATCCCAAGCCCAGACCAGATGGATTCAATGCTGAATTCTACCAGACATTTAAAGAAGAACTGACTCCAATTCTTCTCAAACTATTCAGAACAATCGAAAAAGAGGGAGTCCTCCCAAATTCTTTCTATGAAGCCAGCATCACCTTAATTCCTAAGCCGGAAAAAGATGCAGCACTGAAACAGAATTACAGACCAATATCCCTGATGAACATAGATGCAAAAATCCTCAATAAAATTCTTGCCAATAGAATGCAACAACACATCAGAAAGATCATCCACCCAGACCAAGTGGGATTTATCTCTGGTATGCAGGGATGGTTTCATGTGCGCAAAACAATCAATGTGATACACCACATTAACAGTCTGAAGAAGAAAAACCATATGATTATCTCAGTAGATTCAGAGAAAGCATTTGATAAAATACAACACCCTTTCATGATGAAAACTCTAAGCAAACTGGGTATGGAAGGAACATTCCTCAATACAATCAAAGCAATCTATGAAAAACCCACAGCCAACATCCTATTGAATGGGGAAAAGTTGGAAGCATTTCCACGGAGATCTGGTACGAGACAGGGATGCCCACTCTCACCACTGCTATTCAATATAGTTCTGGAAGTTCTAGCCAGAGCTACTAGGCAAGAAAAAGAAATGAAAGGGATACAAATTGGGAAGGAAGAACTCAAACTATCCCTCTTTGCAGATGATATGATTCTTTATTTAGGGGACCCAAGAACTCAACTAAGACACTATTGGAACTCATAGAAGAGTTTGACAAAGTAGCAGGGTATAAAATCAATGCACAAAAATCAACAGCCTTTTTATACACAGGCAACGCCGTGGCTGAGGAAGAACTTTTAAGATCAATCCCATTCACAATAGCTACAAAAAGAATCAACTGCCTTGGAATAAACTTAACCAAGGATGTTAAATATCTCTATGATGAAAATTACAAAACTTTGAAGAAAGAAATAGAAGAGGATACCAAGAAATGGAAAAATCTTGTTTGTTCTACTTAATACTTTTGGCTGAATACTGTAATCAATACACAGTTATTCTCAAGTGTTAAAACTTAACTGAAAAGTGATCCCTGTTAAAGATAAGAGTGGGAGTAAGACAGGGAAGAGATGTGCAATTCGGGACATGCTCAAGCTGACTTACCTCAAACGGTAGAGTTAGAAACATACCAGGGGATTCCTATTCAATCCCATCAAGGTGGCATGTACCAATGCCATCTCACTAGTCCCAGTGATCAATTTCAGTTCACAATTGATCATAATGATAGGACTAAGAACCAAAGGGATCACATGAACAAGACTAGTGTCTGCAAATACTAGCTAATAGAATAAAAAAGGGAGAGAATGATCCAACATGGGAAGTGAGATACACAGCACCCATAGAATGGCAGATATCCTAACAGCACTCTGGCCTCAGAATCAGCCCTTAAGGCATGCGCATCTGGCTGAAAAGCCCATGAGAGTATTTCAGGCATGGAAAGCCTAGGCACTCTGGGGGGGGAAAGAAAACCTAAATGAAAGATCTCCGCGAGTGAGATCCCAGTGGAAAGAATGGGTCATCAAAGAAGGAGGTACCTTTCTCTGAAGGAAGCAGAGAACTTCCACTTTGACCATGGCCTTGTCTAAATATGATCAGTCAGTGAACTCAGGGGGCTTCCATAGCCTTGGCAGCTCATGACAAGAGCCTAGGGTGATTACTGATGCTATAAACAAGAGTGTCAATTTGTTAAGTCAACAACAGGAGTCACTGTGCACTTACTCCTCATGTAGGATCTTTGTCCTTAGTGTGCTGTACATTGAGAATTATTGCTATAACTAGTACTCAAACAGTATTTTTCACTTTATGTTTCTGTGTGGGAGCAAACTGTTGAAATCTTTACTTAATGTATGCTAAGCTGATCTTCTGTATATAAAGAGAATTGAAAATGAATCTTGATGTGAATGGAAGGGGAGAGGGAGTGGGAAAGGGGAGGGTTGTGGGTGGGATGGACGTTATGGGGGGGAAGCCATTGTAATCCATAAGCTGTACTGTGGAAATTTATATTCATTAAATAAAGTTTAAAAAAAAAACAAGTGAATAAACAACCCACAGAATGGGAGATAAAAGAAAAAAGAAAAACCCACGGCCAACATCCTGTTGAATGGGGGAAAGTTGGAAGCATTTCCACTGAGATCTGGTACCAGACAGGGATGCCCACTCTCACCACTGCTATTTAACATAGTTCTGGAAGTTTTAGTCAGAGCGATTAGGCAAGAAAAAGAAACTAAAGGGATACAAATTGGGAAGGAAGAACTCAAACTATCCCTCTTTAAGACAATATGATTCTTTACTTAGGGGACCCAAAGAACTCTACTAAGAGACTATTGGAACTCATAGAAGAGTTTGACAAAGTAACAGGATATAAAATCAATGCACAAAAATCAACAGCCTTTGTATACACAGGCAATGCCATGGCTGAGGAAGAACTTCTAAGACCATCCCATTCACAGTAGCTACAAAAACAATCATATACCTTGGAATAAACTTAACCAAGGACATTAAAGACCTCTATGATGAGAATTACAAAATCTTAAAGAAAGAAATAGAAGAGGATACCATAAAATGGAAAAATCTTCCATGCTCATGGATTGGAAGAATCAATATCATCAAAATGTCCATTCTCCCAAAAGCAATTTATACATTCAATGCAATACCAATCAAAATACCAAAGACATTCTTCTCAGATCTGGAATAAATGATGCTGAAATTCATACGCAGACGCAGGGGACCTTGAATAGCTAAAGCAATCTTGTACAACAAAAACAAAGCTGGAGGCGTCACAATACCAAATTTCAAATACTACAGGGCAGTTGTAATCAAAACAGCATGGTACTAGTACAGAAACAGATGGATAGACCAATGGAACAGAATAGAAACACCAGAAATCAATCCAAACAGCTACAGCCAACTTATATTTGATCAAGGATCTAAAACCAATTCCTGGAGCAAGGACAGTCTATTCAATAAATGGTGCTGGGAAAATTGGATTTCCATGTGCAGAATCATGAAGCAAGACCCCTACCTTACACCTTACGCAAAAATTCACTCAACATGGATTAAAGACTTAAATCTATGACCTGACACCATCAAATTATTAGAGAGCATTGAAGAAACCCAGAGAGATATAGGCACATCAAAGACTCTTGGAAAGACCCCAGAGGCACAAGCAGTCAAAGCCAAAATTAACTATTGCAACTGCATTAAATTGAGAAGTTTCTGTACAGCAAAAGAAACAGGAAAGTGAAGAGGCAACCGACAGAATGGGAAAAAATATTTGCAAACTATGCAACAGCTAAAGGGTTAATAACCAGAATCTGCAAAGAGATCAAGAAACTCCAAAACAACAAAACAAACAACCCACTTAAGAGATGGGCCAGGGACCTCAATAGACATTTTTCTTTTTTTTTTTTCCATTCAAGAACATTACAGCTGTCTTTATTTGGTGAATTGTTCTTTTTTTTCTTTTATAATGAATATAAATTTCCAAAGCACAGCTTTTGGATTACAATGGCTTTTCTCCCCCCATAACTTCCCTCCTACCCGCAACTCTCCCCTCTCCCACTCTCTCCCAACTTACATTCACATCAAGATTCATTTTCAATTATCTTTATATATAGAAGATCAATTTAGCATATATTAAGTAAAGCTTTCAAGAGTTTGCACCCACACAGAACATAAAATGTAAAATACTGTTTCAGTACTAGTTAAAGCATTACATCACAATGTATAGCACATAAAGGACAGAGATCCTACATGAGGAGTAAGTGCACAGTGACTCCTGTTATAGACTTAACAATTGACACTTTTGTTTATGTTGTCAGTAATCACCCTAGGCTCTTGTCATGAGTTGCCAAGGCTATGGAGACCTTTTAAGCTCGCTGTCTCTGATTTTGTTAAGACAAGGTGAATAGACATTTTTCAAAAGAGGAAATCCAAATGGCCAACAGGCACGTGAATAAATGTTCAGGATCACTAGCATTCAGGGAAATGCACATCAAAACCACAATGAGGTTTCACCTCACACCGGTTAGAATGGGTCACATACAGAAATCTACCAACAACAGATGCTGGCGAGGATATGGGGAAAAAGGGAAACTAACCCACTGTTGGTAGGAATGCGATCTGGTAAAGCCACTATGGAAGTCAATCTGGAGATTCCTCAGAAATCTAAATATAACCCTACCATAAAACCCAGCTATCCCACTATTTGGAACATACCAAAAGGAAATTAAATTGGCAAATAAAAGAGCTGTCTGCACCTTAATGTTTATTGCAGCTCAATTCACAATAGCTAAGACCTGGAATCAACCTAAATGCCCATCAACAGTAGACTGGGCCGGCGCTGCGGCTCACTAGGCTAATACTCCACCTTGCGGCTCCGGCACACCGGGTTCTAGTCCCGGTTGGGGCTCTGGATTCTGTCCCAGTTGCCCCTCTTCCAGGCCAGCTCTCTGCTGTGGCCAGGGAGTGCAGTGGAGGATGGCCCAAGTGCTTGGGCCCTGCACTCCATGGGAGACCAGGATAAGTACCTGGCTCCTGCCATCGGATCAGCGCAGTGTGCCAGCCACAGTACGCCGGCAGCAGTCATTGGAGGGTGAACCAATGGCAAAGGAGGACCTTTCTCTCTGTCTCTCTCTCTCACTGTCCACTCTGCCTGTCAAAAATTTAAAATAAAAAACCAGTATACTGGATAAAGCAATTATGGGACATGTACTCTATAGAATACTATACTGCAGTCAAAACAATGAAATCTGGTCATTTGCAACAAAATGGAGGAATCTGGAAAATATTATGCTGAGTGAAATAAGCCAGTCCCAAAGGGACAAATATATGTTCTCCCTGATTGGTGACAACTAACCGAGCACCAAAAGCAAACCTGTTGAAGTGAAATGGACGCTATGAGAAACAGTGACTTGATCATATCTTACCATGACTGTTGTTGAACAACTTAATACTTTATCCCTTTTAGTATTTTTTGTTCAACTTAATACTATTGGTTGAACTATTTAATTAATACACAATTATTCTTAAGCATTGAAATTTAACTGAAAAGTGATCCCTGTTAAATATAAGAGTGGGAATAAGAGAGAGAGGAGATGTACAATTTGGAACATGCTCAATTGGACTTGCCCCAAACGGTAGAGTTAGAAACATACCAGGGGATTCCAATTCAATCCCATCAAGGTGGCATGTACCAATGCCATTTCACTAGTCCCAGTGATCAATTTCAGTTCACAATTGATCATAATGATAGGACTAAGAGCCAAAGGGATCACACAAACAAGACTAGTGTCTGCTAATACTAACTGATAGAATCAAAAAGGGAGAGAACGATCCAACATGGGAAGTGGGATACACAACAAACTCATAGAATGGCAGATGTCCTAAACAGCACTCTGGCCTCAGAATCAGCCCTTCAGGCATTCATATCTGGCTGAAGAGCCCATGAGAGTATTTCAGGCATGGAAAGCCAAGACACTCTGGGGAAAAAAAATGACCTAAATGAAAGATCTCTGCAAGTGAGATCCCAGTGGAAAGAACAGGCCATCAAAGAAGGAGGTACCTTTCTCTAAAGGGAGGAGTGAACTTCCACTTTGACTATGACCTTGTCTAAGTAAGATCAGAGTTGGCGAACTCAAAAGGCCTCCATAGCCTTGGCAACTCATGACAAGGGCCTGGGGTGATTACTGACGCCATAAACAAGAATGTCAAATAAGTCTACAACAGGAGTCACTGTGCACTTATTCCCCATGTAGGATTTCTGTCCTTAATGTGTAGTTCAATGTTATTTAATGCTATAACCAGTACTGAAACAGTACTTTACACTTTGTGTTTGTGTGGGTGCAAACTGTTGAAATCTTTACTTAATATATACTAAATTTATCTTCTGTATATAAAGATAATTGAAAATGAATCTTGATGAGAATGGAATGGGAGAGGGAGGGGGAGAGGGGAGGGTTGTGGGGGGAGGAAAGTTATGGGGGGTGGGGAAGCCACTGTAATCTAAAAGCTGTACTTTGGAAATTTATGTTTATTAAATAAAAGTTAAAAAAAAGATTTTATTTATTTACTTATTTGACAGCTAGAATTACAGACAGTGAGAGAGAGGGGCAGAGAGAAAGGTCTTCCTTCCATTGGTTCACTCCTCAAATGGCCGCAACAGCCAGAGCTACACCTATCCAAAGCCAGGTGCCAGGTGCCTCTTCCTGGTCTCCCATGTGGGTGCAGGGGCCCAAGCACTTGGACCATTTTCTACTCTTTCCCAGGCCACAGCAGAGAGCTGGACTGGAAGAGGAGTAACCGGGACTAGAACCAGTACCCATATTTGATGCCAACGCCGCAGGTGGAGGATTAACCTGGTGCACCACAGCACTGGCTCCTAAAATGTAGATTTTTAACGAATGGTAATGCTTTCTAATGCCTCTGACCAAAGGTAAAAATGAGAAAGAAGAGTTATGTCTCCTGAATAAAAAATAAACACAGATTTTGCATCTTGCTACTTTTGATTGTATATTTATAAAGATTCACAATTATGATCTGAGATTTCAGAATAAAGACTTGAAATAACTTGATGCTTCTCATATTTGTCCACCTTTATATTCCCCAATCAGAATAAATTTTCATATGAGCAGAGTGGGATGTGCAGGAAAAGTTTTTTTTACAGTCAAGATAAGGGCTGATTCAAACTGTTATATATCAGGAAGAAATTTTGAAATGTCATGCAGCAATAATATTCATAAGCAATAGTTTATTTTACATTGCTTTGTTTATTTTTCTATACTAAACATTTATAGTATATCTAATGATAAACCTATATAAGTTTAAATCAACTTTTAAACTCCATTAAAAATTGTTTCCTTACCATCCTAATTCTTAGCATAATTACAAAAGAGTAAAAGCAAATGTTGAAATGAATGGAGTTAGTCTTCACCAGCTAATCTTGGAAGACTTCCCAATGGAGGTATAGAAACTCCAAATAAAAGCTTCACTATCTTCCTTGAATCAAGAGTTTCAGTTTGCTTAGTGCAGAGAAGCCTCCGTAGTGCCTGATGAACCTCCTTGTTCCTCAGAGTGTAGATCATGGGGTTGAAGATTGGGGTGACAACGGTGTACAGCAGGGCAAAGACCTTGGAGAGGACCTGGGAGTGGACAGCAGAGGGTGCAGTGTACAAGATCATCAAGGTCCCATAAAATGTGGACACTACAGTGAGGTGAGAGGAGCATGTGGAGAAAGCCTTTCTCCTAGTGGCCCCAGCAGGAATTCTCAGCACAGCCACCACAATCTGAGCATATGATGTCAAAATCAGTCCAAAGGGCACAGTGAGGCAGATCACAGAGAGAATGAATGTTGTCATCTGGGCCACTCTGGGGTCTGAGCAAGCTAGGCCCACTAAGGGCATGAAGTCACAGTAGAAGTGGTCAATGTACTTGGAGCCACAGAACCGCAGCTGTGCCATCAGAGCTACCACCAGTCCATCTACCATGAAGCCAGAGAGCCAGGTTGTCACCACCAGGCCCAAGCACCATCTGGGTCCCATCAGGAGTGGGTAGCGAAGTGGGTAGCAGATTGCCAGATACCGATCATACGCCATGACAGCTAGCAAGAAGCACTCAACTGTGGCTAGAGAGCCAAAGGTAAAGAACTGGAGCAAACAACCAGCCACAGAGATGGCTGCCTCTTGCAGGAATCCTTGCAGCATTTTTGGCACCACTGTGGAGGTGTAGAGGATTTCCAAGAAGGACAGATTAGCCAGAAAGAAATACATAGGTGTGTGGAGCCTCTGTGAGCTGACGACAGCCACAATGATCAGCATATTCCCTAGGATGATGAAGGCATAGACAGCAGTAAACACAATAAAGAAAAGGGGGTGCAGTTCAGGGACATCATAGAAGCCAAGGAGAACAAATTCTGCAATAGTTTCATTTCCTGGTGAGATCCTCTCCATGTGGATTATGCAAGCTTCCGTTTGACAGTAACTGAGAAGGAAACTTTAGATTATACATCTTCCATACAAAGGAGAAGACTAATAGGGCTAAAACAATAAAGGTAGAAGTGAGTTTCCAGAACAGGAACCACTTGCACAGGCCCTCCTCTCTCTGCCTTTTAACTCGTCACTCCTTCCTCAATTCCTATTCTTCCCTACATTTTTCAACTGTACGTGTTCTTCAAGGCTTAATACAGTTCATATAAATTCATAATTGCAGTCTTTCAAAGCCCTTTAATATATTAATTCAATTTATTACCTCTATCATATAATGAATGCTATCATCCTAATCTGTGTATAGAACCATAACCTCCTTCATATGTACCAGTGTTATCCTCCAGATACCTGCTGGACATGTCCTATCATCAGCTCAGTGACACCACGTTCAACAACAAACTCCTTTATATTCCCCAATCAGAATCAATTTCCATATGAGCAGACTGGGAAGAATCACTATGTCTCTAAAGTATTTATGAAATGCATGAGGTTTGTAAGCCTTAAATAAAAGATTTCTGGATTGAAAAAATTTACTATCTCATAGTCATCTCCATCTCAACCACCCTTTTCATTTCCCATCTACCATTCAGTGACATCTTATCAGCTGCTACTTGGAAAATTCTTTTATATGCCTTTCTCCCTACTGCATGTCTATATAAACACAATGACTCACTGTGTATCACTCTAGTCTACAGTTTTGTTCTTTTGCCTTATCAAAAGTAATCTTGGTTGGTTGGTTGGTTGGTTCTCAGTTTTTAGCATTTATTCAGTGAGAGAAATATGCAGGAAAGTGAGGGCTTTATTTAGAGGAGAAAGAAGTCTAGAGACTAAGTTAGATCCATACTAGGCAGAGAGCAGGCTAGGAGCCACGTGGAGCAAGCATGCAGTTAGGTTCAGCCACAGGTAACATATTGCAGGCAGGAAAGCAGAGAGCAGGCAGCCAGACAGCCATGTACCTGTAGGTTTGGGACAACAAGGGCAGGCCCACTGCGCTCCAGGTCTTTTATTCACTTCCAAAGGGGAGTGGTTACATAGTCTGATTGGCAGGTGGGCATATAGGTGAGGTCAGGTAGTGGTGTGAGATAATGAAAAGGGAGCAGAGTGAAGGCCTGGTCTCTGGCTCACAAATCTAATCAATTTAATCCTATATGCCTGCCTATATCATTCGCCCTCAGGTATCTCAGACCTTAATCTTAAGTTGATGTTGAGGAGTGTAGAATCATCACATATTCTATAGCTGCATCCTGCTGACCAGAGGCACAGGCCCTGACTGTCCTGGGTCTGGGAGTCTCTATCTTATCTAACAAGTTCATTTCAGGAGCTGGAGTATTCTCAGTCACTGCCAATGGCTATGTCCCCTGAAAAGTATTTTTAAATGCTAATTTTATTAGATTGTTCACAATTTTATAGCAACAATGTAATAAATAAAAAATGCTGGTGGAACTGTAGGTGCTGTGGGAGAAGGGACCAGGATTGTGGGGTGGAGGGGTGGGAATTGAGGTCAGGAAAGGCTTTCTGTGGATGGAGGCTCACAGGCTAAGCTCTGGAGGACAGGTAGGAGCTGGTCAGGCATATGACAGAGGACTGGAGAGAGAGTTCATGGGAAGAAAGGCTTCTGTGAAAACAGAGTTAATTATCATGGTCCTTATGAGGATCTGGAAAATGGGCCTGGAGGCTTAGAGGAAGGACTTTATATGCTATCCAGAGTCATGTTTACTTTTCCCTGAAAATAATGAAAGTACATGTAGTGATGGAGAGTGTAGGGGAATGGTAAGGAATAAAGAGAGAATTCAAAACTTCATTTAAAATGTAATTATCAGATAAACTTATTTTGATGCAAAAAATTAAATTTTGTGCCTATGTGGGTCTTCAAAAAGTCCGTGGAAAATATATATCATAAAAAACTATGTGTGGGGGCCAGCACTGTGGCATAGCATATAAAGCTGCTGCCTGCAGTACCAGCATTCCACATGGACACCAGTTCTCTCCAGTTCGAGTCCCAGCTGCTCCTCTTCCAAACCAGCTCTCTGCTGAGGCCTGGGAAAGCAGTAGAAAATGGTCCAAGCCCTTGAGCCCCTGCACCCACGTAGGAGACCTGGAAGAAGCTCCTGGCTCCTGGCTTTGGATCAGCTCAGCTCTATCTGTTGAGCCCAGTTGGGGAGTGAACCAGCAGATGGAAGACTCTCTCTCTCTCTCTCTCTCTCTCTCTCTCTCTGCCTCTCCTTCTATCTCTGTGTAACTCTTTCATATAAATAAATAAATCTTTAAAAAAAAAAAAAAAAGACTAGCCAGTGCCGCGGCTCACTAGGCTAATTCTCCGCCTTGCGGCGCCAGTACACCGGGTTCTAGTCCCAGTTGGGGCGCCGGATTCTGTCCTGGTTGCCCCTCTTCCAGGCCAGCTCTCTGCTGTGGCCTGGGAGTGCAGTGGAGGATGGCCCAAGTCCTTGGGCCCTGCACCCCATGGGAGACCAGGAGAAGCACCTGGCTCCTGCCATTGGATCAGCGCGGTGTGCCGGCCGGAGCGCGCCAGCCACGGCGGCCATTGGAGGGTGAACCAATGGCAAAGGAAGACCTTTCTCTCTGTCTCTCTCTCTCTCACTGTCCACTCTGCCTGTCAAAAAAAAAAAAAAACTGTGTGGGCCGGCGCCACAGCTCAATAGGCTAATCCTCTGCCTTGCGGCTCTGGCACACTGGGTTCTAGTCCCAGTCGGGGTGCCAGATTCTGTCCCGGTTGCCCCTCTTCCAGGCCAACTCTCTGCTGTGGCCAGGGAGTGCAGTGGAGGATGGCCCAGGTGCTTGGGCCCTGCACCCCATGGGAGACCAGGAGAAGCACCTGGCTCCTGACTTTGGATCAGTGTGGTGCGCTGGCCGCAGCGCGCCGGCCGCGGCGGCCATTGGAGGGTGAACCAACGGCAAAAGGAGGACCTTTCTCTCTGTCTCTCTCTCTCTCACTGTCCACTCTGCCTGTCAAAAAAAAAAAAAAAAAAAAAGACTGTGTGTGGATTTCAAAGTTTTTTTCAGCAGAACAAACAACACTTTATCCCACTTTCACAACCTCTTTGAAGTACCCTCATAATGATATAGTCTCATATATAATTTAAACAACATTACTTCCTAGATTATCAGATTAATAAACATACATTACATTCATTAACACATAAAACATAAATTGTCTGTAATACAAAGGGCCTAGAACATAAGTTGCACAAGAGGTGGAAAACTGGACGGTTCAGGACAGAAGGGGTAGAAGACTTTACTGTATACTATTTTATACTTTTGCCTAAAGCCAAACCTACCTTTTCCATGAATATCATTTTTATTTCCCCATTTGTTACTAATACTAAGTCCTGAAAGACTTGCCTTCAGTTTCATTTCCCTTATGAAGCCTCTTTGGCTAGTGAAGCTCTTTATTTCTTGAGCAGTCATATACTAAATGTCTGGGACATAAAAGTTATTACATTAGTTTCTCATGATATTAGATCAAATAAAACCAGTCCAAAACCATTAAAAGCTCACAAAATTACATAGTAGGTGGACACATGAGCATGCACTTGCAACATACTGAAAGAGAGTTAATGAATTAACCTGAAAGAAAAAGTATTAGAGGAAAGTGGTGCTTGTTCATAGGTCTGCAGAATATGTAAAACTCAGGTGTGTTCAGACTGTTTTTGAAGCATTTAAAATTTCCCCCATATGAAAGCTTTTCAGATAAAAAAGGACACATCAACCTGGATTTTCAGAACACCACTTCCCCAATCCTAGTGTTCAACTAGCAGAATTGGGAGAAAGAGAAAGTGAAGAGAAGGCAGAGGGAAATGAGGATGACAGAGAAATGGGAAAGACACAGCAAGAGCAGGGTGATGAGAGGCTGTAATTCCCCTAGAAACAGGCAGAGATTATGGAGTGGCAGAAATCGCTGAAGTTAGAGCTGGAAACCCCAAGGAACTGAACGAAGTCAAAATTTAAAATGACAAAAAAAAACTATGCATGAAGATGATTTCCAGCATTCTGTTAAAAAAAAATGAGAATAGTTCAAAGTGCATCCAATCACATCTCAGTCCTAAGTAACAACCGAAGCAGTCATTCAGCCCAGACTCAGAAAGCATAGAGGCTTCATGTAAAACAATCACCAATTCTGGAAAAGCAATGAGAAAAACATTCCAAGGAAAAATATTTTAAGAAATATGCCAAATTAAACTTTAATTTATCTTCAGGAAATAAGAAAATTTATTCTTATATATGCTAAATATGTTATTTTATAAGCAAAAAACAAACAGTAAAGAAATTTTATTTGAGTTTGAGTTTTTAATTTGTTAATTCTTTCAGGCTCTTCAGCAATTACTCAATAATAAAGCAGGAAACAATGAGGAGGTCTTCAAATTTTCATGTAAAATATACGTTAGAGAGGATCCCAAAAATTTTTGCACCAAAACAAATGTCTTTTAATTCCATTTCCAATAAGCTTTTTGAATTCTCCTCATATATTAAAGGTTTTAAAAGAAAACATTTAATATTTTAATTGTAACTCGGTTTTGCCATGTTACAGGAAAATAGAAGGATAAATTCCCATCATGGAGAAATCAGTACTCTACTCCCTCCAAGTCTGTAAAATACCACTTAAAGCATGGGTAGTGTGACCATCAACTGTTCCTCATCTCCCAAAGGAGATATAAGAAATAAGCTGGAATACAGCACAGAGGATTGGAAGTCAATTTTTGAAAAGTCCAGTGGAGGAAATATTAGCACTAGGATCCTGAAGGATCAGTGTGAGGTTTCCTGAAATGTTTCTTAAAAAGAAATTTTTCAACTCTCTAGGTTAATTGAATTCATGACTAGAGGAGAAATGGTTATATAAAGAATAACTCTTTAGATTTTCTTAAAAGATTTTTAACTGAATTGTAAAGAATTATGCAAAAATAGGAAACTCACCTGAAATAGTAATCCTGATCTCTAAAAACAAGATTATAAGCAGGTGAAAATGAGCTAAGGTTTGCTGAAGACGTCAGAACGGTGCAGTCTCCTACCTTCAGCTCCCTCTCTAAGCAGGATCTGAAATAACACAGGACATTGAAGAAGTGTCACCCTTGGTTCCTGCCACTCACATACTATTCTCTCCTCCTCCATTCCCTTTTCTAGCTCCAAGTCTATTCTATCCTTTCATTGTGGGCCATTCCTTTTATCACAAGGGAAGGAAGACAATTGCCAAGAAGGAAAAGGCCCCCGAGAACCAATTATGGGTTTACTGGAGAGAAGTAGCCTTAAATGAGCAAGACTTATATCAGGCCCCTAAGGAACTTGAATTTTTTTGAGAGGAAGCTCCTAAACTGTTGGTTCAGCCAAATATGGAACAAACCAAAAAAGCCACACGGAAACCCACATTTCCATCTCCTTCAAAACAAATGCTGTGTACCAGGCGTCTCATCCCCCAGTTCCCAGTGCAACATCCCTCAGTGCTCCTCTACAGCGTGGTTCCTCCAAGAAGCCAGTTTTCAATTCTCATTCCCTAATCTACAGTCTCCAGGTCCTCTCACTGTCCCACAACCATTTCAATAGAGACCAGCATTTTATATAGATCATCAAAGCCTTGTCGATGTTGAGCCTCACTGAAGGAGAAAGAAGCTAGCATGATGATGTTACAAAGTGATTCAAATGGTTTTATTTCAATATTCTCCATAGCCCAATGTCTGCCTGACAACTCCACCTCTGACTACTCCCTTCTTTGAATCATCTATGAAAATCAGACTTATGTTTTCACTTCTCATCTCCAAACGTGCGTTCAAGACCTTTATGTGTCATTTATCAAGTTCAGAAGGGTGGACTTCTGGCACAGCAGTTTAAATGTCACTTAAGATGCCAACATCCCATATCAGAGAGTCTGGTTTTCAGTCTTGACTTTGCTCTTGATTCCAGCTTCCTGTTACTGTACACTCTGGGAGGCAAGAGATGATAAGTTAAATACTTGAGTCGTTATCACCCCATAAGAGATTCAGAATGCGCTCCAAATTCACTGCTTCGGCTTTATTCGGCCCTGGCTATTGTGGGCATTTGGGGAGTCAACCTGTGGTTGGAAGTTCCTCTCTCTCTCTCTCTCTCTCTCTCCCCCCTCTTCTTCCTTTCAAATAAAAAAATGAAAATAAATAAGAAAGTGATTATGAAACTCAGAGAGTTATTCAGTTTCACTTTCTCCCTGACCAAGAAATCAACAGGTAAAATTTGCCTCACAAAGAAAAGTCACCTCCCTCAACTACTGTAGAAATGAAACCTCACCTACATTAGCCAGATTTCTGTAGTTCTCCCACATGGCACCTCTGTAGCAGGGCCTCTTGGCCAAGTCCTGTCATCCCCACTCTTCCTGGGAGAAGTTGACTACTGCCTCCTCAAATGTTGGCAGTCCCAGGAATGGCAGAGATGCCCCCAAAGTAAGTGGATAAGGAACAAAAAGAGAATAAAAGACACCCAGGCAAGAAAGAAAAACATGGAGGGAAAGAAAGGTGACAAAAAGGAAGATAAAGGAAAAATGAGGAGCCAGCATTGGTGTATAGCAGGTTAAGCTGTCTCTTGTAATGCCAGCATCTCACATTGCAATGTCAGTTCAAGTCCCAGCTGCTCCACTTCTGATCCAGCTTTCTGCTAATGCATCTGGAAAGGCAGCAGAAAATGACCCCAGTATTTGGACTTCTGCCACCTACGTGAGAGACCTAGATGGAGTTCTGGGCTTCTGGCTTCAGCCTAGACCAGACTGTTTTAGGGGAATCATCTGTGGAGAATGCAATCAGATGGAAGATTCTCTCTCTCTCTCTCTCTCTCTCTCTCCCTCCCTCCCTCTCTCCTTGTCAATTAAATCAATAATTCAATAATTAAATAAATTTTAAAAACAAATGGACAGGGGCCAGTGCTGTGGTGAAGCTGGTTAATGCCCTGGCCTAAAGCACCAGCATCCCATATGGGCACCGTTTCGAGACCAAGCTGCTCCACTTCTGATCCAGCTCTCTGCTATGGCCTGGAAAAGCAGTAGAAGATGGCCAAGTCCTTGGGCCCCTGCACCCTCATGGGAGACTTGGAAGAAGCTCCTGGCTCCTGGCTTCAGATAGGCACGTCTCCTGCAGTTGCAGCCAGTTGAGGAGTGAACCAGTAGATGGAAGACCTCTTTCTCTTTCTCTCTCTCTCTCTCTCTCTGTGTGTGTGTGTGTGTGTGTGTGTGTGTGTGTGTATGTGTGTGTTTGTGTAACTTTGACTTTCAAATAAATAAATCAATCTTTTAAAAAATGGGCAAAGGATCTACACAGACATTTTTCAAAAGAAGAGATACAAATGGTCAACAAACAAGAAAAATTACTCAACATCATTAGTCATCAGGGAAATGCAAGTCCAAACCACAATGGAACATCGTCTAACTTGTTAGAATAGTAATTATCAAAAAGTCAAAAAATAATAAAAGCTAGTGAGGATGTGGAGAAAAGGGAACTCTAATACATTCTTGGTATGATTGAAAATTACACAGCTGTTATGGAAAACAGTATAGAGAGTCCTCACAAAACTAGATCCACCATATGACCCAGCTATCCCACTTCTAAAAATATATACAAAGGAAATGAAGTCAGTACATGAAAGGGATACCTGCACTTCCATGCTTATTGCAACACTATTCGCAAAAGCAAACACAATGAATCAACCTAAATGTCTATCAGTGGATGATTGGATAAAGGAAATGGAGTATATATACACACTGGAATATTTCTCAGCTATAAGAAAGAATGAAATCTTGACATTTGTTAACAAAATGTATAAAATTAAACATCATTATGCCAAATGAAATAAGCCACAGAAAGATTAATACCACATTTTTTCTCATATGTGGAAGTTAATATATGTGGAAAAATGTGTAGATTCCTTATTATTTTGTGAATGTATGTTATATGCTATATATTATATATGCATATGTTCACTGAGTTGTATACTTTATGTAACAACATATCCTTCTTTCTTCATCCTATGGTATTTGTTATAAACCACACATTCCGTGATATTAATATATATCCATCCTGCTTTTAAAAAAAGATGTGTATATATACATATATACAAAATTTATATATAAAGCAAATATGGCAAAATGTTAAAAATTGCCAAATATAAAAGGTATAAAGTTGAATGTATTAAATATGCATTTAATGAAAAAGACAAATATCTTTTAAAAACTCCAGGACCCGAGAGCTTTGAGTCTCTATTCTATGTTTAGAAATTTTTTTATAAATATTTACTTAAGGTTCCTTAGTTTAACTGCACAAATGGTCATTTATGGATTTCTGGTCATGTGGAAATCATTGTGAATTATGAAACTGTTAGATTACAGAAATACTCTTTTTGAGGCATAATTCTTTTAAAATCAAGAAAAATAGATTTGAAAATTTAATTATAAAAATGGGAGTCTTGGAGCCCATGCTGTGGCTCAGTGAGCTAAAGCCCCGGCCTGCAGCACTGAAATCCCATATGGGTGCCAGTTCGAGTCCCGGCTGCTCCACTTCCCATCCAACTCCCTGCTGTGGTCTGGGAAAGCAGTGGAAAATGGTCCAAGTCCTTGGGCCCCTGCACCTGTGTGGGAGACCCAGAAGAAGCTCCTGGCTCCTGGCTTCAGATTGGTTCAGCTCTGACCTCTGCAGCCATTTGGAGAGTGAACCAGCAGATGGAACACTTCTCTCTATCTATGTATCTATCTCTATCTCTATCTCTTTCTTAACTCTGTCTTTCAAATAAATAAAAATAAATCATTTTTTAAAATGGGAGTTTTATGTAAATTCTTTTTTTAATTAAAAAAAAATTAACGGGGGCCGGCACTGTGGCATAGCTGTAAAGCCACCACCTGCAGTGCCAGCATTCCATATGGGCACTCGTTCAAGTCCCGACTGTTACACTTCCTATCCAGTTCCCTGCCAATGTGTCTGCGAAAGCAGCAGAGGATGGCCCAAGTCCTTGGACCCCTGCACACACATGGAAGACCTGGAGAATCTCCTGGAGAAGCTCCTGGCTTTGGCTACTACTCCCTAGCCATTGTGGCCATTTGGAGTGAACCAACAGATGGAAGATTTTTCTATCTCTTCATCTCTCTGTCACTCTCTCTCTCTCTAATTCTGCTTTTCAAATAAAAATAAATCTTTAATGTATATAATAAATATATATTATATATTTGGGGAGCCAAGATGGCGGAATAGTGAGGGCGCACACCGATAGTCCGGGAAAATTTAGTTTAATAAAAGTGGAGTTACAGTAGCCTCAGAAAAAGGACCAGGAAAAAATTGCAGAGGAAACTCTTCTGGATCCAGTGGCTGTGACTTGGAGGACCTACTGGGAGAACAAAGTCACCCACCACACGGAAGCTGAGCCGCGGGAGCCGCAGGGTCTGCGCGCCAGTGCAGGAAGGGGAGTGCATGTCACACAGACACCAGCGGGGAGAGTTGGGACGCCCAGGGCTCTGAGTCCACACATCGGCGCTGGAAGGGGGAGGTGAGCTCAATAACCCAAGACATTGGCGGGGAAAGGGCGGTCAGAATCTAGAGGGGAGCGGGAAAGTGCACCAGACTCACCACCAGAGAGAAGGAAAAAAAGGTGGGGGGTTTCTCTCTCCACCAACCTTGCAAAGGTTGCAAGGCTGCAAGGCTTGCAAGAGTTTGCAAGAGACAAAGAGCAGGTACCCTCTCTGGATTTACATAACAACAGGGGAGAGCTAAGGAACTGAGTCACTACAATTCAGTAGCCGACGCAACCCAGTGGGAGCCCAGAGGAGAAACACAGCCTGCACAGACCCTTTGGGTAGAAGCCAGAGATCGGAAGCTAAATACCATCAATTCTGCACAGCCGTGCCGTGCGGTATTACTTACCCCCTGAATAAAATAAATAAATAAATAAATAGAGAAAGATTTACCACGCATAACCTGAGGGTGTCACCTTTGCACACCCGTAACACTGAAGAACCAAGCAGAGCTCTCAGGCCACACCCATCTCAAGCTTCAAAGGATCCTCCAACAGCAGGCAGTCCACTTAACACAGACATAGTATAAAATAAAAAAAAAAAAATTAAAAAAAAAAACAAATGCACAGTGACGAAAGAAGAATTAACTATGCCAAGCAACAAACACAGAAATCGAGGGAACAAGATCAACGATGACACTATGATGCCTCCAAATAAACAAAACACCCCAAGCCAAGATTATGAAGATGATGAGACAGAAGAAATGCAAGATACAAATTTCAAAAAATTTATGATAAGAACATTTAAAAGTTTTCAAAAGCAAATCCTTGAACTACAGAAATCCTTATTGGACAGGATTGAAAATCTCTCTCATGAAAATGAAATTTTAAGGAAGAGTCAAAATGAAACTCAGAAACTAGTAGAACAGGAAAGTGTGATAGTGAAGAGAAATCAAAATGAAATGAAGAGCTCAATAGATCAAATGACAAACACATTAGAAAGCCTTAAAAACAGAATGGGTGAAGCAGAAGAGAGAATATCGGACTTAGAAGATAGAGCACAGGAAAACATACAGTCAAACCAAAGAAAAGAAGAGGAAATTAGAAATCTAAAAAATATTGTTGGGAATCTACAGGATACTATTAAAAAAACCAACATTCGAGTTCTAGGAGTTCCTGAAGGCATGGAGAGGGAGAAAGGATTAGAAGGCCTTTTTAGTGAGATACTAGCAGAGAACTTTCCAGGTTTGGAGAAGGACAGAGACATCCTAGTACAGGAAGCTCATAGAACCCCCAATAAACATGACCAAAAGAGATCCTCACCACGACACGTGGTAATTAAACTTACCACAGTGAAACATAAAGAAAAGATCCTAAAATGTGCAAGAGAGAAACGTCAGATTACTCTCAGAGGATCTCCAATCAGACTCACAGCAGACTTCTCATCAGAAACACTACAGGCTAGGAGGGAATGGCGAGACATAGCACAGGTGCTAAGAGAAAAAAATTGCCAGCCCAGAATATTATATCCTGCCAAGCTCTCATTTGTGAATGAAGGTGAAATAAAGACCTTTCATAGCAAACAGAAATTGGAGGACTTTGTGGCCACTCGTCCGGCCCTGCAAAAGATACTTAAAGATGTGCTACACTCAGAAACACAGAAACACGGCCATCAACATGAAAGAAGGGAAAGGAAGAACACCTACCAGTAAAAGAGCATGGGAAGTTCAAAGCATATACTAGAAAATATTTCCGGGAAAATGGCAGGGCAAAGTCACTACGTATCAATAGTCACATTGAACATTAATGGTCTGAATTCTTCAGGTAAAAGACACCGTTTGGCTGACTGGCTCAAAGAACACAACCCAACTATTTGTTGCCTACAAGAAACACATCTCTCTAACAAAGAGGCAAGCAGACTGAAAGTGAAAGGTTGGAAAAAGATATTCCATGCCAACAGAAACCAAAAAAAAAGCAGGTGTAGCCATATTAATATCAGACAAAATAAACTTTAATACAAAAACTGTTAAGAGAGACAAAGAGGGACACTATATAATGATTAAGGGTTCAATTCAACAGGAAGATGTAACTATTATAAATGTATATGCACCTAATTACAGGGCACCAGTCTATTTAAAAGATATGTTAAGGGACTTAAAGGGAGATTTAGATTCCAATACAATAGTACTGGGGGACTTCAATACTCCACTCTCAGAAATAGACAGATCATCCGGACAGAAGATCAACAAGGAAACAGCAGATTTAATTGACACTATTGCCCAAATGGATCTAACAGATATCTACAGAACTTTCAACCCTACATCTACAGACTTCACATTCTTCTCAGCAGCGCATGGAACCTTCTCCAGGATTGATCACATACTAGGCCATAAAGCAAGTCTCAGCAAATTTAAAAGAATTAGAATCATACCATGCAGCTTCTCAGACCACAGCGGAATGAAGCTGGAAATTAGCGACTCAGGAAACCCCAGAAAGTATGCAAACACATGGAGACTGAACAACATGCTCCTGAATGAACAATGGGTCATAGAAGAAATCAAAAGAGAAATCAAAAACTTTCTGGAAGTAAATGAAGACAACAACACAACATATCAAAACGTATGGGATACAGCAAAAGCAGTATTGAGAGGCAAATTTATAGCAATAGGTGCCTATACCAAGAAATTGGAAAGGTACCAAATAAATGAGCTTTCAGCCTATCTCAAGGACCTAGAAAAACTGCAGCAAACCAAACCCAAATCTAGTAGGAGAAGAGAAATAATTAAAACCAGAGAAGAAATTAACAGGATTGAATCCAAAAAAACCACAAAAAATCAGCCAAGCGAGAAGCTGGTTTTTTGAAAAAATAAACAAAATTGACACCCCATTGGCCCAACTAACTAAAAAAAGAAGAGAAAAGACCCAAATCAATAAAATCAGAGATGAAAAAGGAAACGTAACAACAGACACCACAGAAATAAAAAGAGTCATCAGAAATTACTACAAGGACCTGTATGCCAGCAAACAGGAAAACCTATCAGAAATGGATAGATTCCTGGACACATGCAATCTACCAAAATTGAACCATGAAGACATCGAAAACCTAAATAGACCCATAACTGAAACAGAAATTGAAACAGTAATAAAGGCCCTCCCAACAAAGAAAAGCCCAGGACCAGATGGATTCACTGCTGAATTCTACCAGACATTTAAAGAAGAACTAATCCCATTTCTTCTCAAACTATTCAGAACAATCAAAAAAGAGGGAATCCTCCCAAATTCTTTCTATGAAGCCAGCATCACCTTAATCCCTAAGCCAGAGAAAGATGCAGCACTGAAAGAAAATTACAGACCAATATCCCTGATGAACATAGACACAAAAATCCTCAATAAAATTCTGGCCAATAGAGTACAACAACACATCAGGAAAATCATCCACCCAGACCAAGTGGGATTCATCCCTGGTATGCAGGGATGGTTCAACATTCGCAAATCAATCAATGTGATTCACCACATTAACAGACTGCAAAACAAAAACCATATGATTATCTCAATTGATGCAGAGAAAGCATTTGATAAAATTCAACACCCTTTCATGATGAAAACTCTAAGCAAATTGGGTGTAGAAGGAACATTCCTCAATATAATCAAAGCAATTTATAAAAAACCCACGGCCAGCATCCTATTGAATGGGGAAAAGTTGGAAGCATTTCCACTGAAATCTGGCACCAGGCAGGGATGCCCACTCTCACCACTGCTATTTAACATAGTTCTGGAAGTTTTAGCCAGAGCCATCAGACAAGAAAAAGAAATCAAAGGAATACAAAACGAGAAGGAAGAAGTCAAACTATCCCTCTTTGCAGACGATATGATTCTGTACTTAGAGGATCCAAAGAACTCTACTAAGAGACTATTGGAACTCATAGAGGAGTTTGGCAAAGTGGCAGGATATAAAATCAATGCACAAAAATCAACAGCCTTTGTATACACAAGCAATGCCATGACTGAGAAAGAGCTGCTAAGATCAATCCCATTCACAATAGCTACAAAAACAATCAAATACCTTGGAATAAACTTAACCAAGGACGTTAAAGATCTCTACGATGAGAATTACAAAATCTTAAAGAAAGAAATAGAAGAGGATACCAAAAAATGGAAAAATCTTCCATGCTCATGGATTGGAAGAATCAACATCATCAAAATGTCCATTCTCCCAAAAGCAATTTATAGATTCAATGCAATCCCAATCAAGATTCCAAACACATTCTTCTCAGATCTAGAAAAAATGATGCTGAAATTCATATGGAGGCACAAGAGACCTCGAATAGCTAAAGCAATCTTGTACAACAAAAACAAAGCCGGAGGCATCACAATACCAGATTTCAGGACATACTACAGGGCAGTTGTAATCAAAACAGCATGGTACTGGTACAGAAACAGATGGATAGACCAATGGAACAGAATTGAAACACCAGAAATCAATCCAAACATCTACAGCCAACTTATATTTGATCAAGGATCTAAAACTAATCCCTGGAGCAAGGACAGTCTATTCAATAAATGGTGCTGGGAAAACTGGATTTCCACGTGCAGAAGCATGAAGCAAGACCCCTACCTTACACCTTACACAAAAATCCACGCAACGTGGATTAAAGACCTAAATCTACGTCCTGACACCATTAAGTTATTAGAGAACATTGGAGAAACCCTTCAAGATATTGGCACAGGCAAAGAATTTCTGGAAAAGACCTGGGAGGCACAGGCAGTCAGAGCCAAAATCAACTATTGGGATTGCATCAAATTGAGAAGTTTCTGTACTGCAAAAGAAACAGTCAGGAGAGTGAAGAGACAACCGACAGAATGGGAAAAAATATTTGCAAACTATGCAACAGATAAAGGGTTAATAACCAGAATCTACAAAGAGATCAAGAAACTCCACAACAACAAAACCAACAACCCACTTAAGAGATGGGCCAAGGACTTCAATAGACATTTCTCAAAGAGGAAATCCAAATGGCCAAACGGCACATGAAAAAATGTTCAAGGTCACTAGCAATCAGGGAAATGCAAATCAAAACCACAATGAGGTTTCACCTCACCCCAGTTAGAATGGCTCACATACAGAAATCTACCAACAACAGATGCTGGCAAGGATGTGGGGAAAAAGGGACACTAACCCACTGTTGGTGGGAATGCAAACTGGTCAAGCCACTATGGAAATCAGTCTGGAGATTCCTCAGAAACCTGAATATAACCCTACTGTTTGACCCAGCCATCCCACTCCTTGGAATTTACCCAAAGGAGTTTAAATTGACAAACAAAAAAGCGGTCTGCACCCTAATGTTTACCGCAGCACAATTCACAATAGCCAAGACCTGGAACCAACCTAAATGCCCATCAACGGTAGACTGGATAAAGAAATTATGGGATATGTACTCTTTAGAATACTATACCGCAGTAAGAAACAACGAAATCCAGTCATTTGCAACAAAATGGAGGAATCTGGAACACATCATGCTGAGTGAATTAAGCCAGTCCCAAAGGGACAAATACCATATGTTCTCCCTGATCGGTGACAACTGACTGAACACCAAAAAGGAAACCTCCTGAAGTGAAATGGACACTATGAGAAATGGTGACTTGATCAGCATAGCCCTGACTGTTAAGGGACAACTTAATACATTATCCCTCTTAGTATTTTTTTGTCTGTTCTACTTAATATGACTGGTTTAATTCTGTAATTATCACACAGTTATTCTTAAGTGTTGAAAATTAACTGAAATGTGATCCCTGTTAAACATAAGAGTGGGAATAAGAGAGGGAAGAGATGTATAATTTGGGGCATGCTCGGGCTGACTTGCCCCAATTGGTAGAGTTGGAAACATACAAGGGGATTCCAGTTCAATCCCATCAAGGTGGCATGTGCCAATGCCATCTCACTATTCCAAGTGATCAATTTCAGTTCACAATTGATCATAATGAAAGGACTAAGAGTCAAAGGGAGCACATAAACAAGTCTAGTACCTGCTAACACTAACCAATACAATAAATAAAGGGGAGAGTGATCCAACATGGGAAGTGAGATACTCAGCAGACTCATAGAATGGCGGATGTCCTAAACAGCACTCTGGCCTCAGAATCAGTCCTAAAGGCATTCCGATCTGGCTGAAAAGCCCATGAGAGTATTTCAGGCATGGAAAGCCAAGACACTCTGGCAAAAAGATCTCTGTGAGTGAGATCCCAGTGGAAAGAACAGGTCTTCAAAGAGGGAGGTGCCTTTCTCTGAAGGGAGGAGAGAACCTCCACTTTGACTATGACCGTGTCTAAACAAGATAAGAGTCGGAGAACTCAAGGGGCTTCCATAGCCTTGGAAACTCATGACTGGTGCATAGGGAGATTACTGATGCCATAGACAGGAGTGTCAATTGGTAAAGTCAACAACAGGAGTCACTGTGCACTTACTCCTCATGTAGGATCTCTGTCCTTAATGTGCTGTACATTGAGGCTTAATGCTATAATGAGTACTCAAATAGTATATTTCACTTTGTGTTTCTATGGGGGTGCAAACGGTTGAAATCTTTACTTAATGTACACTAAACTGATCTTCTGTAAAAAAAAAGAAAAAAAGAAAAAAAAGAAACAATCAATTCCCAACTTGACTCTCACTGGGATTAAACATGACAATAGGTCTGATCTGATTTCATCATCATTTAAAAAAATATCATCTATTATTTTTCACTTTATGTTACTGTGTGGGAACAAACTCTTGAAATCATTACTTAATGTATACTAAGCTGATCTTCTGTATATTAAGATAATCGAAAATGAATCTTGAGGTGAATGGAAGGGGAGAGGGAATGTGAAAGGGGAGGGTTGTGGGTGGGAGGGACGGTATGGGGGGGGGGGAAGCCATTGTAATCCATGAGTCCTACTTTGGAAATTTATATTCATTAAATAAAAAGATTAAAAAAAAAACTAAACCAAGGAAATTAAAGTATGCCTTTCTAAGGGTTTACCAAATAAAGAAACCTATTTTCCACTCTTAGTCTTTCCAGCGTTCTTCTTTGTTTGCATTTCAGAAATGGAAGCACATACCAGCACATCATGGAGGGGCCGGCACTGTGGCAGAGCAGGGAAAGCCGCCGCCTGCCGTGCTGGCATCCCATATGGGCGCCGGTTCAAGTCCCAGCTGCTTGACTTCCGATCCAGCTCTCTGCTATGGCCTGGGAAAGCAGGACAAGGTGGCTTGCAACCTTGGGCCTCTGGACACACATGGCAGACCTGGAAGAAGCTTCTGGCTCAAGGATGTGGATAGGCACAGATCACGTGTTGTGGCAATTTGGGGAGTGAACCATTGGAAGGACAACCTCTCTCTCTCTCTCTCTCTCTCTCTCTCTCTCTCTCTCTCTCAGCCTCTCTCCCTTCATGCGTCCCTCCCTGTGCCTCTACATAACAGCACCTTTCAAATTCATATGGAAATCTTAGAAAAGTAGTATAGGGGCCATCGTTGTGGTGCAGTGGGTTAACGCCCTGTCCTGAAATGCCAGCATCCCGTATGGGCACTGGTTTGAGACCCGGCTGCTCCACTTGCAATCTAGCTCTCTGTTATGGCCTTGGAGAGCAGGACAAGATGGCCCAAGCCCTTGGCCGACTGTTCCTGCATGGGAGACATGGAGGAAGCCTCTGTCTCCTGGCTTCAGATTGGTGCAACTCTTGCTTTTTAGGCCAGTAGGGGAGTGAGTAATCGGATGGAACCCTCTCTCTCTCTTTCTCTCTCTTTCTCTCTCTCTCTCTCTGCCTCTCCTCGCTCTGTGTAACTCTGACTTTCCAATAAATAAAGAACCATTTAAAAAAGAAGAAAATATATCTTACTGGAGAATGGGACGGGGAATGGCAGATGAATGAGGAGAAGGGTTGGAAGGGTTGTATTCCATACGTAAAAAGCTTCTTTGGAGAATATGTACAGAATTGCAAAACTAAACAAAAGTTAAAATGTTCCTTTATAAGGGCTCAGCAAACTAAAAACCAAAACCTGCTTTCAGCCATCAGTCTCTCCAGCATTCTTCTTTGTTTTCCTTGAAGAACTCCAAGGCACATAGAAGCACATCATGGCACATCACCAAGTTCCACAAGGCACATGAAAGCCTTATCCTTCACATGCATCTTCCCCAGGTAGTGGAATCAAGCGGTGAAGGCCCAGAGGCTGTGAGGGCGTGAGACCACACCCTAAAGCCCCTAATCCCATCAAGGGCTGGAAGCGGATGGGTGGGTCCTGTAGCAGGTCCAGGGTGTGGCATGCAGTGTGGACTATAAAAGGAGGGGGGAGAGGAACAGGTGGTCCTTGGATGCCAGTCTCAGAGGTGGAAGCATCTTGCTGCCTTGTGACAGTGGCTCCTGGAGACATGATGGCTGCTTCACCTCTCAAGGAAGGTGAGTTCCACTTTAATGACTTGCCAACACGCCAACTTTCCCATTCTAGCTCAGAGGGGGATGATACTCATGGTGGTGTTTGTCTCCCAGGGAAATCACCACCCTCACCTCAGAAAGAGCTCCCGCTGCAAAGTGATTTGGCTTCGGGGGCGACCCATCTGGCTCCCAGTGGAGGAGCTTCTCTGAGCTGCAGCTGGAAGAGACCTTATGGCATTGGGGCCGGTCTGCAGAATACGGGCAACACCTGCTACCTGAATGCAGCCCTGCAGTGTCTCACGTATACCCCACCCCTCGCCAACTATATGCTGTCCCAGGTGCATTCTCAGAGCTGTCGTCGTTCGGATCGCTGCATTCTGTGTGCCGTGGAAACGCACTTTCTCTGGGCCCTGCACAGTCCTGGCGACGTGATCCAGCCCTGTCAAGTGCTGGCTGCTGGCTTTCACACAAACAGGCAGGAAGACGCCCACGAATTTCTGATGTTTGCTCTGGATGTCCTGAAGGCAGCAGGTCTGCCTGGGCTCACGGACGGGGTGGGTCCCCAAGAGGACCAATCTCCATCCCAGCAGATAGTGGGAGGACACTGGAGGTCTCAAATCCAATGTCTCCAGTGCCAAGGCATTTCAGAAACCTTGGACCCTTACCTGGAGATCGCGTTGGATATCAAGACAGCCGACAGTGTGGAGCAAGCTTTGCAGCACTTGGTGCAACCTGAAGAGCTAGCTGGAGAAAACGCCTATCACTGTGCTACCTGCCGACAGAAGACAGCTGCTTCCAAGACACTCACCTTGCAATCGGCTGGCAAGGTGCTTCTCTTTGTATTGAAACGGTTTTCTGAGTTCACGGGTGAGAAACTTGGAGGACAAGTGCACTATCCCGAGTGCCTGGACATGAGACCTTACATGTCTCAGCAGAACGGGAGGCCACTGGACTATGTTCTCTATGCGGTTCTCGTCCACGTTGGCTTGAGGTGTCAATCAGGACACTACTTCTGCTATGTCAAAGCTGGCAATGGCCACTGGTATAAAATGGATGATGCGAAGGTAACTGCCTGTGACACCACTTGTGTCCTGAATCAAAGTGCCTACGTGCTATTTTATGTCCGCAAGAGTGGAGTTGGAGGAGAACATGGGACAGTGTCTGCAGGCAGGGGACCCTCCGACTTGGAGGCTGCAAACACACATGGCCATACACCAGGAGAGCTTGAAAGGCCTTCCCCTCTTGAAGCTGGAGAGTCAGAGGAGCACTTGGAGCAAACAACTCAGGACTTGACCTTGGATGCGTGGCAATCCCTCCAAGCCCAGAACAGACCAAGGAGTGCATTCAGCCTCAGGACAGTGGAGCCCACGCTGCCCAGCAATGCGATCGTAATTCACCAGGCAAGATCTGCCGCAGGGATGAGGAAGCACCATCCTGACCAGGAAAGGGCCCTGCTGCACGGGGCAGCTGGGCACATCACTCAGCAGGTAGCCATGAATCCTGGCAACCTCCCTTGTCCGGGAGGAAGGAGCAAACCTCCCAAGAGGAAGAACAAACCTGCAAAGAGGCCTCTGTTGTTGCTGTTCCGCTGACGTTAGTGCAAGAGGACTTCACGATTATGTGGTTGGGTGACAGTGCACGAGTTAAGTGTTTGCATTTGCAAGGGCAAAGGGTTTGTCCTTATGAACTGTCCTAGGTGTGAATTGGAATCTTAGGTTGGAACCAAATGTCTATGTCTTCTGCATTTGCAAGGGGTGAGAGACTGTGTTTTGTGTGAGGCCACAATGTTGGATCGAGATGTGTGCTTTCCAGCGTGTCATGTCGCTAAGCAATTGTTGAGATTGGAGGCACAGAACTCTCTGCTTCATGAAGGAATTCTGAAGCAGCTGAGAAAGATGGGGAATAATGGCCTCCTTCTCCTTTGGCTACAAACAATCCTGCTTCATGCTTTCCTCTCCATCACCTCTCATGGAAGTCTTGGTGACAGATTTCTCCAAGTCAATCGTGAGGGCGAACCTCATGGCCCTCTCTCTTACCACAATGTATGACCTCAGGTTGTCACAGTCCCTGGGAGTTTCGTTGCACCTACTAGGAGCCTCTGGAAATCAACCATTGTCTTGAAGCATCAACCACATTGTGTGATCATCCCAAGCTCCTGAACAGGAGCCCTTCATCCTCCAGAATCGCCACAGTTTGTGTTTGTTAAACTCACAACTGAAATCACAGCGTACTAACCTCCCACACAGGACCTCTGTCCTGAATGAATTGCATTAGGAGAGTTAACTGTGAAATGTGTTTTCAAACAGTTGTGTGTGTGTGTGTGTGTGTGTGTGTGTACCTTGTTTGAAATAAAGTAACTAAATTAAAACTGTAAAACTAAACCAAGGAAATTAAAGTATGCCTTTCTAAGGGTTTACCAAATAAAGAAACCTATTTTCCACTCTTAGTCTTTCCAGCGTTCTTCTTTGTTTGCATTTCAGAAATGGAAGCACATACCAGCACATCATGGAGGGGCCGGCACTGTGGCAGAGCAGGGAAAGCCGCCGCCTGCCGTGCTGGCATCCCATATGGGCGCCGGTTCAAGTCCCAGCTGCTTGACTTCCGATCCAGCTCTCTGCTATGGCCTGGGAAAGCAGGACAAGGTGGCTTGCAACCTTGGGCCTCTGGACACACATGGCAGACCTGGAAGAAGCTTCTGGCTCAAGGATGTGGATAGGCACAGATCACGTGTTGTGGCAATTTGGGGAGTGAACCATTGGAAGGACAACCTCTCTCTCTCTCTCTCTCTCTCTCTCTCTCTCAGCCTCTCTCCCTTCATGCGTCCCTCCCTGTGCCTCTACATAACAGCACCTTTCAAATTCATATGGAAATCTTAGAAAAGTAGTATAGGGGCCATCGTTGTGGTGCAGTGGGTTAACGCCCTGTCCTGAAATGCCAGCATCCCGTATGGGCACTGGTTTGAGACCCGGCTGCTCCACTTGCAATCTAGCTCTCTGTTATGGCCTTGGAGAGCAGGACAAGATGGCCCAAGCCCTTGGCCGACTGTTCCTGCATGGGAGACATGGAGGAAGCCTCTGTCTCCTGGCTTCAGATTGGTGCAACTCTTGCTTTTTAGGCCAGTAGGGGAGTGAGTAATCGGATGGAACCCTCTCTCTCTCTTTCTCTCTCTTTCTCTCTCTCTCTCTCTGCCTCTCCTCGCTCTGTGTAACTCTGACTTTCCAATAAATAAAGAACCATTTAAAAAAGAAGAAAATATATCTTACTGGAGAATGGGACGGGGAATGGCAGATGAATGAGGAGAAGGGTTGGAAGGGTTGTATTCCATACGTAAAAAGCTTCTTTGGAGAATATGTACAGAATTGCAAAACTAAACAAAAGTTAAAATGTTCCTTTATAAGGGCTCAGCAAACTAAAAACCAAAACCTGCTTTCAGCCATCAGTCTCTCCAGCATTCTTCTTTGTTTTCCTTGAAGAACTCCAAGGCACATAGAAGCACATCATGGCACATCACCAAGTTCCACAAGGCACATGAAAGCCTTATCCTTCACATGCATCTTCCCCAGGTAGTGGAATCAAGCGGTGAAGGCCCAGAGGCTGTGAGGGCGTGAGACCACACCCTAAAGCCCCTAATCCCATCAAGGGCTGGAAGCGGATGGGTGGGTCCTGTAGCAGGTCCAGGGTGTGGCATGCAGTGTGGACTATAAAAGGAGGGGGGAGAGGAACAGGTGGTCCTTGGATGCCAGTCTCAGAGGTGGAAGCATCTTGCTGCCTTGTGACAGTGGCTCCTGGAGACATGATGGCTGCTTCACCTCTCAAGGAAGGTGAGTTCCACTTTAATGACTTGCCAACACGCCAACTTTCCCATTCTAGCTCAGAGGGGGATGATACTCATGGTGGTGTTTGTCTCCCAGGGAAATCACCACCCTCACCTCAGAAAGAGCTCCCGCTGCAAAGTGATTTGGCTTCGGGGGCGACCCATCTGGCTCCCAGTGGAGGAGCTTCTCTGAGCTGCAGCTGGAAGAGACCTTATGGCATTGGGGCCGGTCTGCAGAATACGGGCAACACCTGCTACCTGAATGCAGCCCTGCAGTGTCTCACGTATACCCCACCCCTCGCCAACTATATGCTGTCCCAGGTGCATTCTCAGAGCTGTCGTCGTTCGGATCGCTGCATTCTGTGTGCCGTGGAAACGCACTTTCTCTGGGCCCTGCACAGTCCTGGCGACGTGATCCAGCCCTGTCAAGTGCTGGCTGCTGGCTTTCACACAAACAGGCAGGAAGACGCCCACGAATTTCTGATGTTTGCTCTGGATGTCCTGAAGGCAGCAGGTCTGCCTGGGCTCACGGACGGGGTGGGTCCCCAAGAGGACCAATCTCCATCCCAGCAGATAGTGGGAGGACACTGGAGGTCTCAAATCCAATGTCTCCAGTGCCAAGGCATTTCAGAAACCTTGGACCCTTACCTGGAGATCGCGTTGGATATCAAGACAGCCGACAGTGTGGAGCAAGCTTTGCAGCACTTGGTGCAACCTGAAGAGCTAGCTGGAGAAAACGCCTATCACTGTGCTACCTGCCGACAGAAGACAGCTGCTTCCAAGACACTCACCTTGCAATCGGCTGGCAAGGTGCTTCTCTTTGTATTGAAACGGTTTTCTGAGTTCACGGGTGAGAAACTTGGAGGACAAGTGCACTATCCCGAGTGCCTGGACATGAGACCTTACATGTCTCAGCAGAACGGGAGGCCACTGGACTATGTTCTCTATGCGGTTCTCGTCCACGTTGGCTTGAGGTGTCAATCAGGACACTACTTCTGCTATGTCAAAGCTGGCAATGGCCACTGGTATAAAATGGATGATGCGAAGGTAACTGCCTGTGACACCACTTGTGTCCTGAATCAAAGTGCCTACGTGCTATTTTATGTCCGCAAGAGTGGAGTTGGAGGAGAACATGGGACAGTGTCTGCAGGCAGGGGACCCTCCGACTTGGAGGCTGCAAACACACATGGCCATACACCAGGAGAGCTTGAAAGGCCTTCCCCTCTTGAAGCTGGAGAGTCAGAGGAGCACTTGGAGCAAACAACTCAGGACTTGACCTTGGATGCGTGGCAATCCCTCCAAGCCCAGAACAGACCAAGGAGTGCATTCAGCCTCAGGACAGTGGAGCCCACGCTGCCCAGCAATGCGATCGTAATTCACCAGGCAAGATCTGCCGCAGGGATGAGGAAGCACCATCCTGACCAGGAAAGGGCCCTGCTGCACGGGGCAGCTGGGCACATCACTCAGCAGGTAGCCATGAATCCTGGCAACCTCCCTTGTCCGGGAGGAAGGAGCAAACCTCCCAAGAGGAAGAACAAACCTGCAAAGAGGCCTCTGTTGTTGCTGTTCCGCTGACGTTAGTGCAAGAGGACTTCACGATTATGTGGTTGGGTGACAGTGCACGAGTTAAGTGTTTGCATTTGCAAGGGCAAAGGGTTTGTCCTTATGAACTGTCCTAGGTGTGAATTGGAATCTTAGGTTGGAACCAAATGTCTATGTCTTCTGCATTTGCAAGGGGTGAGAGACTGTGTTTTGTGTGAGGCCACAATGTTGGATCGAGATGTGTGCTTTCCAGCGTGTCATGTCGCTAAGCAATTGTTGAGATTGGAGGCACAGAACTCTCTGCTTCATGAAGGAATTCTGAAGCAGCTGAGAAAGATGGGGAATAATGGCCTCCTTCTCCTTTGGCTACAAACAATCCTGCTTCATGCTTTCCTCTCCATCACCTCTCATGGAAGTCTTGGTGACAGATTTCTCCAAGTCAATCGTGAGGGCGAACCTCATGGCCCTCTCTCTTACCACAATGTATGACCTCAGGTTGTCACAGTCCCTGGGAGTTTCGTTGCACCTACTAGGAGCCTCTGGAAATCAACCATTGTCTTGAAGCATCAACCACATTGTGTGATCATCCCAAGCTCCTGAACAGGAGCCCTTCATCCTCCAGAATCGCCACAGTTTGTGTTTGTTAAACTCACAACTGAAATCACAGCGTACTAACCTCCCACACAGGACCTCTGTCCTGAATGAATTGCATTAGGAGAGTTAACTGTGAAATGTGTTTTCAAACAGTTGTGTGTGTGTGTGTGTGTGTGTGTGTACCTTGTTTGAAATAAAGTAACTAAATTAAAACTGTAAAACTAAACCAAGGAAATTAAAGTATGCCTTTCTAAGGGTTTACCAAATAAAGAAACCTATTTTCCACTCTTAGTCTTTCCAGCGTTCTTCTTTGTTTGCATTTCAGAAATGGAAGCACATACCAGCACATCATGGAGGGGCCGGCACTGTGGCAGAGCAGGGAAAGCCGCCGCCTGCCGTGCTGGCATCCCATATGGGCGCCGGTTCAAGTCCCAGCTGCTTGACTTCCGATCCAGCTCTCTGCTATGGCCTGGGAAAGCAGGACAAGGTGGCTTGCAACCTTGGGCCTCTGGACACACATGGCAGACCTGGAAGAAGCTTCTGGCTCAAGGATGTGGATAGGCACAGATCACGTGTTGTGGCAATTTGGGGAGTGAACCATTGGAAGGACAACCTCTCTCTCTCTCTCTCTCTCTCTCTCTCTCTCAGCCTCTCTCCCTTCATGCGTCCCTCCCTGTGCCTCTACATAACAGCACCTTTCAAATTCATATGGAAATCTTAGAAAAGTAGTATAGGGGCCATCGTTGTGGTGCAGTGGGTTAACGCCCTGTCCTGAAATGCCAGCATCCCGTATGGGCACTGGTTTGAGACCCGGCTGCTCCACTTGCAATCTAGCTCTCGGTTATGGCCTTGGAGAGCAGGACAAGATGGCCCAAGCCCTTGGCCGACTGTTCCTGCATGGGAGACATGGAGGAAGCCTCTGTCTCCTGGCTTCAGATTGGTGCAACTCTTGCTTTTTAGGCCAGTAGGGGAGTGAGTAATCGGATGGAACCCTCTCTCTCTCTTTCTCTCTCTCTCTCTCTGCCTCTCCTCGCTCTGTGTAACTCTGACTTTTCAAAGCAATCTATGAAAAACCCACAGTCAACATCCTATTGAATGGGGAAAAGTTGGAAGCATTCCACTGAGATCTGGTACCAGACAGGGATGCCCACTCTCACCACTGCTATTCAATATAGTTCCAGAAGTTCTAGCCAGAGCTATTAGGCAAGAAAAAGAAATAAAGGGATACAAATTGAGAAGAAAGAACTCAAACTATCACTCTTTGCAGATGATATGATTATTTATTTAGGGACCCAAAGCACTCTACTAAGAGATTATTGGAACTCATAGAAGATTTTGGCAAAGTAGCAGGGTATAAAATCAATGCACAAAAATCAACAGCCTTTGTATACACAGGCAATGCCACGGCTGAGGAAGAACTGCTAAGATCAATCCCATTCACAATAGCTACAAAAACAATCAAATATCTTGGAATAAACTTAACCAAGGACGTTAAAGATCTCTACGATGAAAACTACAAAACCTTAAAGAAAGAAATAGAAGAGGATACCAAAAAATGGAAAAATCTTCCATGCTCATGGATTGGAAGAATCAACATCATCAAAATGTCCATTCTCCCCAAAGCAATTTATACATTCAATGTGATACCAATCAAGATACCAAAGACATTCTTCTCAGATCTGGAAAAAATGATGCCGAAATTCATATGGAGACGCAGGAGACCTTGAATAGCTAAAGCAATCTTGTACAACAAAAACAAAGCCGGAGGCATCACAATACCAGATTTCAGGACATACTACAGGGCAGTTGTAATCAAAACAGCATGGTACTGGTACAGAAACAGATGGATAGACCAATGGAGCAGAATTGAAACACCAGAAATCAATCCAAACATCTACAGCCAACTCATATTTGATCAAGGATCCAAAACCAATTCCTGGGATAAGGACAGTCTATTCAATAAATTGTGCTGGGAAAACTGGATTTCCCCATGCAGAATCATGAAGAAAGATCCCTACCTTACACCTTACACAAAAATTCACTCAACATTGATTAAAGACTTAAATCTATGACCTGACACCATCAAATTATTAGAGAACATTGGAAAAACCCTGCAAGATATAGGTACCGGCAATGACTTCTTGGAAAACACCCTAGAAGCACAGGCAGTCAAAGCCAAAATCAACTATTGGGATTGCATCAAATTGAGAAGTTTCTGTACTGCAAAAGAAACAGTAAGGAAAGTGAAGAGACAACCGAAAGAATGGGAAAATATATTTGCAAACTATGCAACTGATAAAGGGTTGATAAACAGAATCTACAAAGAAATCAAGAAACTCTACAACATCAAAACAAACAACCCCCTTAAGAGATGGGCCAAGGACCTCAATAGACATTTTTCAAAAGAGGAAATCCAAATGGCCAACAGGCACATGAAAAAATGTTCAAGGTCACTAGCAATCAGGGAAATGCAAATCAAAACCACAATGAGGTTTCACCTCACCCCGGTTAGAATGGCTCAGATTCAGAAATCTAACAACAACAGATGCTGGAGAGGATGTGGGGAAAAAGGGACCCTAACCCACTGTTGGTGGGAATGCAAACTGGTCAAGCCACTATGGAAGTCAGTCTGGAGATTCCTCAGAAACCTGAATATAACCCTACCGTTCGACCCAGCCATCCCACTCCTTGGAATTTACCCAAAGGAAATTAAATTGGTAAACAAACAAGCTGTCTGCACATTAATGTTTATTGCAGCTCAATTCACAATAGCTAAGACCTGGAACCAACCCAAATGCCCATCAACAGTAGACTGGATAAAGAAATGATGGGGAGGAGGCAAGATGGCGGAATAGGAAGGGAGCACACTGATAGTCCGGGGAGAGATAGTTTAATAAAAGTGGAGATACTGCAGGTTCAAGGAAGAGTAGGGGAGGAAACAGCAGAAGAAACTCTTCCGGAACACGTGATTCACAGCGGACCTGTGTGGAGAGCGTGGGAACCCACAGTTCGGGACACCAGCGGCAGACTCTACACACCAGCACTGAAACGTGAGGTGAGCCGAACCTCAATAGCCTGAGACACCGGCAGGCAAGCGGAGAGAGGAGACTAGAGGGAACCACCCCCGGGAGGGAAAAGTTCACCAGGCTAACTGGAAGAGAGAGAGATAGAAAAAAAAAAGGTGACTGGTATGGACACGGGTTTCTCTCTATCCGCTCACCTCTCAAGGGCGAGCAAGACAAAGAGCAGGCTCCATCTTGGACATACGTCATAAGCAGAGCAACCTCAGGTCTGCACCGGCCCTGAGCCTAGCAGAAAAACCTGACTCTGGACGGGGCGAATTAACAGGAGATTAGGACCTAGTAAATTTGTGGTGCTACTGAACTGAGACTGTGAAAAAAGAGACGGTGGGGGAGAGAACTCATGGAATTCACGTGAGCACTCTCCAGAGACGCTACAATTCCGTAACTTTGGCAACCCAGTGGGAGACTGAAGGAGAATTTGAGCCCACTCTGAGGGCCAAACAGATTCCCTGTGTGGTCCTTGGGAAAGAGCTTCCGATCTCTGGCTCCTGTGGGTATATCATTTGCCTGCTAACTACCTCCAACTTCGTTCAGCTGTGCGGAATTACTTCCCTTTTGAATCAAAAAAAGAAAGAGAGAGAGAGAGATTTACCACGCCTAACCTGGGAGTGTCACCTTTGGCACTCCAAACAGAGCTCTCAGGCCACACCCATCTCAAGCCCTAAGACTCCATCAAAAACTTAATCTAGAGTCATAGTATAACAAGAAAAAGCACCACAGTGAAGAAACCAAATATCTCCAATATGCCAAATAACAAACGCAAAAACCGAGGTAATAAAAACAAGGAAGTCACCATGATGCCCTCAAATGAAAAAGACACCCCAATTCAACATTATGAAGATGATCACATAGAAGAAATGCAAGAAGCAGATCTCAAAAAATTGATAAGAACATTAAGAAGTTCTCAAAAACAAATTCTTGAACTACAGAAATCCTTAATGGACAAGATAGAAAATCTCTCTCGTGAAAATGAAATATTAAGGAGGAATCAAAATGAAACGAAACAACTAGTACAACAGGAAACTGTGATAGTGACTGAAGTGAAGAATTCAATAGATCAAATGAAAAACACATTCGAGAGCCTTACAAACAGAATGGGTGAAGCAGAAGAGAGAATATCGGACTTAGAAGACAGAGAACAGGAAAGGATACAGTCAGACCAAAGAAAAGAAGAGGAAATTAGAAATCTAAAACATATTGTCGGGAATTTCAGGATACTATTACAAAACCCAACATTCGGGTTCTAGGAGTTCCTGAAGGCATGGAGAGGGAGAAAGGATTAGAAGGCCTTTTTAGTGAGATTTTAGCAGAAAATTTCCCAGGTTTGGAGAAGGACAGAGAAATCCTATAACAGGAAGCTCACAGAACCCCTAATAAACACGACCAAAAGAGATCCTCACCACGACACGTTGTAATTAAACTCTCCACAGTGAAACATAAAGAAAAGAACCTAAAATGTGCAAGAGAGAAACGTCAGATTACTCTCAGAGGATCTCCAATCAGACTCACAGCTGACTTCTCATCAGAAACTCTACAAGCTAGGAGGGAATGGCGAGATATAGCCCAGGTACTAAGAGAGAACAACTGCCAGCCCAGAATATTATATCCTGCAAAGCTATCATTTGTGAATGAAGGTGAAATAAAGACTTTTCATAGCAAACAGAAATTGAAAGAATTTGTCGCCACTCGTCCGGCCCTGCAAAAGATGCTTAAAGATGTGTTGCACACAGAAACACAGACACACGGTCATCAATATGAAAGAAGATAAAGGAAGGAAACCTCACAGCAAAAGATCACAGGGAATTCAAAGCATATATTAGAACTTATCTTTGGCAAATGGCAGGGCAAAGTTACCACTTATCTTTAGTCACATTGAACGTGAATGGCCTGAACTGTCCAGTTAAAAGACACCGATTGGCTGATTGGGTTAAGGAACAAAACCCATCTATTTGCTGCTTACAAGAAACACATCTTTCCAACAAAGATCCATACAGACTGAAAGTGAAAGGCTGGAAAAAGATATACCATGCCAACAGAAATGAAAAAAGAGCGGGCGTAGCCATCTTAATATCGGACAACATAAACTTTACCACAAAAACTGTTAAGAGAGACAAAGAGGGGCACTATATAATGATTAAGGGATCAATACAACAAGAAGATATAACAATTATCAATGTATATGCACCTAACTACAGGGCACCAGTTTATCTAAAAGATTTGTTAAGGGACTTAAAGGGAGACTTAAACTCCAATACAATAGTACTGGGGGACTTCAATACTCCACTCTCAGAAATAGACAGATCAACAGGACAGAAGATCAACAAGGAGACAGTAGATTTAAACGACACTAATAGCCCAAATGGATCTAACAGTTATATACAGAACTTTCAATCCTACAGCTAAAGATTTTACATTCTTCTCAGCAGTACATGGAACCTTCTCTAGGATTGACCACATACTAGGCCATAAAGCAAGTCTCAGCAAATTCAAAAGAATTAGAATCATACCATGCAGCTTCTCAGACCATAAAGGAATGAAGCTGGAAATTAGCAACTCAGGAATCCCTAGAGCATACGCAAACACATGGAGATTGAACAACATGCTCCTGAATGAACAATGGGTCATAGAAGAAATCAAAAGAGAAATCAAAAACTTTCTGGAAGTAAATGAGGATAACAGCACAACATACCAAAACTTATGGGACGCAGCAAAAGCAGTGTTAAGAGGAAAGCTTATAGCAATAGATGCCTACATCAAAAAATTGGAAAGGCACCACCAAATAGATGAGCTTTCAATTCACCTCAAGGATCTAGAAAATCTAGAGCAAACCAGACCTAACTCTAGTAGGAGAAGAGAAATAATTAAAATCAGAGAAGAAATCAACAGGATTGAATCAAGAAAAACATTACAAAAAATCAGCCAAACGAGGAGCTGGTTTTTTGAAAAAATAAACAAAATTGACACCCCATTGGCCCAACTAACTAAAAAAAGAAGAGAAAAGACCCAAATCAATAAAATCAGAGATGAAAAAGGAAACGTAACAACAGACACCACAGCAATAAAAAGAATCATCAGAAATTACTACAAGGACTTGTATGCCAGCAAACAGGAAAACCTATCAGAAATGGATAGATTCCTGGACACATGCAACCTACCAAAATTGAACTAGGAAGACATAGAACACCTAAAGAGACCCATAACTGAGACAGAAATTGAAACAGTAATAAAGGCCCTCCCAACAAAGAATAGCCCAGGACCAGATGAATTCACTGCTGAATTCTACCAGACATTTAAAGAAGAACTAACTCCAATTCTTCTCAAACTATTCAGAACAATCGAAGAAGAGGGAATCCTCCGAAAATCTTTCTATGAAGCCAGCATCACCTTAATTCCTAAGCCAGAAAAAGATGCAGCACTGAAAGAGAATTACAGACCAATATCCCTGATGAACATAGATGCAAAAATCCTCAATAAAATTCTGGCCAATAGAATGCAACAACACATCAGAAAGATCATCCACCCAGACCAAGTGGGATTTATCCCTGGTATGCAGGGATGGTTTAATGTGCGCAAGACAATCAATGTGATACACCACATTAACAGACTGCAGAAGAAAAACCATATGATTATCTCAATAGACGCCTCAAAAACATTTGATAAAACACACCCGTTCATGATGAAAACTCTAAGTAAACTGGGTATGGAAGGAACATGCCTCAATACAATCAAAGCAATCTATGAAAAATCCACAGCCAACATCCTATTGAATGGGGAAAAGTTCGAAGCATTTCCACGGAGTTCTGGTACCAGACAGGGATGCCCACTCTCACCACTGCTATTCAATATAGTTCTGGAGGTTCTAGCCAGAGCTATTAGGCAAGGAAAAGAAATGAAAGGGATACAAATTGGGAAGGAAGAACTCAAACTATCCCTCTTTGCAGATGACATGATTCTTTATTTAGGGGACCCAAAGAACTCTACTAAGAGACTATTGGAACTCATAGAAGATTTTGGCAAAAGAGCAGGGTATAAAATCAATGCACAAAAATCAACAGCCTTTGAAGTCCTTGGCCCATCTCTTAAGTGGGTTGTTGGTTTTGTTTTTGTGGAGTTTCTTGATCTCTTTGTAGATTCTGGTTATTAACCCTTTATCTGTTGCATAGTTTGCAAATATTTTTTCCCATTCTGTCGGTTGTCTCTTCACTCTCCTGACTGTTTCTTTTGCAGTACAGAAACTTCTCAATTTGATGCAATCCCAATAGTTGATTTTGGCTTTGACTGTCTGTGCCTCCCGGGTCTTTTCCAGAAATTCTTTGCCTGTGCCAATATCTTGAAGGGTTTCTCCAATGTTCTCTAATAACTTAATGGTGTCAGGACGTAGATTTAGGTCTTTAATCCACGTTGAGTGGATTTTTGTGTAAGGTGTAAGGTAGGGGTCTTGCTTCATGCTTCTGCACGTGGAAATCCAGTTTTCCCAGCACCATTTATTGAATAGACTGTCCTTGCTCCAGGAATTAGTTTTAGATCCTTGATCAAATATAAGTTGGCTGTAGATGTTTGGGTTGATTTCTGGTGTTTCAATTCTGTTCCATTGGTCTATCCATCTGTTTCTGTACCAGTACCATGCTGTTTTGATTACAACTGCCCTGTAGTATGTCCTGAAGTCTGGTATTGTGATGCCTCCGGCTTTGTTTTTGTTGTACAAGATTGCTTTAGCTATTCGAGGTCTCTTGTGCCTCCATATGAATTTCAGCATCATTTTTTCTAGATCTGCGAAGAATGTCTTTGGTATCTTGATTGGGATTGCATTGAATCTATAAATTGCTTTTGGGAGAATGGACATTTTGATGATGTTGATTCTTCCAATCCATGAGCATGGAAGATTTTTCCATTTTTTGGTATCCTCTTCTATTTCTTTCTTTAAGGTTTTGTAGTTTTCATCGTAGAGATCTTTAACGTCCTTGGTTAAGTTTATTCCAAGGTATTTGATTGTTTTTGTAGCTATTGTGAATGGGATTGATCTTAGCAGCTCTTTCTCAGTCATGGCATTGCTTGTGTATACAAAGGCTGTTGATTTTTGTGCATTGATTTTATATCCTGCCACTTTGCCAAACTCCTCTATGAGTTCCAATAGTCTCTTAGTAGAGTTCTTTGGATCCTCTAAGTACAGAATCATATCGTCTGCAAAGAGGGATAGTTTGACTTCTTCCTTCTTGATTTGTATTCCTTTGATTTCTTTTTCTTGTCTGATGGCTCTGGCTAAAACTTCCAGAACTATGTTAAATAGCAGTGGTGAGAGTGGGCATCCCTGCCTGGTGCCAGATTTCAGTGGAAATGCTTCCAACTTTTCCCCATTCAATAGGATGCTGGCCGTGGGTTTTTTATAAATTGCTTTGATTATATTGAGGAATGTTCCTTCTATACCCAATTTGCTTAGAGTTTTCATCATGAAAGTGTGTTGAATTTTATCAAATGCTTTCTCTGCATCAATTGAGATAATCATATGGTTTTTCTTCTGCAGTCTGTTAATGTGGTGAATCACATTGATTGATTTGCGAATGTTGAACCATCCCTGCATACCAGGGATGAATCCCACTTGGTCTGGGTGGATGATTTTCCTGATGTGTTGTTGTATTCTATTGGCCAGAATTTTATTGAGGATTTTTGCGTCTATGTTCATCAGGGATATTGGTCTGTAATTTTCTTTCAGTGCTGCATCTTTCTCTGGCTTAGGGATTAAGGTGATGCTGGCTTCATAGAAAGAATTTGGGAGGATTCCATCTTTTTCGATTATTCTGAATAGTTTGAGAAGAAATGGGATTAGTTCTTCTTTAAATGTCTGGTAGAATTCAGCAGTGAATCCATCTGGTCCTGGGCTTTTCTTTGTTGGGAGGGCCTTTATTACTGTTTCAATTTCTGTTTCAGTTATGGGTCTATTTAGGTTTTCGATGTCTTCATGGTTCAATTTTGGTAGATTGCATGTGTCCAGGAATCTATCCATTTCTGATAGGTTTTCCTGTTTGCTGGCATACAAGTCCTTGTAGTAATTCTGATGATTCTTTTTATTTCTGTGGTGTCTGTTGTTACGTTTCCTTTTTCATCTCTGATTTTATTGATTTGGGTCTTTTCTCTTCTTTTTTTAGTTAGTTGGGCCAATGGGGTGTCAATTTTGTTTATTTTTTCAAAAAACCAGCTTCTCGCTTGGCTGATTTTTTGTAATGTTTTTCTTGATTCAATCCTGTTAATTTCTTCTCTGGTTTTAATTATTTCTCTTCTCCTACTAGATTTGGGTTTGGTTTGCTGCAGTTTTTCTAGGTACTTGAGGTGCGCTGAAAGCTCATTTATTTGGTACCTTTCCAATTTCTTGGTATAGGCACCTATTGCTATAAATTTGCCTCTCAATACTGCTTTTGCTGTATCCCATAAGTTTTGATATGTTGTGTTGTTGTCTTCATTTACTTCCAGAAAGTTTTTGATTTCTCTTTTGATTTCTTGAATGACCCAGTGTTCATTCAGGAGCATGTTGTTCAGTCTCCATGTGTTTGCATACTTTCTGGGGTTTCCTGAGTTGCTAATTTCCAACTTCATCCCGCTGTGGTCTGAGAAGCTGCATGGTATGATTCTAATTCTTTTAAATTTGCTGAGACTTGTTTTATGGCCTAGTATGTGGTCAATCCTAGAGAAGGTTCCATGCGCTGCTGAGAAGAATGTGAAGTCTGTAGATGTAGGGTTGAAAGTTCTGTAGATATCTGTTAGATCCATTTGGGCAATAGTGTCAATTAAATCTGCTGTTTCCTTGTTGATCTTCTGTCCGGATGATCTGTCTATTTCTGAGAGTGGAGTATTGAAGTCCCCCAGTACTATTGTATTGGAATCTAAGTCTCCCTTTAAGTCCCTTAACATATCTTTTAAATAGACCGGTGCCCTGTAATTAGGTGCATATACATTTATAATAGTTACATCTTCCTGTTGAATTGAACCCTTAATCATTATATAGTGTCCCTCTTTGTCTCTCTTAACAGTTTTTGTATTAAAGTTTATTTTGTCTGATATTAATATGGCTACACCTGCTTTTTTTTGGTTTCTGTTGGCATGGAATATCTTTTTCCAACCTTTCACTTTCAGTCTGCATGCCTCTTTGTTAGAGAGATGTGTTTCTTGTAGGCAACAAATAGTTGGGTTGTGTTCTGTGAGCCAGTCAGCTAAATGGTGTCTTTTAACTGAAGAATTCAGACCATTAATGTTCAATGTGACTATTGATACGTAGTGACTTTGCCCTGCCATTTTCCCGGAAATATTTTCTAGTATATGCTTTGAGCTTCCCATGCTCTTTTACTGGTAGGTGTTCTTCCTTTCCCTTCTTTCATATTGATGGCCGTGTTTCTGTGTTTCTGAGTGTAGCACATCTTTAAGTATCTTTTGCAGGGCCGGACGAGTGGCCACAAAGTCTTTCAATTTCTGTTTGCTATGAAAGGTCTTTATTTCACCTTCATTCACAAATGAGAGCTTGGCAGGATATAATATTCTGGGCTGGCAATTTTTCTCTCTTAGCACCTGTGCTATGTCTCGCCATTCCCTCCTAGCTTGTAGGGTTTCTGATGAGAAGTCAGCTGTGAGTCTGATTGGAGATCCTCTGAGAGTAATCTGACGTTTCTCTCTTGCACATTTTAGGATCTTTTCTTTATGTTTCACTCTGGTAAGTTTAATTACCACGTGTCATGGTGAGGATCTCTTTTGGTCATGTTTATTGGGGGTTCTATGAGCTTCCTGTACTAGGATATCTCTGTCCTTCTCCAAACCTGGAAAGTTCTCTGCTAGTATCTCACTAAAAAGGCCTTCCAATCCTTTCTCTCTCTCCATGCCTTCAGGAACTCCTAGAACTCGAATGTTGGTTTTTTTAATAGTATCCTGTAGATTCCCAACAATATTTTTTAGGTTTCTAATTTCTTCTTCTTTTCTTTGGTTTGACTGTATGTTTTCCTGTGCTCTATCTTCTAAGTCCGATATTCTCTCTTCTGCTTCACCCATTCTGTTTTTAAGGCTTTCTAATGTGTTTGTCATTTGATCTATTGAGCTCTTCATTTCATTTTGATTTCTCTTCACTATCACACTTTCCTGTTCTACTAGTTTCTGAGTTTCATTTTGACTCTTCCTTAAAATTTCGTTTTCACGAGAGAGATTTTCAATCTTGTCCATTAAGGATTTCTGTAGTTCAAGGATTTGCTTTTGAAAACTTCTAAATGTTCTTATCATAAATTTTTTGAAATCCATATCTTGCATTTCTTCTATCTCATCATCTTCATACTCTTGGCTTGGGGTGTTTTGCTTATTTGGAGGCATCATAGTGTCATCGTTGATCTTGCTCCCTCTATTTCTGTGTTTGTTACTCGGCATAGTTAATTCTTCTTGCGTCACTGTGCGTTTTTTTTTTTTTATACTGTGTCCGTGTTAAGTGGACTGCCTGCTGTTGGAGGAGCCTTGGAGGCTTGAGATGGGTGCGGCCTGAGAGCTCTGCCTGGTTCTTCCAGGTTAAGGGTGTGCAAAGGTGACACCCTCAGGTTATGCGTGGTAAATCTCTCTCTTTTTATTTATTTATTTATTTTATTTATTCAGGGGGTAAGTAACACCGCAGGGCATGGCTGTGCAGAATTGATGGTATTTAGCTTCCAGTCTTTGGCTCCTCTGGACTCCCACTGGGTTGCCTAGGCTACTGAATTGTAGTGACTCAGTTCCTTAGCTCTCCCCCATTGATATGTAAATCCAGAGAGCAGGCCTGCTCTTTGTCTCTTGGGAATTCTTCTAGCCTCGCAGCCTTGTAACCTTTGCAAGGTTAGGGGGAAGAGAAACCCCGAAGCTTTTTTTTCCTTCTTTCCGGTAGTGAGTTTGCTGCACTTTCTGGCCCCCCTCTAGATTCTGACCCCCGTTTCCCCACCAATGTCTCGGGTTATTGAGCTCACCTCCCCTTCCAGCGCCGATGTGTGGACTCGGAGCCCTGAGCGTCCCAAGTCTCCCCGCTGTTGTCTGTGTGGCATGCACTCCCCTTGGAGCACTGGGGCTTCTGCGGCTCGGTCCCGCGACTTGGCTTCCGCGCAGTGGGAGACCTTGTTCTCCCAGTAGGTCCTCCGATTCACGATTCCCGTGCAATTTTTTCCTGGTTCTTTTTTCTGCGGCTACCGTAACTCCCCTTTTATTAAACTAAATTTTCCCGGACTATCGGTGCGCACCCTCACTATTCCGCCATCTTGGCTCCGCCCCCCTAAATCTACATCCTGACACCATCAAATTACTAGAGAACATTGGAGAAACCCTTCAAGATATTGGCACAGGCAAAGAATTTCTGGAAAAGACCCGGGAGGCACAGGCAGTCAAAGCCAAAATCAACTATTGGGATTGCATCAAATTGAGAAGTTTCTGTACTGCAAAAGAAACAGTAAGGAAAGTGAAGAGACAACCGAAAGAATGGGAAAATATATTTGCAAACTATGCAACAGATAAAGGGTTAATAACCAGAATCTACAAAGACATCAAGAAACTCCACAAAAACAAAACCAACAACCCACTTAAGAGATGGGCCAAGGACCTCAATAGACATTTTTCAAAAGAGGAAATCCAAATGGCCAACAGGCACATGAAAAAATGTTCAAGGTCATTAGCAATCAGGGAAATGCAAATCAAAACCACAATGAGGTTTCACCTCACCCCGGTTAGAATGGCTCACATGCAGAAATCTACCAACAACAGATGCTGGCGAGGATGTGGGGGAAAAGGGACACTAACCCACTGTTGGTGGGAATGCAAACTGGTCAAGCCACTATGGAAGTCAGTCTGGAGATTCCTCAGAAACCTGAAGATAACCCTACCGTTCGACCCAGCCATCCCACTCCTTGGAATTTACCCAAAGGAATTTAAATTGGCAAACAAACAAGCGGTCTGCACCCTAATGTTTATTGCAGCTCAATTCACAATAGCTAAGACCTGGAACCAACCTAAATGCCCATCAACGGTAGACTGGATAAAGAAATTATGGGATATGTACTCTCTAGAATACTATACCGCAGTAAGAAACAACGAAATCCAGTCATTTGCAACAAAATGGAGGAATCTGGTACACATCATGCTGAGTGAAATAAGCCAGTCCCAAAGGGACAAATACCATATGTTCTCCCTGAACGGTGACAACTGACTGAACACCAAAAAGGAAACCTGTTGAAGTGAAATGGACACTATGGGAAACGGTGACTTGATCAGCATAGCCCTGACTGTTAATGAACAACTTAATACATTATCCCTCTTAGTATTTTTTTTGTCTGTTCTACTTAATATGACTGGTTTAATTCTGTAATGAATACACAGTTATTCTTAAGTGTTGAAATTTATCTGAAATGTGATCCCTGTTAAACATAAGAGTGGGAATAAGAGAGGGAAGAGATGTACAATTTGGGACATGCTCAAGCTGACTTGCCCCAAATGGTAGAGTTAGAAACATACCAGGGGATTCCAATTTAATCCCATCAAGGTGGCATGTACCAATGCCATCTCACCAGTCCAAGTGATCAATTTCAGTTCACAATTGATCATAATGTAAGGACTAAGAGCCAAAGGGAGCACATCAACAAGTCTAGTACCTGCTAATACTAACTGATAGAATAAATAAAGGGGAGAGTGATCCAACATGGGAAGTGAGATACTCAGCAGACTCATAGAATGGTGGATGTCCTAAATAGCACTCTGGCCTCAGAATCAGCCCTAAAGGCATTCGGATCTGGCTGAAAAGCCCATGAGAGTATTTCAGGCATGGAAAGCCAAGACACTCTGGAAAAAAAAAAAAAAAAACCCTAAATGAAAGATCTCTGTGAGTGAGATCCCAGTGGAAAGAACAGGTCTTCAAAGAAGGAGGTACCTTTCTCTGAAGGGAGGAGAGAACCTCCACTTTGACTATGACCTTGTCTAAACAAGATAAGAGTCAGAGAACTCAAAAGGCTTCCATAGCCTTGGAAACTCATGACTGGAGCATAGGGAGATTACTGATGCCATAAACAGGAGTGTCAATTGGTAAAGTCAACAACAGGAGTCACTGTGCACTTACTCCTCCTGTAGGATCTCTGTCCTTAATGTGCTGTACATTGAGACTTAATGCTATAATGAGTACTCAAACAGTATATTTCGCTTTGTGTTTCTATGGGGGTGCAAACTGTTGAAATCTTTACTTAATGTATACTAAACTGATCTTCTGTAAAAAAAAAAAAAAGAAGAAATTATTAATTCCCAACTTGACTCTCACTGGGATTAAACATGACAATAGCTCTGATCTGATTTCCTCATCATTTACAAAATCATCTATTATTTTTCACTTTATGTTTGTGTGGGAGCAAACTGTTGAAATCTTCACTTAATGTATGCTAAACTGATCTTCTGTAGATAAAGAGAATCAAAAATGAATCCTCATGTGAATGGAAGGGGAGAGGGAGTGGGAAAGGGGAGGGATGCGGGTGGGAGGGACGTTATCGGGGGGAAGTCATTGTAATCCATAAGCCGTACTTTGGAAATTTATATTCATTAAATAAAAGTTAAGAAAAAAAGAAAGAAAGAAACTCACTTCACCTATAAAGACACACATAGACTGAAAGTGAAAGAATGGAACAAGATTCCATGGAAATGGGCCCCAGAATAAAAGAATAGCCATACTTGTATCTGACAAAATGGATTTTGGATCAAAAGCAGTGAAGAGACCAGGTTTGTCATTTGGTCAACTAGTTTGTTTCACTAGTTTTTTCTCTAATAGAAAGGAACCATTTAGACAGTATCTCCTGAATTAGAAGACAGGTGAATAGACAGGAAATGGGATTCTTGAGGACTTCTTAGATCAAGAAACCCTACTTCCTGGGATTAAAAAACCTTAAATATTTAAATGAGAGATAAATTTTCACAATTTTTTTTGAGCCACTGATATTTCCGTTACTTTCAGTCAAACCTAATAAAAGGGAAGATACAAGAAAATTAGAAGAATACATAGGATTTCTGATAAAAGTAAACCCTGAACTTCCAGGTTTATGAATCAATAAATGGGCTTATTATTTAAAGAGGCTGAGTTGGAAGCTTCCTGTTGTAATGGTTGTTACATGTTTTAATAAGATCTTATTTTAAACACATCACTAAAATGTGTAGGAACATAGAAGAGGGGCCAGCACTCTGGTGCAGTAGGTTAAGCATCTGCTTGTGGTGCCAGCATCCCATAGGGGGGCCGGTTCAGGTCCCAGCTGCTCCATTTCCAATCCAGCTCCTTGCTGATGGCCTGGGAAAGCAGCAAAAGATGGCCTAACTGCTTGAGCTCCTGCACCCACATGGGAGACCTGGAAGAAAATCTGGCTCCTGGCTTCAGATTGGCTCAGCTCTTGCCATTGAGGCCATTTGAGGAGTCAACCAGTGAATGGAAGACCTCTTTGTCTCTCCCTTTCTCTGTCTGTAACTACACCTAAGTAAATAAATAAATCTTTTAAAGAAGAACACAGAAGAAACAAATCAAATAATAAATTCAAGTAATGGAAATGCAAATTAAAGTCTTGTGTAATAAATGAAAAATTCAAAGTAAGAAAAATTAAGAACACTTTTTTCAAGAAAATGATATTTATCAGTTCATTGAGGGCCAAAATTCATTTATTTCTCTCTTATAATCTTAGTTTTCTGGAGAATGACTTTAAAAATGCAATGCAATTTATGAATGACTACCAAATAAATTAATTACTAATTATATAAATATTCATAAGATGGGTAAAATTACATTATTACCTTTAATGGATGTAACTAGGACATCTACAATAATGGAGATAATGAAGAAAATTCAAATTATTGTACCTGCTGCATTATGTGTGAGCTAACAGACCCAGACATTTTCTCCAAAATATCTTTGACAGATCATTTGATACTTTTGTGGTCTAATAAACAGACTCCACAATAACAGATTAATTGGTTATGTGAAGAGTTCTCCCTGTTGGAAGGACAAATATGCTTGGAGACTACGGTCCTCAGAGAGCTTAAAGAGATACCAAACCTAAGAGTAACTTCCTCACAAGGGACCCACCATGGAGAGAAAGGAGAAAACGAGTGGGTCATCAGACGCCACCTGCCAACTCTCTAAGCAGAAAGGAGCTATTCAGACACCGTCTCCTAGAAAACACTGAAAGAACCCCCAACGTGGAACAAACCCAGGACGTCCAACTGCAAAAGGATATCACTGTGTGGGCTTGTGTTGCTAATAAGCATTTTAATATGTTTATATTTGTAGACAGAATTTGCATTCATGTATCTATTTAAATGTTTCTCTGGTTGTATTTTCACATTCAGTGTATCTTGACTTTCCTTATTATCCTAATGATATTTCTATATAAATACAGTACATGATTTATTTGTAACCTTAGACAAATCTGGCACCTGAGACTATCAGGCTATTTTTCTGTGCTTATATTCAGAAATGTAATACATTAGCCAGCATGTAGACTTGTGGAATATTGTGTGTTTTGGTTTGGGGAATGCATATGTGTTATGATATAAAGGGATGAAGTTTGAGAGACCATAAGATGCAGAAGAAGTAATTAAGAAGGTCTTGTCATCTCCTTCACGACCCTTTTTTTTTGAAACTAGAGAGACCCTCATTCCTCTGAACAACTGAACTGCTCACCTGTCACAGAAGCATGAAGGAGGTGACCTCTCAAACTGCTTCCCCCTCCCCTCCTTGAAACCTGTGGACTTCACCTGACAGTAAACAGTGGAGGGGACTGAGTAGATCTGGGAGCTGAAGGAATAAAGTAAAACTAGAGGCAAAGAGGTGAAAGTTGAGTCACCAAGGAGACAGTTGATAGGAGCAGAGACAGAAAACATGTAGACAACGGAAAGAGAAAGAAATAGGGGTAAAAGAGAAAAGTACCTTGACTTGGAATGGGATTTTTCATGCCCTGAACATAAAACCAACTCTGGCTTTGAGAAGGAAAAATCTGTTAGGAGGAGGAAATTTCATGCCCAGATTTTGGGGAAGGATGGGAAGTTGGGGGGCGGGGAGGTGGGGGGGGTGGAAGGGGAGCTGGGATGATCCGGCCCTCTGCCCAGGATAAACAGAAGAGAGTTCCTTGTGTTCTTGGGAAACATAGGCACTGTCAGGAAGAGAGCACAGTGGAACTTTATCCCAGGGTCCAAGAGTGAGCTAGGGTGCACCGCGGACTTAGAGCTGGGCTGCCCAATTTCAAAGGCCATCCTATTCTAAAAGTGGCGGAGTCCCAGTGCTTCCATCCCAGGCAGCTTTGCCCGCTGCGCAATTCCACCGCGGCAGCTTCTCCTTGCTTTGGGTGGTCTTGTCCTGCAGTCGAGGGGATGTGAGCAGCATGAGTACCAACGTCTCCGCGGTGAGCGAGTTCATTCTCGTGGGCTTCTCCCAGCTGGCAGGCTTGCAGGGCCTGCTCTTCTCGCTCTTCCTCACTGTCTACCTGCTCACCGTGGCGGGCAACCTCCTCATCGTGGCGCTGGTCTCGGCCGACGCCGCCCTGCAGTCCCCCATGTACTTCTTCCTGCGCATCCTCTCCGCCCTGGAGATCAGCTACACCTCGGTCACGGTGCCCCTGCTACTTCACCACCTCCTCACCGGCCGGCGCCACATCCCCCGCTCTGGCTGCGCTCTCCAGATGTTCTTCTTCCTCTTCTTTGGTGCCACCGAGTGCTGCCTCCTGGCGGCCATGGCCTATGACCGCTATGCAGCCATCTGCGAACCGCTTCGCTACCCACTGCTGCTGAACCGCCGCGTGTGTCTGCAGCTTGCGGGGTCAGCGTGGGCCTGCGGAGCGATGGTGGGGCTGGGCCACACATCCTTCATCTTCTCCTTGCCCTTCTGCGGCCCCAATGCCATCCCTCATTTCTTCTGTGAGATCCAGCCCGTCCTGCAGCTGGTGTGTGGAGACACGTCGCTCAATGAATTGCAGATTATCCTGGCGGCTGCCCTCATCATCCTCTGCCCCTTTGGGCTCATCCTGAGCTCTTATGGGCGTATCCTGGCTGCTATTCTCCGGATCCCATCTGCTGCCGGCCGACGCAAGGCCTTCTCCACCTGCTCCTCCCACCTGATCGTAGTCTCCCTCTTCTATGGCACAGCCATCTTTATCTATATTCGCCCCAAGGCCAGCTATGATCCAGCCACTGATCCTCTGCTGTCCCTCTTCTATGCCGTGGTCACGCCCATCCTCAATCCTATCATCTATAGCCTGAGAAACACTGATGTCAAAGCTGCCCTAAAGAGAATCATCCAGAATATGGGGTCTGCAGAGATTCGACAAAGGGGAGTTAGTGGTGACTGCTGCTGACCCTTCCCAGTTAGCCCTATCACCATCTGTCAAAGGGAGAGAAAGCCTGGACCTCAGCTTAGCAGAGAACCAGGAAGCCAAGAAGACAGACTGATCCTTGAGGACCTCCTGGAACCAAACCCCCTAATCAGGACTTCACAACACACACACATCCTCTGACCTGCTTTCTGTTGCAAGAAACAAGAGACACAGGATGGATAAGCAACTTGACAAGCAGAGCAAGTGGCGAGCTAAGGGGAAAGAAGCAAAATATCACCCCTACCAGACTACAAAGGTGACACGATTTCCAGCCACAGTAACGGTCCTTCAAGTCATTTGATGTTTGTACAGCCTGGGCTAGGTATTTGTTCCTAGGTGACACTACTGTTTAGTATGGTAGCTCTCATAATTATACCTTATTTGAATCTATCTCCAGGAAAAAGTAAAATTTCTTAAGAAGGGAGGAGGGGCCAGAAAAGTATCAAGAAAGGTAAGTCCTCATGGAAATCCATATGACACAGTAAGAGAGTAGAATTTTGGTATCAGACAGATTTGAATTCAAGTATTAATTCTTCCAACTAATTAACTATGTGACCACAGAAGAATGATGCAATCTCTCTGGGCTTTAATTTCCTTACCTTGTTGTCGGGATAACAAATAGAGTCTATTTCTTGGAGCATTTACAGGATTCAGATTTGTATATCACCAAGCTTAGTAGCTGGAACAAAATAATGTATCAGTAAGTGCTTTTATTAGTGAGTCAGACAAGTCAGCAGAGAAGACAATGTCCAGCTCATACTGGATGCTTTTTCTGGGGAAAATGTCAGTGGTATTAGGAAGCCAGAAAACAAAAGGAAGGTAGAGGAAGTGAGCCCACATGACACTGTTACAGGTCACCCAGAACAGACATAAACCAGAAACAACCAGGATGCTAAAGAACAAATGTAATAGCAATGACATGCAGGACAGTCAGTCAGTAACCTGAAGAACAAATAACTGTGATAAGCTTAGATGGTTAGTCAAAAATATAATCCACACATTTTTTATTGCTCTCAATGTTTTATTTAATTGTAATACCATTTATTGAGGAAATTCTATACCCATTACTCTGCTTGGCACCATGCAAATACAGGGTGGTGATTTTTCTCAGAGAATGCTTGCTTCTGGTTGGAGGGAAAAAAAACACTGATTCCCAAGAAACTGACAGAGAAAGATGCAAAGTAAGAAAATACTCAAAACACTAAAGTGAAGAGATGTAAGTGGTTCCTCACCCATCAACCTCCCAGAAGGGCAGTATGGCCTTCTCCATGCCACTATTATTAATAAGTAAAATCTCAAAACTATTGTTAAAACTTCAATAGGGAAGAACAACATTTAGGAAGGGTTGCCCAAAGGATTGGCAAGAGTTCTTCCTCTGATAACCTAAAATCTTATCCTCAAGCTAAAGCAAACCAGCAGAGATCTGCACACCTAAAATGCAATGTGCATTTTCCACCTCCTACTTATGTCCACTTACCTACCCATCCTCAACAGAACTGTTCTTGCTGAAGAGTGCTTTGCATTGTGCTGTTCATTTACACTGAGGAAGATTGCAAGAAGCAATATTATAAAAGTCTCAGAGGAAAAATTTCTCTCATTCCTCAATGATAGCAATAGTTGTGATTTACAGGCGATATAACCGATAACTTTTTCTCACAGTTTTGTGGAAGTAACATAATAAATTGCACATATTCAGTGTACAACTTGACAAGTTTTCAAATATGCATACACTGTAAAAAAAAATTGGCACCACTAGGAAAGAACTTGTCCTCCCCAAAAAGATCTCCTCCTACCCCACTGTAATTTCTCTCTTCCATCCCTCTCTGCATTTCTCATTCTAACAACCTCTGATCTACTTTCTGTCCTTGTAGATTTCCTTTTCTAGAGTTTTACATAAATGTAATTATAGTTATGTACTCCTTTTAGTCTGATTTATTTCATTCAGCATAATTGAGATTCATCCATGTTGTGATGTATACAACAGTTCATTTATTTTCATCTCTGGGTAATATCCCATTGTATGGCTATGCCACAAATTGCTTATTCACCTGCTGATAGAAATTTAGGTTGTTTACAGTTTGGGGTTATACAAATAAAAGTTCTCTGAATACTTTTGTACAGTATTTGTATACTTCCATTTCTCTTAGGTGAACACATGGATGTGAATTGGTTGTATAAAAGGGAAGGTGTGTGTTTAACTTTTTGAGAAATGAAGTAATCACTTCGGCCATTTCACCTGACAGCTAGTAAGCTTTCACTTGAATTTGTAACTCATTTCCAGGAAATGTGAAAGCCCTCAAAAAAAAGTATACTTTTGAAATACTCACTTGATTTCTGGTTTCACCTTATTTTTTTCTTCATCCAGTAGCTTTCATCTTTATTTTCTGCATAGGTAAGACATGTTGAAATTTAGAGGCATAGCAAGCAAAAAGAAATAAACAGCAAAAGGTGTTTTTGAATGGGGAAAACTCTGAGTAAGACTAAAATCCTGGGATATATGATCTTCACTTTGTTACTAAAATTTTACACAACCTAGAGAAAACTTTAAATACCTTCTGGTCTTTAACTTCTTCATGAATAAACAGAAAGGTTGAATCAAATGAGCTCTGTGCTGGGTTCCAGCTCCACTATTCTATTCCTATTTCACCAAAAGACCTTCTACATCCCGTAGCTGATTCTGATTCTGAGGAAGAAGTAGAAGGAAAAGGAGAAGGAGGAGGAGGACAAGGAAAAGGAGGGAAGAGGGGGAAGAGGAAGAAGAAGAGGATGATGACTGCGGTAAATATTCCTTGTCCACTATCAATACCAACGGATCTTGAATTACATTGGTCCTTTACCAATTATAATTATGTTCACTTGGTTTCCATGACAAATATCAGCCAAAATAGGTAAGAAGCTTCTATATTAAGAACCAGAGCCCCATACCTAAAAGAAGTCAAGCAGACTGGTTTGTCTCCTTTATTTGCAGAGATTTGCAGCAGAGAGCAGACATGCATGTGCTCACCAGTAGAGAAGGAACAGATTGGGAAGAATTACTTGTTAGAGGGATTTTTGGTGACCAAGATCTACTTTTCCCCAAGATTGGGAGACCAAAAATCAGATAACACCTGTTCCCAAAATCCAGTGAGCTTTCTGCTCCATCTCCTTCTTGTGAGTGCCCATCATATCTGTGAGTTATGTCTAAGAAGCAAGCATCCAATTTAGCTAAGTGCCTGAAAGGAATTTCCCAAAAAGGGGAAATCTCATCAGTATTATCGTGTTATTGGATGGTATGTTTGAGACCAGATACATACATTAGAAACATTGACACAATTGCCAGAAGAGGTGCCTGAAATTCCATTCTTAAAGACTAATAAAAGCCTCTCCTTTGGGTCATGTGTAATTTTGACGTTGAGAATTTCTGTAAAGGTGTGTTACCTGAGCCATTTCTCATTTACAGCTGTGGTGTTGGGGGTAGGGGGATGTGAGTCATCTAACAGCAAAACATCAAAGGACTTGGGCCCCAGACCCAAGGGAATGATAAGTAAGCAAGTAAGCCAAAAGCAAAAAGGAAAGGTCCCAGAAGGTAGGAAGATGGCTGGGTATGACCATGTCCCGTTGTGTCTCAGTCAACAACACAACTCCCTGGGATAGGCAGGACCTCACCTCCACTGTCCTTACTTCCTAACACTTTTTAGACAAATTGATAGATCGCCTCCTGGTGACTCAGGAACATGTAGCACACTACCCCATCTCCTCAAAGTTTGCAGACCCCAGCACAGGGATCACTTTTTGTTCAGAGTGGGATGGAAGCCTGCAGCGGAGTAGCTGGGGGCTCACAACTATTGGCCTATCTTTATATTAGCCCACTTATTCTTAAAATACTTAAATGCTGTCCAGTGGCAATAGCATCACCTGAGAACTTACAAAAGCAAATTCTCAGGTGCTACCTCACAACACTGAATCAGGAATTCTGTGGGTAAGATCCAGCTTGAAATCTGACAATTCCTGCCTTAGGCCGTAGCTCAACGAAAAGTTTGTACAGTATTTCAGGATAAGAGTGCCTTCCAATGCTACAGAAGATACAATTCCCATCTTGGCCACACGGTGGCATAATGATTCTGCTATTTTCCTGTGAGGAGAGAGGCATTGGCACTGCTAGAGGAAAAGGCCTCTATGCAGAAATCGGTAGGCTCCTGAAAAGTTCAGAATTAGAAAGCCAATGTAAAAGCTGTTATAAACAATAGCTTTAAACAATCCCAAAGAAAGCACAGGAGAGTAGTATTGGTCCAAATAATTCATCTGTAAAGAAATGCTGGTCTCCACCAACCACAAATTTTTTTTTTTTTTCTTTATCCAGTCTACCGTTGTTGGTTTTTTTTTTTTTTTTTTTTTTTTTTTTTTTTATCTTTTATTTAATGAATATAAATTTCCAAAGTACGTCTCATGGGTTACAATGGCTTTCCCCCCCATACCGTCCCTCCCACCCACCACCCTCCCCTTTCCCACTCCCTCTCCCCTTCCATTCACATCAAGATTCATTTTCGATTATCTTAGTATACAGAAGATCAGCTTAGTATACCTTAAGTAAGGATTTCAACAGTTTGTTCCCACACAGAAACATAAAGTGAAAAATAATAGATGATTTTTTTTTAAATGATGATGAAATCAGATCAGACCTATTGTCATGTTTAATCCCAGTGAGAGTCAAGTTGGGAATTGATAGTTTCTTTCTTTTTTTTTTTTTTTTAACAGAAGATCAGTTTAGTGTACATTAAGTAAAGATTTCAACAGTTTGCACCCCCATAGAAACACAAAGTGAAATATACTGTTTGAGTACTCGTTATAGCATTAAGCCTCAGTGTACAGCACATTAAGGACAGAGATCCTACATGAGGAGTAAGTGCACAGTGACTCCTGTTGTTGACTTTACAAATTGACACTCCTGTTTATGGCATCAGTAATCTCCCTATGCACCAGTCATGAGTTTCCAAGGCTATGGAAGCCCCTTGAGTTCTCCGACTCTTATCTTGTTTAGACAAGGTCATAGTCAAAGTGGAGGTTCTCTCCTCCCTTCAGAGAAAGGCACCTCCCTCTTTGAAGACCTGTTCTTTCCACTGGGATCTCACTCACAGAGATCTTTTTGCCAGAGTGTCTTGGCTTTCCATGCCTGAAATACTCTCATGGGCTTTTCAGCCAGATCCGAGTGCCTTTAGGGCTGATTCTGAGGCCAGAGTGCTATTTAGGACATCCGCCATTCTATGAGTCTGCTGAGTATCTCACTTCCCATGTTGGATCACTCTCCCCTTTATTTATTCTATCGGTTAGTGTTAGCAGATACTAGACTTGTTTATGTGCTCCCTTTGACTCTTAGTCCTTTCATTATGATCAATTGTGAACTGAAATTGATCACTTGGAATAGTGAGATGGCATTGGCACATGCCACCTTGATGGGATTGAATTGGAATCCCCTAGTATGTTTCCAACTCTACCAATTGGGGCAAGTCAGCCCGAGCATGCCCCAAATTATACATCTCTTCCCTCTCTTATTCCCACTTTTATCACCAACCACAAATTTTAAAACGGCATTCTTCTTCCAGTGAAAGGCAGTTCATTGCAGGGAGCAGCTTGGTGCACAAGAAAACAGGTGCAGCCCCACCCTCTGGGTGAATCCATAGACTTTGGGAATGATTTCACTTCCACAAACCCTGATGTTCCGTGTAAGGGGACTGAGAGAAGGATGGGGTTTCCACCCACACTTTGTCACTCCAAAAGTCTCATTGACTAGGAAATATCCAGGACCTGGAGGAAGCCGAGGCCAATGCAGCCCCCATACCATCACCTTTTCCTGTGTCTGACTTCTGCTCTGTGCTCTGTGAAAGACAAGATGTGCTTCTTATCTTGTTTTACTTTCTAATCACCCAGACTCCCAGCACATCCAGAAATTCCACAAGTGAGGAATGGGCAGAGTGTGATATAAAGGAAATCCCACCCTGTGTACCATCAAAGTTCAGAATATCCTTAACTGAAACTTGAAGGTTTGGTACAGTGAGGAGAGGGCAAGTGGAGGGGCTGATGCAAATGAGAATCCCTGACCTGCATGGCTCAGAAGACCATCTGGGGTTGGAAACATAGGGTGGGACCATCAGAAATGGGAAGCAGCTTCTCCATCATTAACGTCACCAATAAGATAGCCCAGACACTTCTATGAGCCACTAAGGAACAGGAGGTGAAACCCCTAGACAATAAGATGTAGGCAACAGGATGAGAAAACTCTGAAGAGTTTTTCCCAGATTCATACTGCCTGCTATACTTTTTGTTCTATATCTTCTGCGCCCAGGTAATTCCCTGGTGACCCAAGCACCCAGGGACTTGTAATATGATTTCCCATGCTTTAGAAGAGCCTGGGAAACTCTAAGGAGATCTGAGTCCCGTAAGCCCCAAGTAGTCAGCCTGTGTCCCTGAAAGTGGTGACTACAGTCACCTTGAAAGTCCCTCTCCACTCCCAGTCTCCTGTGGCTGCAAAGCTCTCCATTTATTTTTTTGTTTATTTATTTATTTAAAATTTTTAAGGTGAACAAATGTCATGTATTTCATATATACAGATTTAGGAACACAGTGATACTTCCTACCCTACTCTCCCTCCCGTCCACGCTCCCACCCTTCCTCCTCCTTCCTCACTCTCTGCAGTGATCTATTTCCAGTTAACTTTATACTCTTAAAATTAACCCTGAACCAAGCAACAAGTTCACAAATAGTTAGAGGAAAAGACTTGTTCCTCAACAGTAGAGACAAGGACTGTAAACAACCATGGAAACTCAAAATGTCAGTTTCACTCCTACACTTTTTTTTTTTAGTACTTTCTTAGTTACACAGATCAGGGAAAATATATGATATTTGTCTTTTTGGGACTGGCTTATTTCACTAAGTATAATGGTTTCCAGTTACATCCACTTTGTTGCAAAAGACAAGATTTCATTCTTTTTTACTGCTGAGTAGTATTCCACACACACTATATATATATATATGGAGCCCCACTCCATGCCAGTCTGGCTGGAGGTCTCTGACTTTAATAAATCTTTCTTTTAACTGTCTCTGCTTGTCCACTTGGAAATTATTCCATGACAAAGAACCGAGGTAATAATATTTTCTCCGTTGCCGTTTCACCCGTAACATTTTGGTGCCATGACTTGGATAGCAACTCCAACATGACACAGATCCCATTGGAATTTAACTCCAGCCAGTAGTGTATCATCCTGCCAGAATGGTGACCATGCAGACGGCTCTTGTTTTTTAATTTTTTGCTTCTTTGGTTTTTTTTTTTAGAATTTCACTCTCCTCCATAGCAACTTTAATTTTCTCAAAAACACTGGATCCCTGCCAACCAGTGAAAAGCAATTAGCCTGGCTGCTGGACTTAAGACTCAGGGGCCAGGCTTGCTGATTATAGCCAGGACAATGCCCTGGAGCTGAAATTCTACTCTAACCTCTCTGCTGTCTTGTGTGGGTCAGCCCTTTGCTGACTGACAGAAGGCCTCAAGAGATCTGACAGATTCTGGCCAGGGCTATATTCCAGTGCTTCCAGAAGTTCTCTTGTCTGGACACCAGACCCCAACAGCCAGGATGGTGTTGGGCTAGAAAATGCACTTCCCTGCAAGGAGCAAGCCCCCTGCTGTTTTGGAGCCCTCACAAGCTGTGAAGCCAGAGGATCAGCTCTTCACAGATCTCACCTCAGCTCTGGGAATGCTGGCTGGTCCAACCCAGCTTCCTTTCACAGGGATCAGCCCAATGGCCCATTAGGGAGTCAGCCAAAAACTGACTTCTGTTCTTCCTTCCTCAGAGATTTGATTTGTCAGTGAGACTGGGCACAGCTTAGAGTGAGGCCATGGGCTCCAGGCTCCACAACTCAGTGAGTTTTTCCTTTACCCCAGATCCTGACAAGATCTCATCTCTCTCTGCTCCTCTAAATGCTTACTGTACCTCACCAGGTCTTCTCAATTCCTACAGACTCGATTTCCTGGTTCCATTACTAGGTATTTCTTAGAATTTTTTTGTTAGCTCTAAGTTATATTTTTTAAAGATTTCTTTATTTGAAAGGCAGAGTTACACAGAGAGAGGAGAGGCAGAGAGAGAGAGAGAGAGAGAGAGAGAGAGAGAGAGAAAGAGAGAGATCTTCCATTGAATGGTTCACTCCCCAATTGGCTGCAATAACCAGTGTTGTGCTGATCCGAAGCCAAGAGCCAGGAGCTTCTTCTGGATCTCCCACGCTGGCGCAGGGGCCCAAGGACTTGGGTCATCCCCTACTGCTTTCCCAGGCCACAGCAGAGAGCTGGATAGGAAGTGGAACAGCTAGGTCTTGAACCGGCGCCCATCTGGGATGCCAGCACTTCAAGCCACGGCGTTAACCCAGTGCACCACAGTGCTGGCCCCTTCTAGGTTATATTTTAATTATCCCATTTGCAGATGGGTAGTTTTTTGATCTAGACTCCCATTAGATGTACATCCTCACATGGCCTGAACTTGTGTGGACAAGTCTCAGCATGTCTCAGGTATCCCCTATGTTCCTTCTCAAATCCCCTCTTTTGGGTCACTTCTGTCTGGTCCTTTGTATGTAGTACCTACCTCAGGGAAGCTTATTGGGGAGAATTTTTTATTCCCCACTCTGTTTCTTTATCCCTTCATCTGCCTAGTCACCAACCTTGGTGGTAACCAGGACCAGCATTCTCTCACCAAACTCTCGCTCAAAACACCTTTGTTTCCTAGGGCTCTCACCACAAAGTCTCATTGTTGAATTCAGGCCCATTAGATAAGACTCAAAGTTAAGAGGCATAGAACAACTATTTCTCTTCATGTAGGGGAACAAAGCAACAGTATATACTTGACCAGGCAGAGGCCCATTCTAGCACACTGCCAGCAAAGGGAACTGATCATTCCATGTGCATGCTATTCTGACAAATATACACCCAAGGTTACAGGCATGGAACACTGAGTGAGCATAACACATGCTAATCCCACCCTCACCTTCCTCCCCTCCCTGTGGGCTTCAGTGCACATCTGGACACCAAGGCAGTGAGAGAGTTTTGAGAGATGTCTCAAACCCAAGAGAGGATAGAACTGGGGATACTTCCATTTTTATACTTTCATTATAGTAGGCATTCCCTGGAGATGCATCCTTAGACTTTGGGACTCCTTTGATCCCTGAGCTTAAAGAAAAGCACCTCATCATTTTCTGCACCACCATCTGGCCTGGTTACAAACTAGAAGATAGTGAAGCTAGCTGAAAGTGAGTTGTGAAAAGTGTCAGCCCTCCTACTCTGACTCCCATCTCGGGAAGCCTCTTGCCTCTATTTCCCTACATGTGCTCCAATATGCATTAAATTCTTTTCCAGAGTGTCACAGGGTCCTTGGGTCTATTTAATGAGCCCTCTGTTATTACGTTTGTCTGTTGTTGAGGCTTCTAATTCCTGTTGGGTGGAGGAGAGTTTTTATCAGGTGCCCATTGCCCCCATTGTTATAATTTTGCCCAGGGGTTTCTAGGCAAGAATCTAGGCCCAATAACCTCAGATGCTATTGAATATTTATGGATTGATCCAGGTGATGAAGTCTTGGACTTGAGCTACCTCCTGAGCTGACTCCTTATTGCTGAGACTGGTTTATCTGCAGCCTCATGATTACACACACTTGCAGTGTTGGCTCCTGGTTTGGAGTATCAGGTTATTGTCTCTTTTCAGGGCTTCCAGTTTCTCCCTTTAGGCTGCCTCTTTGTGGGTTCTTACAGCCTCCTTGTTGGTCATTGCCCTCTATTCTGCCTCCTATCAGATTCTCCTTAGTAATCTCTGGAGGGGTGCACATCTACTCTGATGGTGACCTCTCCCATTAAACTTCACATAATGGTGAACAATCTTCAGTGCAGTTCTTGTCCCCGGCACATCAGTTCCTAACCCACAGTCACCCTCGGGACCTATCTGGCAGCTTCCTGAACTTTTTATTTCAGAGGCAGTCCCAAGTACTGACTGTTGGCTGGACATCATTAGCCTAATGTCTTTTTTTGGGTAAAAAGAAAACTAGACTCAAACTCAATAAAAATCTAGAGACTTCTCTGGTAAACAATCTTGTGCATGAAAATTTAGTTCAACTGCAATGGTACATTGAGTTTAAGAATACTGCCTAAAAATAATGCTTTGTAACTTGCCAAACTTGTCTTACAACTTGTTCTAGCAGGTTTCTGATGAAATAGCTTGTTATAGCCCCCCCTAAAATGGATTTTGCAGTTTCTGGTTTATGTCATTGATTTCTAGCTTGAGTTTTATAAAAAGGAGTATAATTTTTATCTTAATTCAGATAGAGGTATGATATAATATCAGCTTCAGTCATCTAGGTATAACTGCTAAATGTAAATTGGGTAAAAGTAAATGAGGGAAATGTGCCTAAATGTACACTTTGATACTCTAAACACCTTATATTCTATGGGAAAACAATTTGGGTTTGTTAACAAATATATTTTCATAAATAGTCTATAAAAATAGTTCAGCACTACTTGAAAATAACTAAGGCTGAAATTAATTCAATGTGTTATCTTAATTTAGAAATGTCTTAATTTGGAGATTTTTAAGGAATTATTTCAAAATGGAAATCAGCAAATGGAAAAAGGTCACAAGCATAGAAATGTGTTCTTGATAAGGAAGGTAAAAGAAGGAAAGAGTTTTTTTGAATAAGGACCTGGTTTGTAAAAATTACCTATCCTCATGGCTAGTTTACTCTAGACTAGAATGTAAAAGATAGAAAGGTTTAAGTAAGTTGCACATGGTGTGAGGAAATACCAGAAGGTTATGAAAGAAATTTTGGAGACAAAAATTATTAATATATTTTTCTTTGACATAGAATTAGAATCTGATCCTCTGTTAAAGCAGTGAGGTTTTTGCAATACATATATGTTGGTAAGTACTTTTAAATAGTCTTTAAAAATCTGTTTAAAAACTGCAACATCTTCTTTTAACAGTTTTTGTTTGGAGGTGATAATGGAATGAACCAAGGCCTTCAGCAACCAGGCAGTCAACCAAATGCTGCTACAGGAATATACTTGGCTCCTCACCCAGGAGACAGCAGCTTGAGACATTGTCCCATGCCAGCGAAGAGTACCTTATCACCCCATGTCAGCGGGAAGTAGCTCTAAAGATAGATCATCGTCCCTCTATCCTTCCTGGACTTTTGGGACTAATGTAATCCCATACAACTCCTGCTTTATATAAAAAAAAAGGGGGGGGGAGTGTTAGTAAAATGGTGCAGTCCGCCGGCGCTGTGGCTCACTTGGCTAATCCTCCGCCGGTACCCCAGGTTCTAGTCCCAGTTGGTGTGCCAGGTTCTGTCCCAGGTTGCTACTCTTCCAGTCCAGCTCTCTGCTGTGGCCCAGGAAGGCAGTGGAGGATGGCCCAAGTGCTTGGGCCCTGCACCCTCATGGGAAACCAGGAAAAAGCACCTGGCTCCTGGCTTCGGATCAGTACAGTGTGCTGGTCATAGCATCCATTTGGAGGGTGAACCAATGGAAGGAAGACCTTTCTCTCTGTCTCTCTCTCTCTGTCTAACTCTGCCTGTCAAAAAAATAAAAAAAGCAAAATGGTCTTATCTATGGCATGACTTACACCCTGACACCATCCTAGGTTCTAGCTCCCACTGCCATTGCTGGAAGCCAGGTAGCCACATGGCCCAACCACCAGTGTCAGCCCCACCCCCATCCTAATGGGATTCACTGCTCCTACCTGCCTGCCCGCCCCCAAGCGAGGTTTTAAAAGGACCTGTTCCTGAACACGTGTCTCTCTCTTCCTCTCCATCTCTTGACCTCTATCTCTGTCTCTGTCTCTGTCTCTCTCTTAACGCTCTCCTTCTCCCTCTTTTCCTTCTTTGCCCCTTCCCTCCAGTCTGTTGGGTTTCCCCCAATAAACTCTTTACCTTAAAAAAAATAGTTCTTGTTTAATTGATGACTCTGTTAATTTTCTAGCCAGCTCCAGTGAGCTGTTTTCTCTTCCTTAGTTCTGACATTATTAAAATTGTTCCAACTTATAGGATTATTCCATATGCTAACTCTTACATTTAAGGTTTTATTTCTCATTTATGGAATGACAAAAGAGATATGGATTTTGTGTCTTGTTGAAGTAATCTATTGTGTTCTCTTAATGTCTATTTAAGTTCTGATTGTTTAAAAATAAGTAAGCTTTTTCTTTTTACTAAGAGTTATGGTATGTTTAGATAAATACTTATTCTAAAGAACTTGGGTGATCACTTTGTAACAGTGATCAAATCTGGTCTACATCATATGCTACTTATACAAATGTCCAAAGGTTAGAAAAGTCTAATGATCTTGTAGTGTTATCAAACATATTGTTTTCTCAATGAGAAAGAACCAGAGGCCTAAAAGGTATAAATGTTTTATAAAATCCTACAGCTGCTTTCAAAATACTGTGTGGAATAAGCAAGTCCCTCTTCTTTTTGGTTAATGAATTTATACTTTTAAACATGGCTATTTAAAGTCTTTTGCCATCCAAAGTTCTAGATCACTGGGACTAGTGAGATGGCATTGGTACATGCCACCTTGATGGGATTGAATTGGAATCCCCTGGTATGTTTTTAACTCTTCCGTTTGAGGTAACTCAGCTTGAGCATGTCCCGAATTGCACATCTCTTCCCTCTCTTATTCCCACTCTTATATTTAACAGTGATCACTTTTCAGTTAAGTTTCAGCACTTAAGAAGAATTGTGTATTGATTACAGTATTCAACCAAAAGTATTAAGTAGAACAAACAAAAAAAAATACTAAGAGGGATAACATATTAAGCTGTTCATCAACAGTCAGGGCAAGGGCTGATCAAGTCACTGTTTCTCATAGTGTTCATTTCACTTTAACAGGTTTCCTTTTTGGTGCTCAGTTAGTTGTCACCTATCAAGGAGAATAAGTGGTATTTGTCCCTTTGGGATTGGCTTATTTCACTCAGCATCATGTTTTCCAAATTCCTAACAGGGATCACTTTTCAGTTAAAATTTAAACACCTAAGAATAATTGTGTTAATTACAGAGTTCAACTAATGGTACTAAAACAAAAAAAAAATACTAAAATGGATAAAGTATTACATTGTACATCAACTGTCAGGACAAGAGCTAATCAAGTCACTGTTTCTCATAGTGTCCATTTCACTTCAACAAGTTTCCCCTTTGGTGCTCAGTTAGTTGTCGCTGATCAGGGAGAACATATGATATTTGTCCCTTTGGGACTGGCTTAGTTCACTCAGCATGATGTTTTCCAAATTCCTCCATTTTGTTGCAAATGACCGGGTTTCGTTGTTTGTGACTGCTGCATAGTATTCTATAGAGTACATGTCCCATAATTTCTTTATCCAGTCTACTGTTGATGGGCATTTGGGTTGGTTCCAGGTCTTAGCTATTGTGAATTGAGCTGCAATAAACATTAGGGTGCAGACCGCTTGTTTGTTTGCCAATTTCATTTCCTTTGGGTAAATTCCAAGGAGTGGGATGGCTGGGTTGAATGGTAGGGCTACACTCAGGTTTCTGAGGAATCTCCAGACTGACTTCCATAGTGGCTTCACCAGTTTGCATTCCCACCAACAGTGGGTTAGTGTCCCTTTTTCCCCACATCCTCTCCAGCATCTATTGTTGGTAGATTTCTGAATGTGAGCCATCCTAACCGGGGTGAGGTGGAACCTCATTGTGGTTTTGATTTGCATTTCCCTGATTGCTAGTGATCTTGAACATTTTTTCATGTGCCTGTTGGCCATTTGGATTTCCTCTTTTGAAAAAGGTCTATTGAGGTCCTTGGCCCATCTCTTAAGGGGGTTGTTTGTTTTGATGTTGTGGAGTTTCTTGATTTCTTTCTTTTTTTTTTATCTAGAACAAAATATGTATTTTATTGTGTCTGTACTAAGTATACAAAGATAGGCATCGTCAAACACAAACAACTCTCAGCCTGCTTTAAACAGACCTCCTCATACAATTAGTGGTTGTAAGGTATTATGAAAATACAAAATGCACAACAATTAGTCCAGGAGAATAATTATTGTTAACAATACGGCTAACCATCTTGAGCTATGTGAATAATAATAAAGAACACTATATGTGCTCCTGGTCGAAGCAGAAAGAGTGATCCAAGATTTTGTAAGGAACACATTGCAATTGTTAGCAAGTAATAGAGGATGCCCCCAGCACCCGAGGGGGGTGGGTGGTACACAGGAGATGAAGGTCAAAGTCACTGGCCATGGAGCACAGTGGGGATGCTGTGGGGAGCAAAGAAGGCCGGACTAGTTACAGTCCTCTAAAAATCTTGATTTCTGGCCTTAGGATTTGGGGAAACACTGTTCTGAATAGCAAGAATGCAGCAACACATGCCTGCACATCTCTTTCTATGGGTGGATACTAATTTTCCCCTCGCGCGGTAGGAGCCATTACCCACATGCGTTTTCATCGCTGGCTGTGCACAAACTTACCACACCTCATCTCATCAAGAACGTAGTGGTCCTTTCGGTAAAACACCAACTCCCGCATGAAGCAAACACAACGTTCTCCAGTTGTTTCAACCTAACCTAAGAGACCAGCTACCCATGCTTCTGCAAGGCCCAACCACGAACACTGTTGCATGGTTTTTTCTTTTTTTTTTTAATTTTTTAACTTTTATTTAATGAATATAAATTTCCAAAGTACGGCTTATGGATTACAATGGCTTCCCCCCGATAACGTCCCTCCCAACCGCAACCCTCCCCTCTCCCACTCCCTCTCCCCTTCCATTCACATTAAGATTCACTTTCGATTCTCTTTATCTACAGATCAGTTTAGCATACATTAACTAAAGATTTCAACAGTTTGCTGCCACACAGAAACATAAAGTGAAAAATAATAGATGATTTTTAAATGATGATGAAATTAGATCAGACCTATTGTCATGTTTAATCCCAGTGAGAGTCAAGTTGGGAATTGATAATTTCTTCTATTTTTTTTTTTTTACAGAAGATCACTGTAGTATACATTAAGTAAAGATTTCAACAGTTTGCACCCCCATAGAAACATACAAAGTGAAATATACTGTTTGAGTACTCGTTATAGCATTAAGTCTCAATGTACAGCACATTAAGGACAGAGATCCTACGTGAGGAGTAAGTGCACAGTGACTCCTGTTGTTGACTTTACAAATTGACACTCCCGTTTATGGCATCAGTAATCTCCCTATGCACCAGTTATGAGTTTCCAAGGCTATGGAAGCCCCTTGAGTTCTCTGACTCTTATCTTGTTTAGACAAGGTCATAGTCAAAGTGGAGGTTCTCTCCTCCCTTCAGAGAAAGGTACCTCCCTCTTTGAAGACCTGTTCTTTCCACTGGGATCTCACTCACAGAGATCTTTCATTTAGGTTTGTTTGTTTTTTTTTTTTTTTTTTTTTTTTTTTTTTTTTTTTTTTTTTGCCAGAGTATCTGGCTTTCCATGCCTGAAATACTCTCATGGGCTTTTCAGCCAGATCCGAATGCCTTTAGGGCTGATTCTGAGGCCAGAGTGCTGTTTAGGACACCCGCCATTCTATGGGTCTGCTATCTCACTTCCCATGTTGGATCACTCTCCCCTTTATTTATTCTATCGGTTAGTATTAGCAGGTACTAGACTTGTTGATGTGCTCCCTTTGACTCTTAGTCCTTTCATTATGATCAATTGTGAACTGAAATTGATCACTTGGACAAGTGAGATGGCATTGGTACATGCCACCTTGATGGGATTAAATCGGAGTCCCCTAGTATGTTTCTAACTCTACCATTTGGGGCAAGTCAGCTTGAGCATGTCCCAAATTGTACATCTCTTCCCTCTCTTATTCCCACTCTTATGTTTAACAGGGATCACATTTCAGATAAATTTCAACACTTAAGAATAACTGTGTATTAATTACAGAATTAAACCAGTCATATTAAGTAGAGCAGACAAAAAAAAACTACTAAGAGGGATAATGTATTAAGTTGTCCATTAGCAGTCAGGGCTATGCTGATCAAGTCACCGTTTCTCATAGTCCATTTCACTTCAACAGGTTTCTTTTTTGGTGTTCAGTCAGTTGTCATCGATCAGGGAGAACATATGGTATTTGTCCCTTTGGGACTGGCTTATTTCACTCAGCATGATGTGTTCCAGATTCCTCCATTTTGTTGCAAATGACTGGATTTCGTTGTTTCTTACTGCGGTATAGTATTCTAAAGAGTACATATCCCATCATTTCTTTATCCAGTCTACTGTTGATGGGCATTTAGGTTGGGTCCAGGTCTTGGCTATTGTGAATTGAGCTGCAATAAACATTAGGGTGCAGACCGCTTGTTTGTTTGCCAATTTCATTTCCTTTGGGTAAATCACAAGGAGTGGGATGGCTGGGTCGAACGGTAGGGCTACACTCAGGTTTCTGAGGAATCTCCAGACTGACTTCCATAGTGGCTTGACCAGTTTGCATTCCCACCAACAGTGGGTTAGTGTCCCTTTTTCCCCACATCCTCTCCAGCATCTGTTGTTGGTAGATTTCTGCATGTGAGCCATTCTAACCGGGGTGAGGTGAAACCTCATTGTGGTTTTGATTTGCATTTCCCTGATTGCTAGTGACCTTGAACATTTTTTCATGTGCCTGTTGGCCATTTGGATTTCCTCTTTTGAAAAATGTCTATTGAGGTCCTTGGCCCATCTCTTAAGTGGGTTGTTGGTTTTGATGTTGTAGAGTTTCTTGATCTCTTTGTAGATTCTGGTTATTAACCCTTTATCTGTTGCATAGTTTGCAAATATTTTTTTCCCATTATGTCAGTTGTCTCTTCACTCTCCTGACTGTTTCTTTTGCAGTACAGAAACTTCTCAATTTGATGCAATCCCAATAGTTGATTTTGGCTTTGACTGCCTGTGCCTCCCGGGTCTTTTCCAGAAACTCTTTGCCTGTGCCAATATCTTGAAGGGTTTCTCCAATGTTCTCTAATAACTTGATGGTGTCAGGTCATAGATTTAGGTCTTTAATCCATGTTGAGTGGATTTTTGTGTAAGGTGAAAGGTAGGGGTCTTGCTTCATGATTCTGCACATGGAAATCCAGTTTTCCCAGCACCATTTATTGAATAGACTGTCCTTACTCCAGGAATTGGTTTTGAATCCTGATCAAATATAAGTTGGCTGTAGATGTTTGGGTTGATTTCTGATGTTTCAATTCTGTTCCATTGGTCTATCCATCTGTTTCTGTACCAGTACCATGCTGTTTTAATTACAACTGCCCTGTAGTATGTCCTGAAATCTGGTATTGTGATGCCTCCGGCTTTGTTTTTGTTGTACAAGATTGCTTTAGCTATTCGAGGTCTCCTGTGTCTCCATATGAATTTCAGCACCATTTTTTCCAGATCTGAGAAGAAGGTCTTTGGTATCTTGATTGGTATTGCATTGAATCTATAAATTGCTTTTGGGAGAATGGACATTTTGATGATATTGATTCTTCCAATCCATGAGCATGGAAGATTTTTCCATTTCTTGGTATCCTCTTCTATTTCTTTCTTTAAGGTTTTGTAATTTTCATCGTAGAGATCCTTAACGTCCTTTGTTAAGTTTATTCCAAGATATTTGATTGTTTTTGTAGCTATTGTGAATGGGATTGATCTTAGAAGTTCTTTTTCAGCCGTGGCATTGTCTGTGTATACAAAGGCTGTTGATTTTTGTGCATTGATTTTATACCCTGCTACTTTGCCAAAATCTTCTATGAGTTCCAATAGTTTCTTAGTGGAGTTCTTTGGGTCCCCTAAGTAAAGAATCATATCATATGCAAAGAGGGATAGTTTGAGTTCTTCCTTCCCAATTTGTATCCCTTTCATTTCTTTTTCTTGCCTAGCAGCTCTGGCTAGAACTTCCAGAACTATATTGAATAGCAGTGGTGAGAGTGGGAATCCCTGTCTGGTACCAGATCTCCATGGAAATGCTTCCAGCTTTTCCCCATTCAATAGGATGTTGGCCGTGGGTTTTTCATAGATTGCTTTGATTGTATTGAGGCGTGTTCCTTCCAAACCCAGTTTACTTAGAGTTTTCATCATGAACGGGTGTTGTATTTTATCAAATGCTTTCTCGGTGTCTATTGAGATAATCATATGGTTTTTCTTCTGCAGTCTGTTAATATGGTGTATCACATTGATTGTTTTGCACACATTGAACCATCCCTGCATACCAGGGATAAATCCCACTTGGTCTGGGTGGATGATCTTTCTGATGTGTTGTTGCATTCTATTGGCGAGAATTTTATTGAGGATTTTTGCATCTATGTTCATCAGGGATATTGGTCTGTAATTCTCTTTCAGTGCTGCATCTTTTTCTGGCTTAGGAATTAAGGTGATGCTGGCTTCATAGAAAGATTTTCGGAGGATTCCCTCTTCTTCGATTGTTCTGGATAGTTTGAGAAGAATTGGAGTCAGTTCTTCTTTAAATGTCTGGTAGAATTCAGCAGTGAATCCATCTGGTCCTGGGCTTTTCTTTGTTGGGAGGGCCTTTATTACTGTTTCAATTTCTGTCTCAGTTATGGGTCTGTTTAGGTTTTCGATGTCTTCCTGGTTCAATTTAGGTAGGTTGCATGTGTCCAGGAATCTATCCATTTCTGATAGGTTTCCCTGTTTGCTGGCATACAAGTCCTTGCAGTAATTTCTGATGATTCTTTTTATTGCTGTGGTGTCTGTTGTTACGTTTCCTTTTTCATCTCTGATTTTATTGATTTGGGTCTTTTCTCTTCTTTTTTTAGTTAGTTGGGCCAAGGGGGTGTCAATTTTGTTTATTTTTTCAAAAAACCAGCTCCTCGTATGGCTGATTTTTTGTAATGTTTTTCTTGATTCAATCCTGTTGATTTCCTCTCTGATTTTCATTATTTCTCTTCTCCTACTAGATTTGGGTCTGGTTTGCTGTAGGTTTTCTAGATCCTTGAGATGCATTGAGAGCTCATCTATTTGGTGCCTTTCCAATTTCTTGATGTAGGCACCTATTGATATAAACTTTCCTCTTAACACTGCTTTTGCTGCGTCCCATAAGTTTTGGTATGTTGTGCTGTTATCCTCATTTACTTCCAGAAAGTTTTTGATTTCTCTTTTGATTTCTTCCAAGACCCATATTCATTCAGGAGCATGTTGTTCAATCTCCATGTGTTTGCATATGCTCTAGGGATTCCTGAGTTGCTAATTTCCAACTTCATTCCTTTATGGTCTGAGAAGCTGCATGGTATGATTCTAATTCTTTTGAATTTGCTGAGACTTGCTTTATGGCCTAGTATGTGGTCAATCCTAGAGAAGGTTCCATGTACTGCTGAGAAGAATGTAAAATCTTTAGCTGTAGGATTGAAAGTTCTGTATATAACTGTTAGATCCATTTGGGCTATAGTGTCGTTTAAATCTACTGTCTCCTTGTTGATCTTCTGTCCTGTTGATCTGTCTATTTCTGAGAGTGGAGTATTGAAGTCCCCCAGTACTATTGTAATGGGGTCTAAGTCTCCCTTTAAGTCCCTTAACAAATCTTTTAAATAAACCGGTGCCCTGTAGTTAGGTGCATATACATTAATAATTGTTATATCTTCCTGTTGAATTGATCCCTTAATCATTATATAGTGTCCCTCTTTGTCTCTCTTAACAGTTTTTGTGGTAAAGTTTATGTTGTCCGAAATTAAGATGGCTACGCCCGCTCTTTTTTCATTTCTGTTGGCATGGTATATCTTTTTCCAGCCTTTCACTTTCAGTCTGTATGGATCTTTGTTGGAAAGATGTGTTTCTTGTAAGCAGCAAATAGATGGGTTTTGTTCCTTAACCCAATCAGCCAATCGGTGTCTTTTAACTGGACAGTTCAGGCCATTCACGTTCAATGTGACTAATGATAAGTGGTAACTTTGCCCTGCCATTTGCCAAAGATAAGTTCTAATATATGCTTTGAATTCCCTGTGATCTTTTGCTGTGAGGTTTCCTTCCTTTACCTTCTTTCATATTGATGACCGTGTTTCTGTGTTTCTGTGTGTAATACATCTTTAAGCAACTTTTGCAGGGCCGGACGAGTGGCTACAAAGTCTTTCAATTTCTGTTTGCTATGAAAGGTCTTTATTTCACCTTCATTCACAAATGAGAGCTTTGCAGGATATAATATTCTGGGCTGGCAGTTTTCCTCTCTTAGTACCTGGGCTATATCTCGCCATTCCCTCCTAGCTTGTAGGGTTTCTGATGAGAAATCTGCTGTGAGTCTGATTGGAGATCCTCTGAGAGTAATCTGATGTTTCTCTCTTGCACAATTTAGGATCTTTTCTTTCTGTTTCACTGTGGTGAGTTTAATTACAACGTGTCATGGTGAGGATCTCTTTTGGTCATGTTTACTAGGGGTTCTATGTGCTTCCTGTATTAGGATGTCTCTGTTCTTCTCCAAGCTTGGGAAATTTTCTGCTAAAATCCTACTAAAAAGGCCTTCTAATCCTTTCTCCCTCTCCATGCCTTCAGGAACTCCTAGAACCCGAATGTTGGATTCTTTTAATAGTATCCTGAAGATTCCCGACAATATGTTTTAGATTTCTAATTTCCTCTTCTTTTCTTTGGTCTGACTGTATCCTTTCCTGTTCTCTGTCTTCTAAGTCCGATATTCTCTCTTCTGCTTCACCCAATCTGTTTTTTAGGCTCTCTAATGTGTTTGTCATTTGATCTATTGAATTCTTCACTTCATCATGATTTTTTATCACTATCACAGTTTGCTGTTGTACTAGTTGTTTCATTTCATTTTGATTCCTCCTTGATATTTCATTTTCATGAGAGAGATTTTCTATCTTGTCCATTAAGGATTTCTGTAGTTCAAGAATTTGTTTTTGAGAACTTCTTAATGTTCTTATCAATTTTTTGAGATCTGCTTCTTGCATTTCTTCTACCTCATCATCTTCATAATCTTGAATTGGGGTGTCTTTTTCATTTGGGGGCATCATGGTGACTTCCTTGTTCTTATTACCTCGGTTTTTGTGTTTGTTATTTGGCATATTGGAGATATTTGGTTTCTTCACTGTGGTGCTTTTTTGTTATACTATGACTTAGATTAAGCCTTAGAGGCTTGAGATGGGTGTGGCCTGAGAGCTGTGTTTGGTGTACCAAAGGTGACACTCCCAGATTTCGTGGTAGATCGATCGATTTCTTTCTTTCTTTCTTTCTTTCTTTCTTTCTTTCTTTCTTTCTTTCTTTCTTTCTTTTTTTTTTTATTCAAAAAGGAAGTAATTCCGCACAGCTGAACGAAGTTGGAGGTAGTTAGCAGGCAACTGATATACCCACAGGAGCCAGAGATTGGAAGCTCTTTCCCAAGGACCACACAGGGAATCTGTTCTGCCCTCAGTGTGGGCTCAAATTCTCTTTCAGTCTCCCACTGGGTTGCCAAAGTTACAGAATTGTAGCATCTCTGGAGAGACTCACATGAATTTCGTGAGTTCTCTCCCCCACCATCTCTTTTTTCACTGTCTCAGCTCAGTAGCACCACAAATTCACTAGGTCCTAATCTCCTGTTAATTCACCCCGCCCAGAGTCAGGTTTTTCTGCTAGGCTCAGGGCCGGTGCAGACCTGAGGTCGCTCTGCTTATGACGTATGTCCAAGATGGCACCTGCTCTTTGTCTTGCTTGCCTTTGAGAGGTGAGTGGAGGGAGAGAAACCCGTGTCCGTATCAGTCACTTTTTTTCTCTCTCTCTCTCTCTTCTAGTTAGCCTGGTGAACTTTACCCCCCGGGGTCATTCTCTCTAGTCTCCTCTTTCCGCTTGCCTGCCGGTGTCTCAGGCTATTGAGGTTCGGCTCACCTCGCGTTCCAGCGCTGGTGTGTTGAGTCTGCTGCTGGTGTCCCGAACTGTGGGCTCCCACACTCTCCACACAGGTCCACTGTGAATCACTCGTTCCGGAAGAGTTTCTTCTGCTGTTTCCTCCCCTACTCTTCCTTGAACCTTCAGTATCTCCACTTTTATTAAACTGTCTCTCCCCGGACTATCAGTGTGCTCCCTTCCTATTCCACCATCTTGCCTCTCTTCCCTGTATTTAGTATTTTAAGGACTGTTCTGTAAGCACATACAGCCAGTAATGGACTACAGGTTCCATCTGAGAAAAAGTATGGTTAATTCAGGCTACTAACAGCGGGAAGTAATTCTAATAAATTGATGGTAATTTAAAAAAAAACTGTACCTATGAAATTTATATTTATTAAATAAAGTTTTCTACTGAAACTGCTTTTGTTCTATCTTGTATATTATGTTACACATGTGTACATACTGTATGTCTACATGAGAAAATTTATTAAGAGCTCTGTTTTAATTGGCTCATAGATAAATGATTGCTCATAAATTTAAACTGTTAAATTAATTGAAGATCCCTTTTTTGGTTCACGTGACCAGATGTTTTAAATTTGTTGGTAGAAAGAAACTAAAAATGTTTGTCATTGACATGTTTGTACTTTGGTTTGCTGGTCAAACAAGTTACACTTGTGTTAGATATTTAAGCAATGTTTCTATATACATGTACTCTTGTCTTGAAATATATAGAAGGCATTGGGCCATCTGGTAAATGTTTTCATAAGTTGTTATTTAACAGTTAAAGCTGCTTGCTAAGTTTTCATTTGATGTTAAGTCATTGACAGTAAGTGATCTGGAAAGCCTGATTTGTTCCCTTATTTCTCTATTCTCTTCAAGATGGGAAGCTGATTCTATACTGAAGGTCTCTCCAGGATGTACAGTTCAATCTTTAGACCTTATAAAAGGGATGGCTAACACTTCTCTGTAATAATAGCACAGCTAAAAAGAGAGCTTAAGTTATGATTTAACAGCTAGATTCACTTTGCCATGGGCACAGTAAGTAGGAAAAACCTCCCTTTCAGATCAAATAAAGGGAGAGAAAATTTTACTGATGACTTCAAGTTTCATAAATAAGGTGGTCATCATGTTTGATGTTAAAGTGAGGACATAGCTTTCGTCATGAGCATTGTCTACCTCAGAGGAAGACCACTATCAGAACATACCTGTGACTGTAGATTTCTAGCTTAGGCTACCAATGATTAGGAATGGGACTGAGCACCCCCATGACTTGCATCCTCTTAAAGGCTGCCTCCATGGTCACCTTTGCCAGAAACCAAGAAGAAAGAGGAGAAAGCTAGGCAGCAGTAGCAATGAAAAGATAGGTGGCAGGCCAAATAAAGGCTGCTTTAAACAGTGATCTGCCATCAAGGAGACCCAACAGGCCAGTCTACTGCAAATGGCATCTGTTTTTGATGTGGAAAGCCAGTGCTTCAGATGGACATAAAAGTCAGTTTTTTAAGAGCCCTGGCAGCTCTGCCAGTGAAAAGGTGGGTCACTGGAAACAAAACTTCCCTGGGGGTTGGAGGACTCCTGGGTCAGAGCCACAGACCCTGTTGGCTCTAATCTAGAAAAATCCCTTCACTCCAGCTTCCAAAGTGGCCACCACTGTGGAGGAGAAAGCCAAGCAGGGTCAGTAACACTGCAGGCAGACCTGTAAACCTCCTTCCAGAGATGCCACCTGCCTTCTATTCAGGCCAGCTCTCCTCCTGACTGCTAGGTAATGGAAGTCAGCAGGGTGCCTTCTCTTATATCTCTTCTGGTACCCTATCTGAAGAGATGTATAGGTCTGGGCCTCAAACCTGGGCATGCCCTAAGCCCATCTGGTTATTATCAAGCCCCTTCTGTCAGTTTCTACTTGCCTCTTCATGGGAAAACTTGCTCATGGTTTAGACAGTACCTTTCTTAGGTCTTCTAATAATGACTCTGTCCTTTGTTTTAGAGCCTGGAAGTTTAATCTGCTTATTAGATTTGTTTTCTCCAGACCTGAAGCATCTATGTACATAGATCTATGGCTATCTATGTACATGAAACCCCAAATGGAAGCAGTTTCTGCAGGTTGGCATTGCATCCCCCCACCTGCTGCTGGAACCATCTTGACTGCTGCTCTGCCCGTACTCAGCTTGAAGAAGCCAGGGCAGTCATCACACCATACCCCTAACAGAAGTTAGGGTCCATTCTTCTGGGGAGAGGGGAATGTGAGACTTCAGACAGATAGTCCCAGTGGAAATTGAAGGTGCAAAATGCTTTCTTCCTCCCAAAAGTTATCTTTAGCAAGCGCCACTCCTTGAAAGCTTCCAATCTTATCATGAGAATAGCAAGGGAGTGGTGACTCCACCCTTCTGAGCTCCCAGTTTACTGTAAAGCAAGTTAGGTATCCCACCCTTGTGATGGCTCTTTTTGTATTAGCGTGAGCAAGAAGACAGGATAAAAGATTCCAAATCAGGTCTTTTGATTGGTTTTGTCCCTGCCTTGTAACTGAATGTCAATCTGATTGCCAAGTTTTTTCTTCCCCAAAATTGTGCTTAAAAAACCCACTACTACCAGCCCCTTTGGGTTTTACCTCTCTTGGAGCCCTCCTCCATGCCACTGTGGCTGGAGGTCTTTGTAATAAATCTTGCTTTTAAATCTCAAAAAAAAAAAGCTAAGCTAAACAGAAAATATTTTTTACTGTTTTTGCCACGTGTTGTGCTATCATTCAGTTATTCTTTTCAATTAGCATCAAGACTAGGAAAGTGCTCCATGAACTACATTTATGTGTATAACTTGGTTTTGAATTCTTCTAGGCCTATCCATGAGCTCTGGGGCACCCCACAAAAGATTAGACAGAAACACACATATGACTATATATACCAACAACATGCATGTACAGAATACTTTCTATAAATGAGAATAGGATTGATATCTGGCGTTCTCTCAGTAGTAGGCTAGTGGGCAATGAAAGGGCCAGGATAGGTGTGTGATTGTGAAACAGTTTTTAACTATTCAGAAATAATGTCATCAAATGCATGACCTTTTTTTTTCTTAGACAGAGGTACACACACATGTATAAAGACTCATGAGCACACATGATCCATATAGGAGGATAATCTATCTATTTAACAACCAGCCAACATGACTTCAGATGGGTGACAAATCAACGAACCTGCCACACTACTGCCAGTGACCAACGAAGGCAATACCAGGTGAAGGCATTAGTGTACCTGCTATTATCCCCAAGCCGCATCACCACATAATCTGCCAGCGATAACACCAGGCCTTTCGGGTCTCATATTCTCAGTATAGAAAGAAATTTTTCCCACAGAATTTTTGAAGCACCCTCATGTAAAAACCAGGTAGCTCCAAATTTAAATGAGCACCAAGATACTACTTGGCATCACTATCAAAAAAAATAAAGACATGAGAATTGATCTTAGAAGACAGTTTAATTTAAACAACCCTAAAAGTTGACTGTGGCTCCAAGCCATGCTCCTATCACTCTGACATTCTTATCTTACAGACATTTGGGGCTACATAAATACGATGTCTTTAGACCAATATTAAACTAACTTTTGGAAGAGTCTATGAGGAAGACAACAAAACACAAAGATAACTTGTGTGTCTGGGTAGTGAGATTATGAGTGCTTTTAAGTTTTTTATACTTTTTGTGTTTGCAACTTTTCTACAATGAGAAGACATCACATTTGTAAGCAGAAAGATGTAACTTTTATTTTTCAAAAACTTACAAAGCCACTCACAAGGGTAAAGAGCAATCATTGTGTCTCACTTATGACCCTGGAGCAACTCCAAGTCTACTTCACACTCCAAATGACAGCTTTCTCAGGTCAGGACAGGCTGGTAGAGCTCAGGAATGGCATAGCTCCAGTATTCAGTTCGTTTAATAAATGCTTGCTAAATGAACAGAGCAAAAACTAGAGTATAATGAGACAGTGTTGAGGGACTAAAAGACAATAATGGACAGTCAAGCATGGAAAACACAGCAAGACACAAAGATGTGGAGAGAAAGGAGACAAAAAATAAAAAAGATAAAGAGTGAGGGGCAAGTATTGTGGCACAGCATTAAAGCTGCCACTCAGGATGCCAGTGTTTCATATTGAAGTGGGTTCAACTCCTTGCTGCTCCACTTCTGCTTCAGCTTCCTACTAAATGCTTCTGGGAAGGCAGATAATGACATAAATACTTGACCCCTACCGCCCATATGGGATACCAGGATGGAATTCTTGGCCTCTGGCTTTGGCCTGGCTCAGATCTGGCTGTTGCAGTCATTTGGGAAGTGAACCAGCAGATGGAAGATATCTCTCTCTGACTCTGTCTCTCCCTCTTTCTCTGTCACTATGCCTCTCAAATAAGTTAATCCATAAGAAAAAAGAAAAACAGAGTGACCTAGAGAAAAACTATATGCCAAAATTCAGGGAGTGTGAATAAAATTCCCAGCACTGTTCAATAAATAGAACCACAACATTCACAGCTATTAGATCATTTAAGCAGAAATATGAGCCCATTTGGTTCAATGTCGTCATTTTGGAAATGAGAAAAAAAGGCCTAGAGTGGCTAAAATGTGCCAGAAGTCACATAGTGACCCAGCAAAAAGGCCATAGTTAGAATTCAGGTCCCCAGCCAAATTCTCTGGCCTTCGTGCTCCTGTTTCCTCTCCTCTCTGAATGAATCCTTCTTACCCAGGTTCATCACAAGATTTGAATCAAAGCTGTGGAGTCAGAAAAGGCTAGTGAGATGGAAGAAAGGGAAAGAGATGGCTGAGTACAAGCCTAAAGAGGAAAAATGAAAAGGGAGAGAGGAAGAAAATAAAACATGGGCTAGGAAACAACAGATGTGAAGAGCATGGTTGTCATGGCTGGTCTGTGGAGGATGAAGATGGAGGAAAGTTAAGCTGGGGGAGGCTGTTACAGAGACCCCGGTCTTGAGCCCTCTCTGCCTTCTACCTCCCTGAATTTGACACCTAAGCTCTGCCTAGCTTCTCTCACATCCTGCCCCAGCCCCAGTACAATTCCTGGCCCTTTGGAACTCTTACTGCCCTTTCCCTGTTTTCCTTTCCAGCCTCCTTCCCCTTCCCTATCTTCCCCAGGCCCACAAACCCACCATCTAGAGTGTGCCCCAGACTCAGGTGGTGTCTGCCACTGGAGGTATCCTCTGTCCCTCATTTGTAGAACTGAAGTGGAAAGGTGGTGAGGGAGAACTCAAGCTTCCTGGGAAAACTGTGCATGTGCTCACTGAGTCAGTCTTTCTTGTCTCCTGGCCAGAGAGCAGTCCTTCACCCAGGGTTCACTTCGCCAGCATGCACACACTGGTTCCCCCATCAGCTCCTCCCAAGGCAGCACCTGTCCCCTGCCTAACCTCTCCCCCAAGGACTCTAGAATTTACAGATCAGTGCCCTTGGGAGGGACTGGACAGCCCAGTAGGTGAGGATCTCCTGAAGGGGCCAGGAAAAGGATGTGGGAGCAGGAATTGACACTGAACAAAGTTCCCAGGAAATGGGAGTGTCTGTGTGTTGGCCCAGTCTCCCTAGGGTGGATGAAATGGTGGGAAGAGAAAAGAAACGAGGTGGAAGAAGGAAAAAAACTCGGGCACAACAGAGCTGCTGAGAGACGGTTGAATGGAGATACACACTGAAAGAGGAGAAGCTGACTCAGCTTGCCGCTCTGCATACTTGTGTACTCCTGGTCCTTTAGAAGCTGAGAAAAACAGGAAATGGGATCTGAATGCAGACTCCAGGCTTCAAAGATGCCCCTCCAACTCTTCTATTCAACCTTCTTTGTACTGTTTAACACCTTTTTCCAGTGTTATCACGTATTACCAAAGTGCTATGAAATGCCTTATTCTACACGTTCCTCAGGATCTAGTAAATTCCATGTGCCTTCTCACTCTGCTCAGGATCTGTTTTCTTTTTTTTCTTTTTTCTTTTTTCTTTCTTTTTTTTTTTTTTTTTTTTTTGACAGATAGAATTAGATCAGTGAGAGAGAGAGAGAGAGAGAGACAAAGAGAAAGGTTTTCCTTCCATTGGTTCACCCCCCAAATGGCCACTACGGCAGGAGCTACACGGATCCGAAGCCAGGAGCCAGGTGCTTCTTCCTGGTCTACCATGCAGGTGCAAGGCCCAAGAACTTGGGCCATCTTCCACTGCCTTCCCGGGCCACAGCAGAGAGCTGGACTGGAAGAGGAGCAGCCGGGACTAGAACTCGGTGTCCATATGAGATTCTGGCACCGCAGGCGGAGGATTAGCCAAGTGAGCCATGGCACGGGCCCAGCATCTGTTTTCTATCCTCTTCAATCTCCCTCACTCTCACCCAAACCCAGTCCCACTTGTTCCCTCCCCCATCTCCCTCATCACCGCCCTGCAGGGGTACACAGTTTTATCCATCTGCCTCAGCCACTGTAACCACCACAACCACCACCTGGCAATTTTCCAGATGTTTCCTTTCCTGAAAGCCAGGACTGGCACTGTCACCTTCCAAGACACTGGGAAATATGAACGCACCCTTCTTAGAAACTTCTCTTGCCACCAAGAAGTTGAAAGCACTACAGAGAGCATCAGGAGAAGGTGGACCAGCAGGCCATAAATGGTCTTGATTTATTTGGAGGCACAAGGATAGAACTGTAGCATATGGCTGAGAATAGACATTTAGCCAATAAGGATTGCAGAGGTGAAAGCATAAAATTTGTTTCCTTTCTCACTGTTTTTTGCAAAGTTCACATTTGATTCACCCTCAGCATGCCTACATGTGTTAGATAATATACCTGTTAAGGACTGGGCCCTTGTGAAGTAAATTATTTATCAAAAGTGACTTCCCAAGTGGCTGGTATGAAGCCAAAACGACAACTGACTACTTTTCCTTAAGATTTATTTCATCAGGGCTGGCATTGTGGTGCAGTGCACGGAAGACTGACTCTCTCTCTCTCTCTCTCTCTCTCTTTCTCTCTCTCAATCCATCCGTCCACCCACTAGTATACTTCCCAAATGGCCCCAATGGCTGGAGCTGGACAGGCTGAAACCAGGAGCCTGGAACTACATCTGGGTCTCCCACATGAGGGGCAGGGGCCCAAATACTTGAGACATCTTCCGCTGCTTTCCCAGGCACATTAGCAGGAGCTGGATCTGAAGCGCGGCAGCCAGAACAAGAACTGGTACACATATGGGATGCTGGCATTGCAGGTGGCAACTTAACCTACTGTGCCACAACACCGGCCCAGACAGCTCAGTAGTTCTAAATGCGCAGCACACCTGGGCTGAGTAGTAGGGTCAGTTTTGCAATCATCTTCTTCAGTAAGCCAAATAACAGGTCAAAACATTGTTTAGAACCCAGACAGTGAAAGCAAAACAAGACCTTTAACTACCTTAGGCCTCATGATAGACCTAAACAAAAAAGTCACTCATTTTCTACAACAAAAAATATTAACAAAAAGATGGAAACTTATCAACCAGACCAGTGTCTTCTGACTTTTGTATTTTCATTGGATGACATTCCAGTGAGCTTTTTTTACTCTTTATCTCCTACCTCAAACATCTACCCATCTAGCTGTTGCTACCTAGGCCTTATTACCCATGTGCATAAAGAACATAGACCATAGTCATACAAACTAAATATCCATGATTCCAAGGGATAAAAAAGAAAACTGTAATAGGAAATCATGCTGCCTCTTCTTTGCCCTGAAATAACTAGGAAGTTTTCTAAAGCAGCAGTTGGGAAGTCATTTTTAGAATTTTTGCAGTGGGACCACAAATACATATGCAACATCAGACATTGTCACGTTAATCTTTGTTCCCTTCCCAAAGGTAAGCAGCTTAAAAAAAAAAAAGAGTTTGCCTTGACAACTTTGCATTATTAATTATAAATTGGAATTTTGTACTAACATTTTGGACAGTGATGGAAGACTCCGGAGCACTGCTTGCAACCGTACACCAGCATGGGTGTAAAGATAATGTGAAGGAGGCCTAGAGATAAATACAGGGTTTACCCAGGTGGAAATGAGAACTCCAGTCATGCACTGTTTGCAGAATCATGATTAAATGTATTCTTGTACTCTGGAAGTATGGTGGGGCTACTGTAGAGCTATCTCCTATATCATGCCAAGAGAGAAACTACAACGAGACGTTAATGAAATAAAGACCACAGTGACTGGCTCTCCCCAAGGATTTAGCTCTTTCCCAGATCCTCTAGAGCACTGGATATGTCTTCTTCATATACCCTGGATTTTTCACCAGTGTTTTATGGCTAGTAAACCTGTCATAAATCCTTTAGTTCATTCTTCCAACCAGCATTATGCTTCCAATAGCATTATGCTATTGGTACTCAAAAATGATCCATGATCAACAAATCTTCTCCATCGCAGTTAGCATGGCAGATGGAAAACAGAGTGAAGACCTCTTAAAAAGCTGGAAATAGACTTGCCATGTGATCCAGGAATCCCACTACTGGGCATATACCCAAAAATGTGAACACAATGAATCAAAAAGACACCTGCACACCATGTTTATAGCAGCACTTTTCACAATAGCCAAAATTTGGAATCAACCAAGGTTGATCATCATCTTGATTCATCAGATGAATGGATAAAGAAAATGTGGTATATATACACAATGGAATATTATTCAATTATAAAAAAGAATTAAATTCTACCATTTTTAGCAAAATGAATGCAATCAGAGGATATCATATTGAATGAAATAAACTGGACCCAGAAAGGAAAATACCACATGTTCTCCTTATATGTGGGAGCTAAAATTTAAAAAAAAGAGAAAGAAATGTCTGTATCAGTATTGCTGCAAAAAAAAAAGTTTTGCAAACTTTGTTTTATACCTTTTTCAACCTAAAAGTTAAGAATGTTATTCTGATATAGTTTTCATGATCCATGATTACTTTAAAATTTACTGTATATGGGAGCCAGCATAACAGGTAAATCTGCTGCCTATGATGCTAGCATCCCATATAGGCACTGGTTCAAATCCTGGCTGCTCCACGTCTGATCCAGTTCCCTGCTAATGCCCCTGGGAAAGTAGAGAAGATTGCCCAAGTCCTTGGGCCCCTGCACCAATGTGGGAGACCTAGAAGAAGTTCCTGGTTCCTGGCTTCAGTCTGGCCCAACTCTGGCTGTTGTGGCCATTTGAGGAGTGAATCAGTGGGTGGAGGATTCTCTCTCTCCCTCTCTCTCTCTCTCTAAATCTGCCTTTCAAATAAATATAACAAATCTTAAAAAATAAAAAATATTTCTTCGGGACCGATCTCAGCATGCTCCCTGACCATCTCTCATGAATCTGTCTAAATTCTTTCCTACATATGTGATGCTTTCGTAAAAATTAGAAATAATTTTAAAAATTTATTGTATATGGATGAAATGGCCATTTTTCATTTAATTATTGTTTAAAGCATTGTCTGAATTCCCACTAAACTAGGCTGTTTTTGCTGTTTACTTATTAAGCTGTTAATTCGGTGAAGTGTTAAGCCTTGTTACCGTAATGTAAATTTAAAATGTAATCTCAAAAATGAAAAAAAAAAGAGGATAGAGGGAAAGGGAAAAGGAAAGGAAGTGTGGGACAGAGAGAGGGGGAAAGAGGAAGGGAATAGCATTATGTTCTTAGAATTTTATCTACAAAGCATGTTGAATCTATTAAAAACCAATTAAAATTTTTAAAATGAGCATCTTCCTGACTACTCACCCATACAAATACATACATATCACACACCTGGCGCTAGTAACAGCGTGACCTGGAGCGAATCCCTTGAATTCCTCAGCTTTTCACCAGTGTCTGTGGCAGCACAACTCAGTTGCACTAACCTGTACTGCACCTGCCACCCAGCAGGACACCTGGAGCGCAGGTGAGGGCGGAACCCTTCCCGAGCCTCTGGCGCGGACACGCCCCTGCTGCCATGGAGACGCCAGATTTCCGTGGAGGCCACGCCCCTCCAGATAGGTCAGCGGCTTCCCTCTCCTCTCCGCACCGCCACAACGGCACCCCTGGGCCTCTGTAGGATGCCCGGGAGGTCGGATCTTGATACGCTTCACCGTTCTCTCCAAGTGTGCGAGTTGATGGAGCTAGGAAATATCAGTGGGTTTTAAATCTTTAGCTGAAGTGGGCACTGAGCGGGCGAGAATAAAAGGGGACGCTCCAGGGAGCTGGTTGAGCCTTATGTCCTAGCACAGAACCCTTGAAACGGCAGAGAGGGCAGGGGAACGAAAGGACGAGGGAGCCAGGGGAGGGGAGGAAAGCGGGGAGGTTCGTGATGAACGCGCGTGGAGAGGAAGAAGGATGCAGTGCAGAGGATACTTAAGGTAAGAGGCCGCAGGCGCCCAGGAGAAGAGTGGGAGCAGTTTCTAAGGGCTGGAGCCGCTTGTAGGAAGAAGTGGTACTTTAGGGGGCGAGGGGAGGTCCAGGCCCACTGGAGGGAAGATGGCCTGGACTAGGGAGGAGTTCTGGTAGGCTGGATGGGCATGGGGTTAATAGAAGTTTTGATCCTTTGGATGCACTGCACTCCTAGTAAAGTAATACGAATAATGAAGTTAACATGCTTGAAGACGTATCAGTCAATTGTTATCTGTAGTGACGACTTCTCCAAATTCTGACATTATCACCTTGTCCAGCCACTACACAGAACATCCTACTGACGCTCTTGGATGGTCTTGGAGCTGTTGAATCCTTACCTCCTAAGTAATCAGAGTACAGCTGCAGTTATTCATCGCAGTCAAGAACTGAAAACAATATACAACCCTCTTCAACAAGAGAATGGATTTCATAATTGTGATATATCCATGCAATGAAGTACTGCTCAACAATAAAGATGAAGGACTGCTGATACCAGCACTACCACAGGTGAATTACTGAAATGAAGCAGTCACAGAGAAGCAATCGTAAAAATGTATTATTCCATGATGAGAAGTTTTAAGAAAATACAAACTGCAGTGAAAGAAAAGATCAGTGGTTGCTTGGAACTAAAGCCACTTAGAAGGGGACAGAAAGAACCTTTGGGAGTGATAAGAAATGTTCTATATATTGATTGTGGAAATGGTTTCACCAAACACCTATTTGTCAAAACTCATTAGTTTGGGTCAGGCATTTGGACCAGCAGTTAAGATGTCAGTTAAGATTCTCATTTCCCATTTTCACTGTTTAATTCCCAGCCCAGCCCTCACCTCCAGTGCAAACCCTGTGAGGCAGCAGTGATGGCTTAAGTAATGCCCCTCATTGTGGGCATTTGGGGAGTGAACCAGCAGGCGAAAGCATTTTCTCTCTCCCTCTATTTCTCTCTGCTTGTCAAGTAAATAAATTCTTTAAAAAAAACTTAATTCAGCCAACTTTATTTTTAAAATAGATGTGATTTATTGTATGTAAATCATACCTCAATAAAGCTGACTTAATTATATTTTTAACTTATTTGAGAAGTAGAAACAGACGGTGCAATAGTAATGTCTCACTCTACTTTATAAGGTATTTCAAATGCAATGAAACAAAGAGAACTAGTTGGGGCTGGCTTTGTGATATAGTAGGGAAAGCTGCCACTTGCAATGCTGCCAGCATCCCATATGGGTGCCGGTTTGTGTCCCAGCTGCTCCACTTCCAATCCAGCTCCCTACTAATGTCCTGGGAAAGGCAGTAGAAGATGGCCACTGCTACCCTTGAGGGAGACCTGGAAGAGGCTCCTGGCTCCTGGCTTTGGCCTGGCCCAGGAGCTGGTTATTGCGGCCATCTAGGGAGTAAATCAGCAGATGGAAGGGGTGTGTGTGTGTGTGTGTGTGTGTGTATGTGTCCCTCTCTGTAACTCTGACTTTCAAATAAATAAATAAATCTTTAAAAAAGGAGAGAAAGAGAGCTAGCAATTCTAACCTACAGACTCTGAGGATGTAGCTATGAACAAGATAGACCATGTACCTACCCTTACTGTGTGCTGAGGCTTGGCCTGCATCATCTCTAATCCTCACAGCAGCCTGTTACTAAGGGAGGTGCTATACTCAGATGAGGATTTTGATGGATCTCCCCATGTGCAAAGTATACACTCTTTCCACTATGTCACCAGAGGCATAGATCTGCAGGTAGATGATTGATTGATCAATGGGTAGATAAATAGATAGACTCCTGGAATACCACAGATATATCTGATATAATCATTTTATTCCCCACCACTCTTTCTTAAGGAAATGCATAAAAATACAAAAAATTCTATTTCTTGAAATTGTACTTTAGGCCTGCGCCGCGGCTCACTAGGCTAATCCTCTGCCTTGCGGCGCAGGCACACCGGGTCCTAGTCCCAGTCGGGGCGCCAAATTCTGTCCCGGTTGCCCCTCTTCCAGGCCAGCTCTCTGCTATGGCCTGGGAGTGCAGTGGAGGATGACCCAAGTCCTTGGGCCCTGCACCCCATGGGAGACCAGGAAAAGCACCTGGCTCCTGCCATCGGATCAGCGCGGTGCGCTGGCCGCAGCACACCGGCCACAGTGGCCATTGGAGGGTGAACCAATGACAAAGGAAGACCTTTCTCTCTGTCTCTCTCACTGTCCACTCTGCCTGTCAAAAAATAAAAAAAAAGAATGAAAAGCAGAATGTGAGAAAGATCATATACAATGGTGCAAAGTGTTAGGACTCTGAGAGGTGAGAGGAAGCTTAGGAAGGCTTCCTGGAGGAGGCGGATCTTGTGCTGACCCTTGAGGGTCAGAAGTCTCTGATGGGGAGAGGACACAAAAGACCATTTCACTGACACAAGGAGAAATGCAGGTGTAAAGCTGTGAGGCAGAAAAGCTGTCAGTCACCCAGGATGACCAAGACTGCACGCACAGTCCCATGAGAAGAAGAGCACCAGTTGAGTGGGGAAGCTGGGGGCCAGATCATGGGAAGCCTCTAATGACAGCCTGAGACATCCAGTTTTGCCTGGTGAGAGAGCTCAGCAGGTAACTCTAGCCACCATCCATTCCCCTTACTGAGCCATGAGACATTAAAGGCAAAGCAAAACAAAATCTTCTGGAAATAACCTGAGGGAAGTGAGAAGGAAATGGAGGGGACATTGGGGAAGGCGCCCTGTGTTTCTCTGTTACTCAAGCTGTCAATCACAGGTGAAAATGTATTGAATTCTGGCTTTTTTTTATCTCATCTGCTCATGTTCCTACATCAGCACCTCTGCTGGAAACAGCTCTCTTGACTCCCTCAGGTTCAGAAGAGGGTTTTGTTCCTCCTTCTTGGAGACAGCCTTCTCCATTCCCACACTCCTGATGCATGTCCTGCTCACAGTCCTCACAGCGCTCACTTGCCTGTCCTCGATGTTTACTGCATTGTGTTCCAAGTACATTTTAAACTACTGTTTTACTCTGTTTGAAGGGATTTAAGTTGCCTCCTTAAATTGAGGGTTATCTCCTACAGGCAGAACTTGTTGTTATCATCTTTGTAACCCCAGCACCAAACATGAAGCTTCACAGAAAGCAATTCCTCCATAAAATAATAACAGCTACCACATGTGCAGTGGTTACCACGCACTCAGCCTTCGCACTCACTCACTCATTCCTCAAATCTATTCACTACCTACTACGGACCAGGGAATGCTCTAGGCACTTCAGATTCAACAATGGATAAAACAGAAGAAAGCAAGTCATAGCCTTCAACAAACCTATATTTCAGAGGGAGAGATAAAATCATTTCACTGATTTACTTAAGTAATAAAATCAGTGAGGCGGAGCCAAGATGGCGGAATAGTGAGGGCGCGCACCGATAGTCCGGGAAAATTTAGTTTAATAAAAGGGGAGTTACGGTAGCCGCAGAAAAAAGAACCAGGAAAAAATTGCACGGGAATCGTGAATCGGAGGACCTACTGGGAGAACAAGGTCGCCCACCGCGCGGAAGCCAAGTCGCGGGACCGAGCCGCAGAAGCCCCAGTGCTCCAAAGGGAGTGCATGCCACACAGACAACAGCGGGGAGACTTGGGACGCTCAGGGCTCCGAGTCCACACATCGGCGCTGGAAGGGGAGGTGAGCTCAATAACCCGAGACGTTGGTGGGGAAACGGGGGTCAGAATCTAGAGGGGGGCCGGAAAGTGCAGCAAACTCACTACAGGAAAGAAGGAAAAAAAAAGCTTCGGGGTTTCTCTTCCCCCTAACCTTGCAAAGGTTACAAGGCTGCAAGGCTAGAAGAATTCCCAAGAGACAAAGAGCAGGCCTGCTCTCTGGATTTACATATCAATGGGGGAGAGCTAAGGAACTGAGTCACTACAATTCAGTAGCCTAGGCAACCCAGTGGGAGTCCAGAGGAGCCAAAGACTGGAAGCTAAATACCATCAATTCTGCACAGCCATGCCCTGCGGTGTTACTTACCCCCTGAATAAATAAAATAAATAAATAAATAAAAAGAGAGAGATTTACCACGCATAACCTGAGGGTGTCACCTTTGCACACCCTTAACCTGGAAGAACCAGGCAGAGCTCTCAGGCCGCACCCATCTCAAGCCTCCAAGGCTCCTCCAACAGCAGGCAGTCCACTTAACACGGACACAGTATAAAAAAAAAAAAACGCACAGTGACGCAAGAAGAATTAACTATGCCGAGTAACAAACACAGAAATAGAGGGAGCAAGATCAACGATGACACTATGATGCCTCCAAATAAGCAAAACACCCCAAGCCAAGAGTATGAAGATGATGAGATAGAAGAAATGCAAGATATGGATTTCAAAAAATTTATGATAAGAACATTTAGAAGTTTTCAAAAGCAAATCCTTGAACTACAGAAATCCTTAATGGACAAGATTGAAAATCTCTCTCGTGAAAACGAAATTTTAAGGAAGAGTCAAAATGAAACTCAGAAACTAGTAGAACAGGAAAGTGTTATAGTGAAGAGAAATCAAAATGAAATGAAGAGCTCAATAGATCAAATGACAAACACATTAGAAAGCCTTAAAAACAGAATGGGTGAAGCAGAAGAGAGAATATCGGACTTAGAAGATAGAGCACAGGAAAACATACAGTCAAACCAAAGAAAAGAAGAGGAAATTAGAAACCTAAAAAATATTGTTGGGAATCTACAGGATACTATTAAAAAAACCAACATTCGAGTTCTAGGAGTTCCTGAAGGCATGGAGAGAGAGAAAGGATTGGAAGGCCTTTTTAGTGAGATACTAGCAGAGAACTTTCCAGGTTTGGAGAAGGACGGAGATATCCTAGTACAGGAAGCTCATAGAACCCCCAATAAACATGACCAAAAGAGATCCTCACCACGACACGTGGTAATTAAACTTACCAGAGTGAAACATAAAGAAAAGATCCTAAAATGTGCAAGAGAGAAACGTCAGATTACTCTCAGAGGATCTCCAATCAGACTCACAGCTGACTTCTCATCAGAAACCCTACAAGCTAGGAGGGAATGGCGAGACATAGCACAGGTGCTAAGAGAGAAAAATTGCCAGCCCAGAATATTATATCCTGCCAAGCTCTCATTTGTGAATGAAGGTGAAATAAAGACCTTTCATAGCAAACAGAAATTGAAAGACTTTGTGGCCACTCGTCCGGCCCTGCAAAAGATACTTAAAGATGTGCTACACTCAGAAACACAGAAACACGGCCATCAATATGAAAGAAGGGAAAGGAAGAACACCTACCAGTAAAAGAGCATGGGAAGCTCAAAGCATATACTAGAAAATATTTCCGGGAAAATGGCAGGGCAAAGTCACTACGTATCAATAGTCACATTGAACATTAATGGTCTGAATTCTTCAGTTAAAAGACACCGTTTAGCTGACTGGCTCACAGAACACAACCCAACTATTTGTTGCCTACAAGAAACACATCTCTCTAACAAAGAGGCATGCAGACTGAAAGTGAAAGGTTGGAAAAAGATATTCCATGCCAACAGAAACCAAAAAAAAGCAGGTATAGCCATATTAATATCAGACAAAATAAACTTTAATACAAAAACTGTTAAGAGAGACAAAGAGGGACACTATATAATGATTAAGGGTTCAATTCAACAGGAAGATGTAACTATTATAAATGTATATGCACCTAATTACAGGGCACCGGTCTATTTAAAAGATATGTTAAGGGACTTAAAGGGAGATTTAGATTCCAATACAATAGTACTGGGGGACTTCAATACTCCACTCTCAGAAATAGACAGATCATCCGGACAGAAGATCAACAAGGAAACAGCAGATTTAATTGACACTATTGCCCAAATGGATCTAACAGATATCTACAGAACTTTCAACCCTACATCTACAGACTTCACATTCTTCTCAGCAGCGCATGGAACCTTCTCTAGGATTGACCACATACTAGGCCATAAAGCAAGTCTCAGCAAATTTAAAAGAATTAGAATCATACCATGCAGCTTCTCAGACCACAGCGGGATGAAGCTGGAAATTAGCAACTCAGGAAACCCCAGAAAGTATGCAAACACAAGGAGACTGAACAACATGCTCCTGAATGAACACTGGGTCATTCAAGAAATCAAAAGAGAAATCAAAAACTTTCTGGAAGTAAATGAGGATAACAACACAACATATCAAAACTTATGGGATACAGCAAAAGGAGTATTGAGAGGCAAATTTATAGCAATAGGTGCCTATACCAAGAAATTGGAAAGGTACCAAATAAATGAGCTTTCAACGCACCTCAAGGACCTAGAAAAACTGCAGCAAACCAAACCCAAATCTAGTAGGAGAAGAGAAATAATTAAAACCAGAGAAGAAATTAACAGGATTGAATCCAAAAAAACATTACAAAAAATCAGCCAAGCGAGAAGCTGGTTTCTTGAAAAAATAAACAAAATTGACACCCCATTGGCCCAACTAACTAAAAAAAGAAGAGAAAAGACCCAAATCAATAAAATCAGAGATGAAAAAGGAAACGTAACAACAGACACCACAGAAATAAAAAGAATCATCAGAAATTACTACAAGGACTTGTATGCCAGCAAACAGGAAAACCTATCAGAAATGGATAGATTCCTGGACACATGCAATCTACCAAAATTGAACCATGAAGACATCGAAAACCTAAATAGACCCATAACTGAAACAGAAATTGAAACAGTAATAAAGGCCCTCCCAACAAAGAAAAGCCCAGGACCAGATGGATTCACTGCTGAATTCTACCAGACATTTAAAGAAGAACTAATCCCATTTCTTCTCAAACTATTCAGAACAATCGAAAAAGAGGGAATCCTCCCAAATTCTTTCTATGAAGCCAGCATCACCTTAATCCCTAAGCCAGAGAAAGATGCAGCACTGAAAGAAAATTACAGACCAATATCCCTGATGAACATAGACGCAAAAATCCTCAATAAAATTCTGGCCAATAGAATACAACAACACATCAGGAAAATCATCCACCCAGACCAAGTGGGATTCATCCCTGGTATGCAGGGATGGTTCAACATTCGCAAATCAATCAATGTGATTCACCACATTAACAGACTGCAGAAGAAAAACCATATGATTATCTCAATTGATGCAGAGAAAGCATTTGATAAAATTCAACACCCTTTCATGATGAAAACTCTAAGCAAATTGGGTATAGAAGGAACATTCCTCAATATAATCAAAGCAATTTATAAAAAACCCACAGCCAGCATCCTATTGAATGGGGAAAAGTTGGAAGCATTTCCACTGAAATCTGGCACCAGGCAGGGATGCCCACTCTCACCACTGCTATTTAACATAGTTCTGGAAGTTTTAGCCAGAGCCATCAGACAAGAAAAAGAAATCAAAGGAATACAAATCAAGAAGGAAGAAGTCAAACTATCCCTCTTTGCAGACGATATGATTCTGTACTTAGAGGATCCAAAGAACTCTACTAAGAGACTATTGGAACTCATAGAGGAGTTTGGCAAAGTGGCAGGATATAAAATCAATGCACAAAAATCAACAGCCTTTGTATACACAAGCAATGCCATGACTGAGAAAGAGCTGCTAAGATCAATCCCATTCACAATAGCTACAAAAACAATCAAATACCTTGGAATAAACTTAACCAAGGACGTTAAAGATCTCTACGATGAAAATTACAAAACCTTAAAGAAAGAAATAGAAGAGGATACCAAAAAATGGAAAAATCTTCCATGCTCATGGATTGGAAGAATCAACATCATCAAAATGTCCATTCTCCCAAAAGCAATTTATAGATTCAATGCAATCCCAATCAAGATACCAAAGACATTCTTCGCAGATCTAGAAAAAATGATGCTGAAATTCATATGGAGGCACAAGAGACCTCAAATAGCTAAAGCAATCTTGTACAACAAAAACAAAGCCGGAGGCATCACAATACCAGACTTCAGGACATACTACAGGGCAGTTGTAATCAAAACAGCATGGTACTGGTACAGAAACAGATGGATAGACCAATGGAACAGAATTGAAACACCAGAAATCAACCCAAACATCTACAGCCAACTTATATTTGATCAAGGATCTAAAACTAATTCCTGGAGCAAGGACAGTCTATTCAATAAATGGTGCTGGGAAAACTGGATTTCCACGTGCAGAAGCATGAAGCAAGACCCCTACCTTACACCTTACACAAAAATCCACTCAACGTGGATTAAAGACCTAAATCTACGTCCTGACACCATTAAGTTATTAGAGAACATTGGAGAAACCCTTCAAGATATTGGCACAGGCAAAGAATTTCTGGAAAAGACCCGGGAGGCACAGACAGTCAAAGCCAAAATCAACTATTGGGATTGCATCAAATTGAGAAGTTTCTGTACTGCAAAAGAAACAGTCAGGAGAGTGAAGAGACAACCGACAGAATGGGAAAAAATATTTGCAAACTATGCAACAGATAAAGGGTTAATAACCAGAATCTACAAAGACATCAAGAAACTCCACAAAAACAAAACCAACAACCCACTTAAGAGATGGGCCAAGGACTTCAATAGACATTTTTCAAAAGAGGAAATCCAAATGGCCAACAGGCACATGAAAAAATGTTCAAGGTCACTAGCAATCAGGGAAATGCAAATCAAAACCACAATGAAGTTTCACCTCACCCCGGTTAGAATGGCTCACATACAGAAATCTACCAACAACAGATGCTGGCGAGGATGTGGGGAAAAAGGGACACTAACCCACTGTTGGTGGGAATGCAAACTGGTCAAGCCACTATGGAAATCAGTCTGGAGATTCCTCAGAAACCTGAATATAACCCTACCATTCGACCCAGCCATCCCACTCCTTGGAATTTACCCAAAGGAGTTTAAATTGATAAACAAAAAAGCGGTCTGCACCCTAATGTTTATCGCAGCACAATTCACAATAGCCAAGACCTGGAACCAACCTAAATGCCCATCAACGGTAGACTGGATAAAGAAATTATGGGATATGTATTCTTTAGAGTACTATACCGCAGTAAGAAACAACGAAATCCAGTCATTTGCAACAAAATGGAGGAATCTGGAACACATCATGCTGAGTGAAGTAAGCCAGTCCCAAAGGGACAAATACCATATGTTCTCCCTGATCGGTGACAACTGACTGAACACCAAAAAGGAAACCTCCTGAAGTGAAATGGACACTATGAGAAATGGTGACTTGATCAGCATAGCCCTGACTGCTAATGGACAACTTAATACATTATCCCTCATAGTATTTTTTTTTTGTCTGTTCTACTTAATATGACTGGTTTAATTCTGTAATTATCACACAGTTATTCTTAAGTGTTGAAAATTAACTGAAATGTGATCCCTGTTAAACATAAGAGTGGGAATAAGAGAGGGAAGAGATGTATAATTTGGGGCATGCTCGGGCTGACTTGCCCCTATTGGTAGAGTTGGAAACATACCAGGGGATTCCAATTCAATCCCATCAAGGTGGCATGTGCCAATGCCATCTCACTACTCCAAGTGATCAATTTCAGTTCACAATTGATCATAATGAAAGGACTAAGAGTCAAAGGGAGCACATAAACAAGTCTAGTATCTGCTAACACCAACCGATAGAATAAATAAAGGGGAGAGTGATCCAACATGGGAAGTGAGATACTCAGCAGACTCATAGAATGGCGGATGTCCTAAATAGCACTCTGGCCTCAGAATCAGCCCTAAAGGCACTCGGATCTGGCTGAAAAGCCCATGAGAGTATTTCAGGCATGGAAAGCCAAGACACTCTGGCAAAAAGATCTCTGTGAGTGAGATCCCAGTGGAAAGAACAGGTCTTCAAAGAGGGAGGTGCCTTTCTCTGAAGGGAGGAGAGAACCTCCACTTTGACTATGACCTTGTCTAAACAAGATAAGAGTCGGAGAACTCAAGGGGCTTCCATAGCCTTGGAAACTCATAACTGGTGCATGGGGAGATTACTGATGCCATAAACAGGAGTGTCAATTTGTAAAGTCAACAACAGGAGTCACTGTGCACTTACTCCTCATGTAGGATCTCTGTCCTTAACGTGCTGTACACTGAGGCTTAATGCTATAACGAGTACTCAAACAGTATATTTCACTTTGTGTTTCTATGGGGGTGCAAACGACTGAAATCTTTACTTAATGTATACTAAACTGATCTTCTGTAAAAAAAAAAAAAAAGAAAGAAAGAAATTATCAATTCCCAACTTGACTCTCACTGGGATTAAACATGACAATAGGTCTGATCTGATTTCATCATCATTTAAAAAAAATCATCTATTATTTTTCACTTTATGTTTCTGTGTGGGAGCAAACTGTTGAAATACTTACTTAAGGTATACTAAGCTGATCTTCTGTATATTAAGATAATCGAAAATGAATCTTGATGTGAATGGAAGGGGAGAGGGAGTGGGAAGGGGGAGGGTTGTGGGTGGGAGGGACGGTATGGGGGGGGAAGCCATTGTAACACATGAGTCGTACTTTGGAAATTTATATTCATTAAATAAAAGATAAAAAAAAAAATCAGTGAAATACCAGGTATGTTACATAATGATGAGTGCTAAGAAGAAAGCAATGGCAGGGACAGGGAATAGGAATGTCAGCTAAATAAATTTTAAGCTAAAAATAGCCATACGATCCCTCAGTGAAAAGTTGATGCTTAGATAAAGCTTCTGAAGGAGCTGAGGAGAAATGGCCAAGAAGCAGTCTGAGGAAAATATATCCCCTGCATCGAAAACAGCAAGAACAAAGGCTGTGGGGTGGGCGCAGCCTTGGCAAGGTCATAGAAAAGCCAGGGGCCAAGGTGGTGAGGCCAGAGAGATAACAAAGGATCCGATCAGGGAGGCAGTAGCTCTCAAGTGAGGCAGTTCTGTCCCCATGGGACATGCGGCAATGTCTGGAGATTATTTTTGATTGTCACAGTTGGAGAGGAGGCACTATTGTCATCTTCTGAGGAGAAGCCATGGATGCTGCCAAACAACCCACAATGCACAGGACAGCAAAGAACTATCTGGTCCAAGTTGTCAACACTGCTGAAGTGAGGAGCCCCAATCTTTCCATTGTGGGACTAGGTTTCCATTCTAAGTGACATGAAAAAACTGTTGGGAGATTTTAGGAAAATAAATGATATGATCAGTGTTGTGTTTTAAATGGTCTGCTCTGGCTTCAAGAAGAAAGTGAACTGAAGGGTAAGGACAACAGAAGGACCTTGTTTCCATAATCCAGGAGAGAGATAACCATGGCTTGCACCAGGCAGAGGGGTAGTTCTGAGGTTGCTTGCAACTGGACAGTTTCAGGGCAAATTTTTGCAGGTAAAGTCAATAGAAATTGCTGATAGATTGTACCTGGGTGAGATGAAAAGAGTCAGTACCCCAATATTTTCATCTGAGCAACTAGGAAGATGAAGTCCCATAAGCAGAGATAAGAAAGGCTACAGAAGAAGCACATTTGGGGTGGGGGATGACAGGTGCTCCATTTGTGGCCTGTTAAACTTGAGATACAAAAATGTTGTTATTGAGTAGACAATTGGACATAGGAATCTGAAGCTCAGATTAGGTAGAACTATAAACGATTAGACAGGAAATGTAACTGTAAGAGTCATCATCACGCAGGTGGTATATAAAACCTTGAGAAATGCTGAGATTAGCTAAGAAATTTATGTATAAAAGAGAAGAGGTCCAGTGAACAACAACCTGAGGAGAAACCAGCAAAGGAAATGGAAAGGGAGCAATGCGGCAAGTGGTGGTGCCTTTTGAAATTGCCTTAGTGCAGGCTGCCATAACAAACTGCATAGACTGAGTGGTTCAAGCAGTAGAATTCCATTTTTCCCCATTCTATAGGCTGGAAAATTCAAGATCAGGGTACCCGCTGACAATTAGTGATGAGGGTCCTCTTCCTGGCTTGCAGATGACCTCCTGCTCCATGTTCTTATATGGTCCTTGTTCTGCCTTAACTCAGAGGGAGTCTACCTCCTATGCTTTTAAGGACCTCATCCTTATGACTTCTTTAAGTATAATTACTTCTTTTTTATGATTCATTTTATTTATTTGAAAGACAAAGTTACAGAGAGAGAGAGAGACAGAAAGGTCTTCCACCCGCTGGTCTACTCCCCAGATGGCCGCAATGGCTGGAGCTGTGCCAGTCCGAAGCCAGGAGCCAGGAGTTTCTTCCAGGTCTCCCATTTGGGTGCAGGGGTCCAAGGGCCTAGACTATCCTCTACTGCTTTCCCAGGCCACAGCAGAGAGCTGAATCGGAAGAGGAGCAGCCAGAAGTAGAACCGGCGCCAACATGGGATGCCAGTGCCTCAGGCCAGGGCTTTAACCCACTGTGCCACTGCACCACAGCACTGGCCCCTGTATAATTACTTATTAAAAGGCCCATCTCAGCACTATATTGGGGGTCATGACTTTAACATACAGATTCGGGGGCGGACACAACTTGAAACCAAGTGAAAAGGGTATTTCAAAAAAGGAAAAATCAGGGCCGGTGTTGTGGCATGGTGGGCAAAGCTGCCACCTGCAGTGCCGGCATCCCATATGGGTACGGGTTCAAGACCCAGCTGCTCTACTTCCAATCCAGCTCTCTGCTATGGCCTGGGAAAGCAGAAGATGGCCCAAGTCCTTGGGCCCCTGCACGCACATGGAAAACCTGGAAGAGGCTCCTGGCTCCTGGCTTCAGATCAGCACAGCTCCAGCCATTGTGGCCAATTGGGGAGTGAACCAGCAGATAGAAGACCTCTCTCTCTCTTTCTCTTTCTCTCTCCCTGCCTCTGCCTCTCCTTCTCTTTGTGTGTAACTCTGACTTTCAAATAAGTAAATCTTTAAATGTCATGCTCCTGACATTACATTAGATGCACCAATGTAGAGATGTCGATGGACCGCAATAATCAAGAGTAGAGCAGCACAAGGTAGGTTTGGCTAACTATACAAGAATTAGAATAGGCAGAAACTGGGTGGCCTGGCTAATGTGAGAACTGAAAACTGAACATTGTATGTAGCAATGCAGAGATCATTTGTAACATTTGACAAAAGCAGTTTCTGTGTCAAAGCCTTATGGAGTGAATTCAAAAGAGAAGGAAAGCAGAAAAGTGCTATATAAGACAAAGCTGGGGTGATAACTCCAGTCAGTGGAATAAAGAGATTACTTTTAATGAAAGTAATTAAAGCATGCTTACATGTTGGTGGGGATAGTACACTAGAGGGTAAATTATGTACAGAAGAGAGAGGGAAATGCTAGAATCATGCCCTCGGGTAGTTGGAAAGGGATGGAACATAGTAGACAAATGGATTGGCCTCAGACAGAACCACAAATAGTATGTTGCTAGCAGTATCACACAAAAAGATGGTGAGTATGAGCATGCATGCAAGTAGGAGAGATGGGTTGATGAGAGCTTATGGAAGTTCTCCCATAATTTCTTTAAAATTTTTTCAGTGACATAAAATTATTATTTAGGAAAGCAGGATATTCTGTAAGAGTGGGGAGGGAGGAATATTACAGATTTGAGGAAAGACCAGAAAGTTTGTACTAGATATATAAAGAATGTGTACAAATGAGTGGACTAGGGGTGCATAATGTGATTATCAAATGCTTTAGTCCCTGCTCTCTAGAGTGTAGTGCTTTTCTTCAATCAGCTGAACAAACGTAGGGAAAGAGTAGGACTATAGTTGAGTTTAGATAAGATAGCAATTATCCAAGTGAATATAATGAAGTGAAGCACCGAGAGTGTGCAAAGGAGTGACTATAATGGTTGACATGGTAACCTAAGCCAGATAAGAGGAGAGCAGACATAAAGGAAGTAAAGGACAATACATTTCCAGGGGCCGGAGCTGTGGTGCAGTAGGTTAAAGCCCAGGCCTGAAGCGCTAGCATCCCATATGGGCACCAGTTGTAGTCCTGGCTGCTCCCCTTCTGATCCAGATCTCTGCAGTAGCCTGGAATAGCAGAAGAAGGCCCAAGTCCTTGGACCCTTGCACCCATGTGGGAGACCCAGAAGAAGCTCCTGGCTTCGGATCAGCGCAGCTCCAGCCATTGCAGCCGTCTGGGAAGTGAACCAGCAGATGGAAAATCTCTCCTTCTGTCTCTACCTCTCTCTATAACTCTGTCTTTCAAATAAATAAAATAAATCTTTTTAAAAAATACATTTCTAGACCTTAACTGAAGAAGGAAGTGAGAATAAATCTTCATTTTAAAAAATCTTAAAAGAATTAGGAGCAAAGGGGATGGGGGGGATGACGTCAAAGAGGAGTGTGGTTGGCAAAAGCTAATGACATAAGAAAGCTGCATTCAAAACCGAGGATGACGTCAACAAATCTGCATCTCTGGCAACTAAAGATTTTCCTCCAAGTTTTGCAGATAGCAACACAGAATCACTGAGGCTAAGCAGCCAGCTTAAGATCGTTCAACCGAGAAAAACTCCAAGAGAAATGAAAATGAAAGGGAACTAGCCTGCCTCTGGCCTTCACACACTGCAAGGACTTTCCTCTTCTTCACCCTGGGAGACTTCTCTCTGGACACCTCCATGCAAAGTTCTAATTACAGGAGTGGGACATAGATTCCCCAGAGCTCTGTCCTCTCTTCTAGATAACAGGGGAAGTCGATTCCCCTGTGTCCTCTCCAGTCATCGGCATGTTCCCTTCTTCTCTCCAGCTCCACGCCCTTTAGCCTCAGGAACAATATGTTTGCTACCACCTGACTACTGCTGATTTGTAACCAGTGCAAGGTTCAAATCCTTGCCTTGTCTGTAACCATCACGAAACTCTCCAGCAACAGACGTCACCACTTATGCCTGGATCTGTGTTTCACAGACTTAAATACCTCCTTCTCCAGATGTGCTATTCATTCCTCTGCTGAGAGGAAGATGGCACCCACACCCTCCCTTCTTGCTGAGACACATGACTCTGATCTAAGGCACCCATTCCAGAAATTAACACAGACATGCAACTGGATCTTCTGTTGATCTCTCCCTCCACTGTCTCAACCTAGAGAATCCAGAGCAGGAGCAAGCAACCACCTTATGATCTGAAAAGCCAAGGTCTAAACATCAGGGTCAGACATGAAGGTAAGTTTGCTGTTAACATTGCCAAGGGAAAAAAATAACCTTTCAGTTGAGAAATACATTATAGAATATCAAATGAGGCTTGCAGACACAGTATACAAAGTGTTCTATGAAGAATTTGCCCTCTGGGTATGAGAGAGAATGCTGGGCTGATTGTATATGTTTACATGTTTGAGCTATTTGGAGGACTTGTGCACACATGCAGTATATCATCTGTACAATGTTACCACTGTGTGCCTATTTTCATGGTGTGGCATGTTTGTAGAGGAAAGGGTTAGAGCTCGCCTGACTGAACTGCTGTGTGATAGTGTAATCATAGCACTGAAGAATCTAAAGTTTTGTAACAGCTTCTCAGGCTACCATTAGGTCATAAGCATAAAGGTCACCTCTTGTACCTTATTCATGTCCAGTACAACCTCAATGCTGTAAAATTATCTACAAATTTACTTTCTGTCTCTTGCTCTCTTCTCCTACCTCTCCTTTCAAATAAATAACTTTCCAGCTAAAAGTCTCTTAGCTTGTCCTCTTGCTCTTCATAGTCTGTAGCATAACCGAGCCTTCTTTATAGAAAAGGGGGAAGGGCAAGGACTCTGAGGTTACTCAGATTAGAGTAAAAATCCTATCAAGCATGTGCAAACAAGGTGACCCAAGACAAATTAGTGAATTTATTCGTTAAAAAAATTTATTTATTTATTTGAAAGGCAGAGTTAGAGAGAGAGAAGAAGAGACAGAGAGAGAAAATCTTCCATCCACTGCTTCACAACTCAAATGTTTGCAAAGACCAGAGCTGGGCCAATCCAAAGCCAGGAGTTTCTTCCAGGTCTCCCATATGGGTTCAGGGGCCCAAGGACCTGGGCCATACTCTCCGGCTTTCCCAGGCACATTAGCAGGGAGCTGGATCGGAAGTGGAGCAGCCAGGACATGACCAGTACCCATATGGAATGCCAGCATCTGCCATCTAGCCTGCTACACCACAGCACCAGCCCCAAATTATTGAATTTCAGTTTACCTGCTATCCTGCTTCTTAAAATAAGCTCATTGTCTAATTTTCAGGTGAGTAAAAATCAGAGCTAATATATAAAAAAGACTATGAATTTTTATACCAGTTCTGTCACTACCAAGTGTAGGAAGAACTCTTTTTAAAAACCTATTTCCTGTTCCTGAAATAGGGATGACAATAGTTAACACTCACTAAACATCTCCTATGTGCCAGGAGCTGTTCTAAGAACTTTGTGTGTTTTTTTAAAGATTTATTTTACTTATTTGAAAGGCGAGTGAGAGAGAGGGAGAGAGAGAGAGAGAAAGGAAAAGGGGAGGGAAAGACAGAGATCTATCTGCTGGCTCACTCTTCAGTTGGACACAACAGACACGGTTGGGCCAGGCTGAACTTCTTCTGGGTCTCCCATGTGGGTGCAGGGACCCAAGTACTTGGGCCATCTTCTGCTGCTTTCCCAGGCACATTAGCAGGGAGCTAGAAAGGAAGTGAAACAGCTGGGACTCAAACCAGCATCCGCAATGGGATGCCGGCACTGCAGGTGGATGCTTAACCTTCTATGCCACAGCACCGGCCCCAGAACTTTGTATATCTGGTGCTCTTCACCTACTTCTGTTTTCTTATGAGGAAATTGGCTCACAGACAGGTTAAGCAATATGTCCAAAGTTGCTCAGCTAGGAAACAATAAACCCAAAATTCAAATCCAAGTAGTCCCCCTCCCAAGCGCTTGTTTTTAACCACAACATTAATATTTGTTCTGCCTAATAAGGATAAAATTAGAGAAACATGTAAACAAAATTTTTCTTTGCATGGAAGGAAGAGTTTTTTCCCTGAGAACTAAAAAATCAGAGATTCTCATTTTTCAATAAAGAGCAATGAACGATGTTTAAGATAAGCTGTCTACATTATAATACCAATCAGAAAACATACAGCAGAAGGGTTTCTATGAAATCTATCCATCATATCAATCATCATAGTTTCTGTCCCATTAAAATAGTTAAACATAATTCAAGGGTCAAAAGATCCTAGAGAACTGTGTCCCCTTTATTCCCTTGGCATTTATTGAGAAGTATTTGATATTAAAGCTGGAGGGCCAAAACAGAAGCCACAGAGACCATCTAGCTCAAAGTCTGATTTACAGATAAACAAATTGAGACAAAAGGAATTGCATGTTCTCCATACCAGCTGACAGCTATGCTAGGTAGAACCACGTCTAACTTCTGGTCTACAGAAAGCATTTGTTCCTCAGTACTTATATCAATCATTACATTAGTTCTTACATCAACAAGGGCGTGGACATTGGAATCAGCCTCTGTTCACAGCAAAGCAGAAATCAACAGCAAAAAGAGGCAGGCCTTGGTGCAGCAGGGATACTAGCATTACATATCAGAGTGCCTGCATCTGAGTCCTATCTCTATTCCTGATTCCAGCTTCCTGCTAATGTATACTGGGAGAGATTAGTAATGACTCAAGTACTGGGGTCTCCGACATCCATGTGGGAGACCCAGATTTAGTTCTAGGTTTCTGGCTTTGGCCCAGCCCAGTCTTGGCCATTGCAGGTATTTGGGGAGTGAACCAGCAGATGGAAGATCCCTCTCTGTCACTGTCTCTCTAGTTCTTTCTGCCTTTCAAATAAGAAAATAAATATTTTTTAAAAAAATTTCTGCATTAACTGAGATACTAAAAATTTAGAGTTCATTTGAGCAGTTAGGCAGCCACAACCATCTGGTGGCTGCTTCTGATTGGTTGGTCTGTTTTCCTCTAATATAGGCATTTGCAAGAAATAGGTCAAGTAATGCTTTTGTTTCCAAGTCAAGCAAAGTGAAGGTCACTTAGAAGATCTAACTGGCTTTGTCTGCTCTGGGATTCTTCCATTCCCATCTCTATTTTAATTTAGCAGCTGTATTAATAAAAACAGAGCACCCGAAACAAAGCAGGCTAAATGCTGATTACCAAGGGTTGGTTAGGCCAGGTTTTGGGCATTGCCATTATTTTTAGGCATTATGTGCTTTCTGAGAGAGAGGCAGACTTAGAATGGGCTAGGGCGTTAACCCGCTGTGCCACAGTGTCAGCCCCTAGGACAACTAAATTAGCTTTTCCTGCCCTCAGTTTGTTCACCCATAAAGCGGAAGTTCCGTATCCTTCATAAGATTTATACTTATTAAGTCATCTGTGAAAAGCTAGTAATTGTGTATTATGAAACAAACTATGCACAGCCTTAAAATATTTTTGCACCAAGATAAACCCCGTTTTTAAAGTCTGTTTTCAGCAAACTTTTCGAAGTACCCTTGTATCAAAGAACAAGTAGCAGGCGACTCACTAAATTCAGATCTGTAAATGTACAGCCAATAAATAAACATTGCACGGGCTCCCGGCCCTTCCGCCAGCACACCCCCACATTTGGTGTCCTCTTTTGGTTTCAAACATTCCGGAAGTTTTCCTCTTCAGGGCAACCACAGCGCAGAGGAGCGCTTCCTCCTGCTGGGTTTCTCCGACTGGCCCTCCCTGCAGCCGGTCCTTTTCGTCCTTGTCCTTCTCTGCTACCTCCTGACTCTGACAGGCAACTCGGCGCTGGTGCTGCTGGCTGTGCGCGACCCGCGCTTGCACACGCCCATGTACTACTTCCTGTGCCACCTGGCCCTGGTGGACGCGGGCTTCACCACGAGCGTGGTGCCCCCGCTGCTGGCCAACCTGCGCGCCCCCGCGCTCTGGCTGCCGCGCGGCGGCTGCATGGCCCAGCTGTGCGCCTCGCTGGCGCTAGGCTCCGCCGAATGCGTCCTCCTGGCCGTGATGGCGCTGGACCGCGCGGTCGCCGTGTGCCGCCCGCTGCACTACGCCGGGCTGACCTCTCCGCGTCTCTGCAGCTTGCTGGCCGGCGCCTCTTGGCTAGGCGGCCTCTCCAACTCCGCCGCGCAAACAGCGCTCCTGGCTGCGCGACCGCTTTGCGCGCCGCGCCTGCTGGACCACTTCATCTGCGAGCTGCCGGCGCTGCTCAAATTGGCCTGCGGCGGCGGCAGAGAAACCATTGAGTGCCAGATGTTCGGCGCCCGCGTGGTCATCCTGCTGCTGCCGTCCACCGTCATCCTGGCTTCCTATGGGGCCGTGGGCCACGCTGTTTGGGGCATGCGGTCCAGAGCAGGTCGGAGGAAGGCGGTGGGCACGTGCGGGTCCCACCTGACTGCCGTCTGCCTCTTCTACGGTTCGGCCATCTACACCTACCTGCAGCCCACACACAGCTACAACCAGGGGCGGGGCAAGTTCGTCTCGCTCTTTTACACGGTGGTCACGCCGGCCCTCAACCCGCTCATCTACACTCTCCGGAATAAGGAGGTGAAGGGCGCCGCGAGGAGGTTCCTGGGGAGTCTGCGGAGAGGGCACCCGGGACAGTGATTGGGTTGGGGCGGGGCAAAGGTACTGGACAGGAACCAAGAAAGGAAATGCCCACTGGAGAGTCTGCCCGCCTAGCCTCCATGCTATTTATGTATTTAGTGACAATACAAGATTTGTCCTCAGGGAGTCCAAGGTTATTGGAGAAGATTGCTTCCTCTCATCAGGAAATGTTCAGATTCTTGAAGGAAATAAATATTTCCTCTATATTTACCTGTTTAGGGAGGGGAAAATGGCCCCCGAACTTTCTCCTAAGCTCATCAAGAGAGGAAATATGACTTGGGAGACAGGTTCCTTGTCCTCAAGGAATCCTGTAGCCGTCACTCAAGACTCTGTGTGCCATCTGACTGGTCATCGGTGTCTACCTTTCAGGACGTCCATTCCTTCTGAGGTAATCCACACACAAGGGTCCCCTCTAGAGACACAAAATCTCCAGGTCCATATTGAAAAGACTTTATCATGCCCACCACCATCTGCAGAAGTAAAAACAATTGGAACTAAATATGTGACATAGAGGGTAATCGGAGACACGATTCCAGATTTCACTTCACACCAAACAGCTTTTTTAAAAAGGAGAGAGGAAGCAGTTTAATTGAATCTCTGAATTATTTATTAATGATAATTATCATCAGAGTAATTAATTTACTTCTTCACATGTCATTTTACTATTCTCTATAAGGAGAAAGTCAATTTGGTTCAGCAATAATTGAGTGATATTATAGATGAAGCACTGGGTTTAATATAGAAACACAGAAATTAATACAACATGGAACCCAATTTAAAACTTACTATCTTGTTACAGAGGAAAAAAATAGGAGTTTTCTATAAATCAGAAAGGATTGAGTTTCAAAAAGTTAGCTTTGAATGCTATTTCAAGTGTACATTAAAAATTTACTTCCTATCCTCAATAATACATTATAAATGATCCTGCCCTTTCACACACTTGATCTTAGCCAAAAGGCCGAGAGCCTGCCATTTAATCAGCTATGTTAGGACCAAAGAATTATAGAGTTGGAAATTTTCCTTCATCCTACCCACCTCACCCAAATCTTAATCTATTTGAGTCTCATTCATTTTGGGAAGACATCAGAAGATGTGGCTACTGAGTAAATCGAAAGAAAATAAGCTCTGCTACTCCTACTATCACCCCATCCCCAAGGTGGTCACCCCCCAATACAGTAACCTGTCATGAAGAGTAAAGTGCCTTTTTTAATATTGTAATCTGCCATGATCTTCCCATCCTCCAGTTTTTTTCCATTGCAAGTCACATTCGGGATTTTAGGGGCTGCACCAGTCAGGATCTTGATCATTTCTTTCACCTGGACCACTGAGTTGGATCTTCGCACTTGCAGGAGATGCCTCTGCCCGTGGTCTCTTGAATCCACTAGAAACAAGGGCAGCTCCTCATCACTGGGCTTCACCACCTTCAGAGTGAGGTGGATGGTCTTCTCCTTGTCAATGCCATAGGATGATAGCTTTCTCTGTGGATCTAGAGTCTTGGAGCCCAGCAGAAGGACCTGTTCCTGCACAGGAATCTTGATCTTAGATCTCACGTGTTCATTGATCTTCCGTACTCTGTCATGTCTGTTGGCCTCGAATGTCATTAATTCCTGTGTCTCACAATAGACATTCACCTACCCAATGAGAGCCAGAGAGAGTTAGTTGCCTAAAATGCCTGCCACTCATTATTCTCATATACATGGATTTCAAACATTTATGCACTAAAATAAATTTATCTCTTCATGCTTTTTCCTCATGAATTTTTTTTAAGTATTCTTGTACCCCTGGCTCTCCTATCTTAATTGTTCTCACCTTCTACCACCTTTTTTGTCTTCTGGCTTGTCTACAACAATATGTGTCCTTCCCCTTCTTGGAATTTCTCTTTCAAAATTTCCAGGTTGCAATATAAGCAAGAATATTAGTGTCATTACCTTATAACCATACATTTTATTCATCTCAAAATATAATAATGATTTCCCACTTTACCTGCCTCTCCTGTCCAGATAAAGTTTGTCAAATGCCAAAAAGTAAATCCAACTACAAAGCTTCAAAAGTTGTACACCATATTCTAAAAACAACTCACAAACAATTTTCAAGACTTGGCAGCCTCTCAGGATATTCCTGTCCATAGAATCCCCTCCATGGCTACCTTACAAGAAAATCCAGATTAAGACATGTAGTTTCTTTTCTAATGTTCCATTGCTTTATAGTAACTTTCCTAATGCAGTGACACTATGTTCATATCCTCAGTGTTGCTGTTAATCTATAGTTCCTATACTTCTTTTTTATATCCACCTATGGTACAATATTACCTTTTTCTTAAATTAGACCAGAGCCTCACTTAAAGAAGGTAAAGACTACATCTCAGTCCTACTTCAACAATTGAAAAATCCTGAAATGTAGTGAATTTCACCTCTGTGTTGCCCCTTTAAAGCTGCCCTGTTCAAAAATATCTTCCAGATGCCGGCGCTGTGGCATAGCAGTTAAAGTCACCGCCTTCAGTGCCGGCATCCCATATGGGCACTGTTCCAGTCCCAGCTGCTCCACTTCTGATCCAGCTCTCTGCTATGCCCTGGGAAGTAAGTAGAAGATGTCCCAAGTCTTTGGGCCCCTGCACTCATGTGGGAGACCCAGAGGAAGCTCCTGGCTCCTGACTTCAGATAGGCACAGCTGCAGCCATTGCAGCCAACTGGGGAGTGAACCATCGGATGGAAGACCTCTCTCTCTCTCTCTCTCTCTCTCTCTTTCTCCTTCTCTGTATAAGTCTGATTTTCAAATAAATAAATCTTTAAAAAAAAATCTTCCCAACCTAAATGGCACATATACTCCTTGCCCTCATTCCAAGTTCTCTTCATAGGTCATATGTTGTTCTTTAAAGTCTGCATTAGGTCATTGATAAGTTAATAAATGAGCTTTGTAAAGCTATCCTTTGGAAGGACCAAGAAACTTAGTTTGAAAACCTTTAAAAAATTTCCATAATTCTAAATCTTGACATAATTCTAAATCTTGCACACTAAGTCCACCCCCACTTCTTACCATTTACCCTGAACAGCAGTCAGTCCAAGGTTTGATTCACAAGAGAACTCAGAAGTCAGATAACAAGTTTCTCTTCTGAGCACCCTCCTTCCCATTCTACAGATCCCAATGCCTAATTCATCCCCTTCAAGATGCCTTCCCAACCATCCCACTTCCCACTGTTCCTTCTAGAACACTATCCATCCCTGAGATATCTTCCCAACTCTTTAAAATGCTTTGCCTTTCCCCATACCCTTTATTAAATGCAAACTTACAGCAAGGGTGGAAGCATTGGGAGCCATTCCTGCAATCAAAGGAGCAGAAAGAAGAGACTGAGCAAACGGACCTTGCATCCAGCTTATATGCAAACAGTTGAGCTGGAAATCCCCTGCCCGGACAACTGTGTTGTCGAACTTGACTGTGCCCTTTGTTCTTGCATGCTCTCATCAATTTTCTTTCACTTTTGCTGCAGTGTAGTTAATAAACAAATAATACTTTATGTTCGAGCACTTTGCTATCCAGCAGGAAAGGGCTACCCCACATTCACTGTCCAATAGGATTTGGTGATTCTGAGAAAATGAGCAGTGGTGAGGTAGAAAATGTTAGATCAGGTTGAGGGAGATGAAGAAACAGAAATCCTTGCAGCAGGTTAGGGATGGGGAAGAGACTGAGGAAAGAGAAAGGAAAAGTTCAACCCCAGGCTTGCATAAACTGCTTTCACTTTTGAAACTTTATTTGTAAGCTTTACTTTCTGAGAACATCATGTCATTTCTCGGAAAGCAAGAAGGAGAGTAGGTGGTTAAATGTTGCTTAAAATTAGTCCACTCTCTTTTCATATCCTTTCCTTCTCTGTCCATCTGACCATTTCACATTAATACAGCCCCTTTATCAGGGGCTGTAAGGAAACCTTGGCCAGAGAAATGACATTTCCCAGGAAATATTTTATCTTCTGAGACCCCCAGATCTATACCCACAGCCCTCACCTGAGTTGCATATCTGTAGGTCACTTCCTTGACCATATAAAGTTCTCTGCCCTCTCCAAGCCAGTGAGCATATCTTTCCCTCCAACTCTATCCCCAACACTACGAATTTTAAGAATACACAGTATAGGCAGTAACTCACTCAGGAAGTTTTCCCTAGATCTCTTCTTCCCTACGTGGGTTATGTGGCCATCTTCTAACCTCCCATCCTTCCTCTAAAAACCTCTCAGAGAACATTTCCCCTTTAATAGGGACATTTGCTTTTCATTTTCAGTAAACAGAAGGATTCTTGAGGGTCATGACTGTGTCCTAACTAACATGTATTTAGCACTGCCCAGCATGCTTTCTGGCACAGGAAATACTTAATAAATATTAAATGCATGAATGAATTATAAATGAATGAACAAGTAAAAAAAAAACAGCAAATGGAAAGCAATATTTAAGTAAATCCTTGGAACTACACAAGATATCAAATGGTATCTCATTTACTGTATTGACATTCTAATGATATATTAGTATTCTTTGGAATACTAACAACCAATAGTCATGTAAGCAGAGTAGGTAATGGTTCAAATGAAAATGTCAATTTCTATATGCCTTGTATTCTTATTATGTTGCTTCAGCACAAAGAAAAGAGGCAGAAGAGTCTCCCCTGGAGTTGGGAATTTCCAAACGTGTTTACAATGAGGGTGAGCCTGGAATATTCCCAAGAAAAACTAATTCAGAAGTTTCCCCACCTGAGAGGGCCTGGATTCTGAGAAACAGTGTCCTTTCAAGGAAGGTGAACAACTAACTTGGACTTTGATCTCTCTCTCTCTTTCCTTCCCTTCCCCTCTCTTCCCTTCCTTTATGAAAGTCCCTCCCTGCCCAAGGTCAGGGCAATCTCTGTCCCGGGTGCCCTGCTGCCAGTCTGCAGACCTCATCAGAATTTCTTCTTGGAACTTGATCTCCTTCTTACCTCATTCTTACTTCAGCTTTTTACCTCAGTGTCCATCTGATTTTTTTTCCATCTATGTCACAATATATTCTTTTAGCAATAAAGATATCATTTCATTTGCCCCTCTAACAATTCAGAAGATGAGCCAAGGTGAAAGATCATGCCAGGGAGATTCTTCCAGGTTACAAAACACCTCAGACATCTACAAACCTCCCAGCTGGGCCCAGGTTGATGAGGTGACCTTAGCTCATCACTGCTCCCATTGGAACATAGGTCTCTTTCCAGTGTGTTTAATAATGCCTGCGAGTTTATAAAACTTTGCAATCTGAAATACTGGTTCAGAAATGTCAACCTAACTCAGTTAAAAAGCTACTATAAATTATCATCTTTTGGTGGTTGGGAGAAAATATTGGTCCATCCTCAAAGAAAGATAGCTTGGAAAATCTTACCAAAAATAAAAATAGACATGCCAGGCCAAAACAACCCAAATGCCCTTCAGTAACAGAAAATAGATAAATTAACTGTGGAATATCATCAGCAGATAAATGGATGGATTATTCCTACAAGCAACAATATGGATGAATTTCTAGAAACCTATTACATGAAAAAAGCAAGAACGAGAAGACTATAAAATGTGACATTCTTTATAAAGCTCAAAGACAGGTAAAGTACAGGGAGTCACAGAAACTACTTTGAAATTCTGGCATGTATCCTTCTTAACAGAAATGAAGTCAAATCTAAATGCTGATATGAGTTATCTGAAGGAACTTTCAAAGGGTATCAAGGCCCTCAGGATCCCTCTGACATCATCTCATTGTCAAAGTCAGAGTCCCCAGGGCCAGCACAGTGGTGTAGCAGGTAAAGCTGCTGCCTGCAGTGCCAGCATCCCATATGGGCTCCAGTTCCAGTCCCAGCTGCTCTTCTTCCAATCCAGCTCTCTACTAAGTCCTTGGGCCCCTTCACCACGTGGGAGACTCAGAAGCTCCTGGCTTGTGGCTTTGGATCAGCGCAGCTCTGGCCATTGCAGCCATCTGGGGAGTGAACCAGCAGATGGAAGACCAGTCTCTCTGCCTCTCTGTAACTCTGCCTTTCAAATAAATAAATAAATCTTTAAAAGAAAGAGTCCAAGCCAGCACAATGGCTCAATAGGCTAATCCTCCACCTAGCGGCGCCGGCACACCAGGTTCTAGTCCCGGTCGGGGCGCTGGATTCTGTCCCGGTTGCCCCTCTTCCAGGCCAGCTCTCTGCTATGGCCCGGGAGTGCAGTGGAGGATGGCCCAAGTCCTTGGGCCCTGCACCCGCATGGGAGACCAGGATAAGCGCCTGGCTCCTGCCTTCGAATCGGCACGGTGCGCCGGCCGCAGCACGCCAGCTGCGTTGGCCATTGGAGGGTGAACCAACAGCAAAAGGAAGACCTTTCTCTCTGTCTCTCTCTCTCACTGTCCATTCTGCCTGTCAAAAATAAAAAAAAAAGAAAGAGTCCAAAATTTAACTATGAGAACTGTTTGTTAAAGAAATTTATTTTTATGATTTTATTTATTTATTTATTAGATTCAATAATTTTAACATTTTGCTCTATTCAGTTAATATGTAAACTTCAAAATCTGACATTTAGTACATACTTACACATACACACTATTTTTCTTGAAAACAGGGATATTAATATCATAATATGGGATTCATAGCAATCAAAGTCAAAAAAGAAAGATATATTATTATTTAGAGGGTAAAATTCATTGAAAACAATATTTCTATCTATTTACCAAATAATGTGTTAAAGAAATGAATTACTCAATTAAGGAACATAAAATATTAGAGATAAAATATTGTTGTTTAAAGCAAATATTCAAAAGGGACATTAACATAAGCAAAACTAAACACTACAGTGTTTAGGAGCACATATGTATGTAATAAAACTGTTGTAAAAATGTAAAAATCAGGGCCAGTATTGTGGTACAGTGAGCTAAGCCACTACATGCAGTGCTGGCATTCCAAATGGGTGCTGGTTCCAATCCAGCTCCTTGCTAATGCTGTGGAAAGCAGTGGAAGATAGCCCAACTGCTTGGGCCTCTTCACCAGGTGGGCGTTCCAGGCTCCTGGCTTTGGTCTGGCTCAGCTCTGGCTATTGTGGCCATTTGGGAAGTAAAGCAGTAGATAGAAAATCTCTGTCTCTCGATAGCAAGAGGAAATACCCAAATCCCCCTCAACGCCCACATGCCAGCTTTGAAGAAGTTACAGAAAACAGAACTCCATCCATAATCCCAAAGAAGAATTTTGGGTATTACCTCTTAAGGGGGGAATGTTAGGTAGGAAGTCAGTTATGAGCTTATGTGTGTGTGACATAAAGGCCTAAAGAGAAGACATCTATGTCCAGCATATGCATCTGCATCTCAAAGTCATCCTGACAATGTTTCAGGGGCAGCCCGGTATTCGCATCCTGCCCTGCCCCCTTCTACCTGATAACCTGCCAGGTGGAGGTCCCCGCCCCTTCTGCCTGACAAATTTTCCACAATCTCCCAGGTACAGCCCAGTATTTGCTCTTCAAACACCCTGCTCCAGAGCCCCATTCTGCAGGGGTCTTGCTCACCCTTCCTCTAAACTCAGGATGGTACCAGCTGGGCTTCCTCCTGTCTGATACCTTCAGGGGAAAACTCAGATAGAAGCTTTTCTATTTACATCCAAAAAGCCCTTTGTTCCAAGAGGAGCAGAGGTGGGGAAGCAAGACCCATCTCCTTAAAAATCCCCGGCCTCCAACGGCCACTGCATGTATCACACCATCCAAGACCAGCTGATGTCCTCAGTGGCCATTAGTAGTGGTGTCACCGCACCTCCAAGTACATGCAGAAGCACATTAATGACTTCATGCCATTCTTCAGTGACTCGAACATCAACGATGATGGCACCCACAACCACTTCATGAGATACTGCAACATCATGTGCAAAGTGTCATGGGGAGGGCAGCTTCAGTTGAGGACCCGGTCACAAGTCTTGTATACAATCATGGAGGTAATGCAGGCCGATTCACCTGCTGTTGTTACCTGGAAGGAGTACAACAAGAAGCTGCTCACCCTGGTCTACCTGTGCCACCCCTGGGACCTCTGAGAGCACTACAATTCCATGGTGCTAAGGCCACAAAGGTCCCCCTCTTCTGGACACCACCAAATCAACCATTGCCATCACTGCCACCACTGCCATTGCAGCTGCAACCAAAGCTGTCACCATGTCTTTTCAATAGCCCCTTTTTTTTTCCTTTGGTTTTATCTGTTTGGTTTTTTTTCTCAAAATTTGCCTCACTGCCACCCCCACCAACATCACCCTCTCCTTTCTGTCTCCTTGGTAATCATGGCTTTCCCGTCTACCAGTCCTGGACATTGACTCTGGGGAAAGCCACAACTGTGGACTCCTTGAGGGCCATTGGTTTGAGTTTCACCTCTTTCTTCAGGGTCTTTTCTTTCTCCACCCCCAAGAATTGGTCTTTGGTTTTGATGTATTCTTAACTTGGGAAAAAATTAATTTACTTCAATAGCTCAATGTCTTCAGATTTTGCCCCCAACTGTATCAAATTACTTTAATAAAATTGGAGTTTGTGTGAAAAAAAAAAAAAAAAAAACTCGGCCTCAACTGGACTGTGCACTCAGCCCTCTGCCTCTCTGCAGAGCCGCCTGCCTGATCTGCCCAGGTGTAATCTCTCCACTCAACCATGTAACCTCCACCCCCCTCCACCCAGTCTCTCAGGCTCTTTTTGGAGAGGTGCCCATCCATCCTTATGGATGTCCCTTCCCTAATAAACCTTGCTATTTTACCTCCCACTAAAAAAAAAAAAAAGAAAGAAAAGAAAATCTCTGTCTCTCCCTCTGTTTGTAACTGTGCATTTCAAATAAATGAATAAATATTTAAAATAAAATATGAATATTCATTACGATACTACTATACCTTATTGTTTATGTGCATGTTACATATAATTATTTGTGTTATCAAAGGACATGGTAAAAATACAACTTAAGAAATTTCATGGGGCCAGCACCGCAGCTCACTAGGCTAATCCTCCACCTGTGGCGCTGGCACCCAGGGTTCTAGTCCCGGTTGGGGCGCTGGTTCTGTCCTAGTTGCTCCTCTTCCAGTCCAGCTCTCTGCTGTGTCCCGGGAAGGCAGTGGAGGATAGCCCAAGTGCTTGGGCCCTGTACCCACATGGAGATCAGGAGGAGGCACCTGGCTCCTAGCTTTGGATCGGCGCAGGGCACCGGCTATAGTGGCCATTTGGGGGATGAACCAATGGAAGGAAGACCTTTCTCTCTGTCTCTCTCTCTCTCTCTCTCTCTTTCTAACTCTGCCTTTCCAAAAAAAAAAAAAGAATTTTCATGTACAAATCTTCTAACTTGGCAATCCCATTTCTAGGAATTTATCCTAATCCTTTTTTTTATTTGACAGATAGAGTTATAGAGAGTGAGAGAGAGACAGAGAGAAAGATCTTCCTTCTGTTGGTTCACTCCCCAAATGGCCGCTACAGCTGGAATTTATCCTATTCTTATGTGTGTATGAAATAAGCTATGTACAAGAATATCCATGTGATATTATTTGTAACTTAAAAATGAAAACAACATCAATAGGGAACTAAGTAAACAAAGGTTTATTCAGTGGAATTAGCTGAAAAATTGATTCAAACAGTGTATATATGGTATTTTGTTTTTTTAAAAAGAAAAGAGGGGTGAGCATCTGACCTAGCAATTAGGACATCATTAGGATGCCTGCACTACACGTCAGAGTACCTGTGATTGATCCCCAGCTTCAGCTCCTGATTTAGCTTCCTGCTAATGTGAACCCTGGGAGGAGGCAGTAATAGCTCAAGTGACTGGGTTCCTGCCACCTGGATGGTGTTCTTAGCTCCTGGCTTCTTCCTACTGACAGTTGCAGATGTGGGGGAAAGAGATGTGGGGAGAATGAATCAGCAAATAAGAGCATTCTCTCAAATAAATAAATACTTTAAATTTTTTTTTAATTTATTTGAAAAGCAGAGTTACAGAGTGAAGAAGCGAGACAGAGGGGTCTTCCATCTGCTGATTCATGCCCCTGAATATACATTAGAGCCAAGGCTGGGCCAGCCAGAAGCCAGAAGCTTCTTCCAGGCCCCCCAGGTGGATGCAAGGGCCCAAGCCATTCCCCACTGCTTTCCTAGGAGCATAAGCAGGGAGCTGGATCAGAAGTGGAGCAGCTGGGACTTGAACCAGCTCCCTTAGGGGATGCCTGTGCTGCAGGTGCAGCTTAACTCATTACACCACCATGCCAGTCCCCCCAAATACACTCTTAAAAATCAAAATTTAGATGATTTAGAGCAAATATGGCAGTTCTGCTCCACAAAGAACTCATGGCCAGATTCCTTTGAGTTCACTGCTCAGCTATTCTTAAAGTATGGCCCACATTTTTGTGGTCCAAAACAGCAGCGAGTACCCTACTCTTTATTTCAGCATTCCAGGAAGAAGGATGGCAGAAGTTATAAATGAAAGGAGCCAAAGAGAGGGCTTTAACTGTGCTTAGAGGCTGCAGGGGAGACAGAACAAAGTGGAGTTGAGTAAGGTACTCCAACAATCATCTCAGCACAACTACAATTTGAACATTTGATCCTACAGTAAGTCACCTTCACAGCAATTGTGAGGTCAGATGAGGGACCACAGTGCATGGTTTCACAGATTGAAGAAGCTCTTTGAAAATAAACAATTGCAGAACAAAAAAAGAAAAAAATCAAAAGGAAAAAAGAAAATCTATTGGAACTGTGAGATAGCACTAAAAGAACAAATATTCAAATTGTTGGGATTCCAGGTGTTCTTGAGACTGTTAAAGGAAAAGAGCTAAATGAAAGATAATAATAGGAGCACATATTTTAGCCCAGTGGATTAAGCCACCACTTGGGATATCTGTCTCCTGTGTCAGACTGGAATTGAGTACTGCCTCCACTTCTGATCCAGCTTCCTATGAGTGGGCCTGGAATGCAGCAGATAATGGCCCAATTACATAGGTTTCTGATTCCCTTTGTGGGAGACCCAGATGGAGTCCCTGGCTCCTGGCTTTGGCTTGGGCCATCACCAGCTATTTTGGCCATCTGGAGAGTGAACTAGTAGATGGAAGATCTCTCTCTCTCACTCTCTCTTTCTCTCTCTCATCCTGCCCCATTTCTCCTTCCTTGTCACTCTGCCAAATAAATGAATAAATAGATAAATCTTCAAAGAAAGAAGAAATAATAACAAAATTTCCAAAACCTAGAGACACAGCTGTCTTGGCGAAGGGAGTCAGAGGTCACCAATCAGAGTCAATTCAACCAAGTCTACCACAAGATATGTTATAACCAAGCTCTTTAAACGCAAAGAGATGATTCACAAAGCTATAAGAGAAAAGAAAGATATAACATATAAATGTGTTTTAGTTAGCCTCACCGGAGATTCCTCAGCAGAAATCTTACAGGCCAGGAAGGAGTGGAATGAGTCTTTTACACAGTATTAAGTTGGGGAAAAAAAAAAAAAAAAAAAAAAACACCTGCCATCCAAGAATGCTATTTCTAACAAAGCTGTCTTTTAGATAAGAAAAAGACTTAGACATTTCCAGAAAAACTAAAGCTGAGAGAATTTATCTCAACCAGACCTGCTTTACAAGGAATGTTAAAGGGACTTCTTTGGGCTGAAAGAAAGATACTAATGAGTAAAAAAGAAAATACCAGAAGGTAGAAAACTCATTGGTAAGACTAACTGTACAAACTCAGGATGCTCTGATGCTGGAGACATGCTTTGTAAACCATCTGTGCTTTAGGTTTTTTTTTTTTTTTTGCTTTGTTTTTGTTTGGTTGGTTGGTTGGTTGGTTTTTACTTGAGAGTCAGAGTTACACAGAGAGAGGAGAGGCAGAGAGAGAGGTCTTCCATCGATGGTTCACTCCCCAATTGGCTGCAATGGCCAAAATTGCACCAATCCGAAGCCAGGCGTTTCTTCCGAGCCTCCCATGCGTGTGCAGGGGCTCAAGGAGTTAGGCCATCTTCTACTGCGTTCCCAGGCCATAGCAGAGAGCTGGAACAGAAGTGGAGTAGCCGGTACTAGAACCGGTACTCATATGGGATGCCGGCACTTCAGGCCAGGGCGTTAACACACTGCGCCACAGCACCAGCCCCAAAATGTACAGTATTTCATTAGTACTTTCTCTTTTCTTTCTTTTCCTTTGTTTATAATCAATGCCAGGTTGCTTTCCTTTCAAAACAGCTCATTATAACCAAAAGGTAATTTGGTAAGCTCATAGTAACCACAAAGCAAAATGTATAATAGACTTACCAAAAATAAAAAGTAAGGAATCAAAACATGCTACTAGAAAATATTGCTTAACTACAAATGGAGATTGCAAAAGTAGAATAAAGAAACTACCGTAAAGCTAGGGAAAAAACAACAAAATAGCAATACTGTTTATCAATAATTACTTTAAATGAATTAAATTCTCCAATTAAAAACATAGAGTGACTGAATAAATAAAAAACAACAACCACCTGTTTGCTGCTTACAGGAAACTCACATTACCTCTAAGGACACACATAGACTGAAAGTGAAAGATTGAATAAGTTCTGGGGTGGGCACTTGTTGCAGCAGTTAAGCTATTTGGGATGTCTGTATCCCATGTCAGAGTGCCTGGGTTTGAATCCTGGTTCCACATCCAATTCCAACTTTTTGCTAATAGGTATACTGAGAGACAGCAGGTAATGACTTAAGTGGTTGAATCCCTGCCACCCACATGGGAGACCCAAACTGAGTTCTGGGATCCTGGATCCAGCATTGCCCAGTATTGGCTGTTGTGTCTATTTGGGGAGTGTACCAGCAGATAGAAGATCTCCCTCTCCCTGTCTCTCTCCATATGTGTGTGTGTGTATATGTGTGTGTATGCACACATGCACATTTCAGATAAATAAAAATCAATACATTAAATTTTTAAAAGAATAGTATTGTTTAAAAACATATGTTAGGCACATGGAACCCAAAATAAAGCAAGAGTAGCTATGCTGGGAAAAAGAAAGAGAAAAAGAGGAAGGAAGGAAGGAAGGGAGGGAGGGAGGGAAGGTGGAAGGGAGGGAGGGAGGGAGAATATAGTAAACCTCAAAGACTTCACCAAAAAATGATTAGAACTGATCAACGAATTAAGCAAAGTTTCAGGATACAAAAGAAAATCCACAAAAATTAGTATAGTTATTATACATCAGTAGTGCATTATCAATAGTGCATTATCAACCAGCACCGCGGCTCAATAGGCTAATCCTCCACCTAGCAGGGCCGGCACACTGGGTTCTAGTCCCAGTCGGGGCACCGGATTCTCTCCCGGTTGCCCCTCTTCCAGGCCAGCTCTCTGCTGTGGCCAGGGAGTGCAGTGGAGGATGGCCCAGGTGCTTGGGCCCTGCACCCCATGGGAGACCAGGAGAAGCACCTGGCTCCTGCCTTCGGATCAGTGTGGTGCGCCAGCAGCAGCACACCAGCTGCGTTGGCCATTGGAGGGTGAACCAACAACAAAAGGAAGACCTTTCTCTCTGTCTCTCTCTCTCACTGTCCACTCTGCCTGTCAAAAAAAAAAAAAAGTGCATTATTAAGAAAGCAATGCCATATCCAATAACTGCCAAAAAGTACCTAGGAGAAATTTAACCAAAGAGGTGAAAACTCTACGATGAAAACTATAAACAATGTGATGAAAACTATAAACCATTAATGAAAGAAATTAAGGTACACATAGGGCCAGCACTGTGGGGTAGCGGGTAAAGCCGCCGCCTGCAGTGCAGGCATCCCAGTGGGTGCTGGTTCAAGACCCAGCTGCTCTACTTCCAATCCAGCTCTCTGCTATGGCCTGGGAAAGCAGCACAAGATGGTCCAAGTCCTTTGCCCCTGCACCTTCGTGGGAGACCCAGAAGAAGCTCCTAGCTCCTGGCTCCTGTCTTCAGATCAGCACAGCTCCCGCCACTGCGGCCAATTGGGGAGTGAACCATCAGATGGAAGACCTCTCTCTTGCTCGCTCGCTCGCTCGCTCTCTGTCTCTTCTTCTCTCTGTGTAACTCTGACTTTCAAATAAATGAATAATAAAAAAAGAAATTAAGGAACACAAAGAAATGGAAAGACATCATGTGTGTTCATAGATTGAAAGAATGAATATTGTTAAAATATCCATACTAACAAAAACAATATACCAGTTCAATGTGATGCTTATCAAAATACCAGTAGCATTCTCCACAGAACTAAGGGGAAAAAAAAAACAAAGTTGACAAAACATCACAAATGGTCAAAGCAATCTTGAGCAATAAGATCAAAATCAAAGCAGGAGGCATTGTGCTCCCTGTATTTAGAATATATTACAAAGCTACAGAAATTAAAACAGCACAGCACGTCATTGGCATAAAACAGATACCTACACCAGTGGATGGTGACCCTAGAAGTAAATTTACATATTTACAGGCAACAGATCTTTAACAATGCTACAAGGAGCACACATTGGAAAAAAGTAAAGCTTTTCAACAGTGTTGGGCAAATTGGATATACACATGCAGAGGAATGAAGCTAGACTTCCTCTGCCTCTCATAGTATACAAAAACCAAAATACTAAGGGACATATTTCTCAACAACTGTAAAACCAAATTCTATCAACAGGTGAATGGATGAACACATTGTATATATTTAAATAATGCATTGCTACTCTTGGTAAATTTTTAAAAAGCAATGGACTATTTATACAAAAAAAAAAATGGATGAATCTCTAAAATATTATTCAGAGTATAAGAAACCAAACACCACAAAGTACGTGTTGGATGAATCTTTTATATGAAGTTCTAAAGCAGATTAAAAACAACCAAAAACAATAGAAATCAGGAAAGTGGTTGTCTAGAGCATGAATGGGGAGAATGATTGGAAATGGGCACAAGGAACTTTCTGGAGTAATGAAAATGTTTTATAGCTCCACTAGGATGGTGTTTCCCTGGATGAATACATTTTCAAAATTCAACGAACTGTACATTAAAATATGTGCATTTTATTATGTAAATTATATCTAAATTTAAAAGGAAGAAGAAAATAAGCCAAAGACACACATTGTGTCCATGGAAGTAGCACAAGCCCTCATTACTTCTACCTGAAATCTAAGCTCTAATCACTTTCAAGGATGTAACTAATGTTCCCCCATACTGTGCGTTTATAAAGTTCTCCTTATGAGAATCAAGTGGAAACTCCAACCAGTCCAAAAGCTGCTTTTCATGGGAACTTCTGGCAGCAAGGTGATGAGGAGATTCTGACCAGATTGTAGGTAAGTTACATGTTTATTCTTCTTCTAGAGCCCCTCCCTTTCCACTTGTCCTCAGTAGTGCTTGGGATCAAACAAGATCTCAAATCTCAGCCCTAGCACTTGCTGGCTGGGTAGCTTTGCACAGTTATTTAACTTCTCTATGGCTGTTTCTTCTTAGGTAAGGGAGGGAATAATAATAATTAACTTTCACTGTTGTGAGAATCACGTATTCCAGGAAAATATCAGCACGTTGTCTGGTATGTATAGGAATCACTCACCAGAAGGTAACTATTAAAACCATGGGTGATTATCATTGAATTGAAGAGCAGAATTTGTATCTCAGCTTGTAGTAGCTAATACATATCTGGTTCCATGGTGATCAAAAAAGGAATAAATGACTGCATGCATGTGTGGAGTTCATGGGAAATAGGAAGGGCAGTGCCTGCCTTTGTTGGTGTCAGAGAAAATGATTGTGCTAATAGACAGAAAACTTGACACAGCAGAGTCAAAGGAAGATACAGACTGGAGATGTTTCTTTAAAAAAATGCAGTGAGAAAAGTTATCAAGAGAATAAGAATGTGAGAAATTCTGGTTTATGGATGAATAAAACATGGTAGGAAATTACTGAGATACAAAAATATATGATAAAGTTTAAAAAAGAATTATGTGGGGCCGGCATTGTGGCATAGCAGTTAAAGCCACCGCCTGCAGTGCCGGCATCCCATATGGTGCCGGTTCTAGTCCCGGATGCTCTTCTGATCCAGCTCTCTGCTGTGACCTGGGAAAGCAGTGGAAGATGGCCCAAGTCCTTGGGCACCTGCACCCATGCGGGAGACATGGATAAAGCTCCTGGCTCCTGGCTTCAGATCTGTCCAGCTCTGGCCATTGAAAACATTTGGGGAGTGAACCAGCAGGTGGAAGATCATATTCTCTCTCTGCCTCTGCCTCTCTGTAACTCTGCCTTCCAAATAAGTAAATAAATCTATAGAAGAAAAGAGTTATAGGGCAAAGAAGGAGAGTGATTATGATGGCGCACACAGAAAGTTCCTAAGATACTAATAAATTTATTCTGCTTTTAAGTTGGGAAGGGGCCCAGTATATCATGTGTTTATTACTCTGTAAAATACATAGATACATTTTGCATAGTTTTTTGATTGAGTAATTAATTTGTTAAAGAGGAACAAATATTATCTTCAAAGAAAAATGTAATAATGGAGAAAGAAATATAGAAGACAAAAAAAAAAAAGAGGATGTCTGGTTGATAAAGAGAAGTGAGAGATAGCTTTGAACACAGAATGGAAACACAGGCATGGGAAGATGATGGCGTTGTCCCATAAGTTCCTATTTTCCACCAGTGGGACCACTAACTGGCTTGCCACCTGCTCTAAGCAGCCTTCACAAGATTGTGTCAGATTACCATGGTGTTTGCCTCTTAACTGTCAGTGTGGCTGCCACATGCCACCCTGAACTTTGAGCTCACCTTCTGTGTTCCAACAGAGTCAGTTATTTATTTGTTTGTTTGTTTGTTTGAAAAGCAGAGTTACAGAGAAGCAGAGGCAGAGAGAAAGTTCTTCCATCTGCTTGTTCACTCCCTAAATGGCCACACAGCCAAAACTGTGCTGATCCAAAGCCAGGAGCCGGGGCCCACACCGGTGCAGGGGCCCAAGCACTTGGGACATTCTCCACTGCTTTTCTAGGTCATAGCAGAGAGCTGGATCAAAAGTGGAGCAGCTGGGACTCAAGCCAGTGCCCATATGGGATGGTAGCACTGCATGGGGGCCTTTAACCCACTGCACAACAGCACCAGCTGTTGGGAGCCACTGTGCTGGTCTCCCTGTATAGGCCTCTGTTTAGATTAACCTTCAACTATGAATCACTAGAAAGCTCCGTTTGTACAGATCACTGATATGGTTGGCGCTTGGCCGTCTGGCTTCAGTGCCCCCCTGACCTCACGACCTCTTGTACCTTGATAAGCACATTTGGTGGCTGTAAAACCCCATGGTAACTCCCCTTGTCAAACTGATGTTGATTTAAAACTCCTGTAAAACCATTCCTACAAACTATGTTGTAAAATGATCCCTGCTTGCCCTCGACTGCTACAATCCTTGCCTTGTACTATATAAGCTGCCTCCCTCTCCAGTAAAGTGAGACCTTGATCAGAATACTGTCTTGGTCTCCCTTCTCGTGTCTGGTTTGCCTCTCCATTCAGGTCTGCACTCCTCGTGTCCTAGTTGATTACCCCGTGGATGGGGCAACTAGCCCCAGCTCAGTGTGTTTTGCTATTGATGTAATCTTATGTGAAAGGAAAAATATTTTTTAATTGTTTAACCATTTTTATTTTTAATCCCCAGAACAAGACAATTGGCAGGATTTTTTTGTCTTATTCTGCTACATTTCACATAATGTTCAATTCAAGTTAGAACTTTCCATTTGTAGACAAATCTTGTCTACAATAAATAAATGATAATTTAATAAATAAAATAATAATATTTAAATAAATAATATACTGTTTAACATATTTAAATAATTTAAATAATGATATTTAAATAAATAAAATAATTTAACAAATCATAATTGTTTTTAAAAAAGGAAGCAGAAAAACTATCAAATTGATCTCACTGCAGTTAAGGTCACTTCACTTTCTTCAGCTTCTGGATGGTCTTCCTACAAAAAGGGTAAAGAGGCGGGGGCTGAGGCTCACTAGGCTAATCCTCTGCCTGAGGCGCCAATACTCCGGATTCTAGTCCGATTGGGGCGCTGATTCTGTCCCGGTTTCTCCTCTTCCCGTCCAGCTCTCTGCTGTGGCTCGGGAAGGCAGTGGAGGATGGCCCAAGTGCTTGGGCCCTGAACCCACATGGGAGACCAGGAGGAAGCACCTGGCTCCTGGTTTCAGATCGGCGCAGGGCACCGGCCGTAGCGGCCATTTGGGGGGTGAAC